>NC_068993.1:36527532-36555032 GCF_001194135.2 Octopus bimaculoides | reverse complement strand
GCTTAATGGGAATTTGGGAGCCTGTAATCTCTTCTTTTTTTTTTGTTTGTTAACTAACACTTAAATCTCTGATTGTGAGCCTGCCACTTTAACCACTGAGCCATGCATCTTCACAACGTTTCTCTTGACAACATAGATAGCTTAAAAAACAAACAAGAAAAGAAAGAACACAAAAGATAAAGAAACTCGATGTTCATTGGTTGTACAGCAGAACAAGGATGTAGGGGAAGGTCTTGCTGGTGTGTAAAAATATTTAAAAGTAACATAAAATGAAGAAAACGTTTTCTCACGTTGGTTGAAAATTAGTAGTAGTAACAGGGGCAGTGGTGGCATAGTCATTTATTTAAACAACCACAATACGTTACTGGTATTTGTTTCATTGCTCAGAACTCCCTTTTCTCTACCCAAAGAAATGATGGGTCAAGTTGACCCTGCTTCCCTTCATCACTGGAAGTGTGGTCTGGAGGAAGAGAGATGTGCCCATAGCCTTGGTATGAAGGAAGGAGCTCTGCTCATAGCCTTTTGGCCTGGAGGAAGGGACTCTGTTTATAGCCTATTCCTGGATGAAGGGGCTCTGCTCATAACCTTTTGGCCTGGAGGAAGGGACTCTGTTTATAGCCTTGGCCTGGAAGAAGGGACTCTATTCATAGCCTTGGCCTGGAAGAAGGGGCTCTGCTCATAGCCTTTTCAGGTGCTCCAAGACTTGTGGGACTGATGTCATAAATTTTTCTCGTGAACCATTACGGCAATTACTGAATATAAGACTAATGAGATGGTGGTGGTGGTAGTTGTGGCCTCAGCTCAACCTTAATTGACCAGTGCTATGATTAAAGACATTCCAGCCATGATTATCCTGTATTATCTTTTTCTGATATAGTGAATGTAGAACTACTACATTTAATGTGTCTTTTAAGTTATGATTTGAGGGATATTTGGTTGTTATTTCTAACAGGTCAAGCAAAGTGGTGTATTGGCAGAGTTATTAAAAATTAGATATAATGTCTTGTGGCATTTGTTCCAGCCAACTCCTGCATTCTGAATTCAAATCCTAGTGAGGTGAACTGTGTCTTTCGTCCTTTTGGGGATCAGTAAATAAATTATAAATTCCAGGTTAAAGGTATGACAGAAATATTGGAGCATCTGACAGGGTACCTTATTTCTCTTCCAGTTGTTTGCATTCTGAGTTCAAATTCTGCCTTGGCCTACTTAGTCCATAGCCCAGTTTAGCACCAGAACCTGGCTCTTGGATGCCTTTAGTGGACTGTCCTCTGTTTAGCAAGCATTCAGGTCATGTGATGGAAAATGGGACCTTCAGGGTCTTAAAACAACTGGAGTTAGACATTGATATATTGATAGCAGCAACATCTTGGTCACATCAATATGTGTGAATGCAAAATAGACCCAATGCCTGCACTACAAATAGCTAAAACAGAAAATGGCATTTCTATCAGGTTGAGAAACTTTGGAGGGTGTGAGTTTTTTTGTTTGTCTGGGTTGAAATAAAGGAAAATATTATTAGAACGGAATTGATATCGCTGTTTTGAAAGGTGTTGATGTGTCTGGGGCTATTTGCACCTCTTCACCTGGTCACTTAGTATGTTAGCAGTAGCAACTATGTCTCTCTCTCTTCAGCTACCACCAGCAAACCATCTCAAAATCAGGAAATGAAGCATCATCATGATTATTATTCAGTGTCCGTTTTTCCATGCTGGCACCATTGTCTGTTCTGGCATGGTTTCTATGGTGGGACGCCCTTCCTAACACCAACCACTTCAAAGAGTGTACTTGGTACTTTTAACATGGCACCAGTACTGTCAGGTTCACCAAGTAACTTGTAAGACAAGTAGCAATTCTGCTGTGGCGGATAGATCTTCTTGAGTACAGCAATGTGCCAGATATCAGTTCTTGGTCGTCATCTTCATAAGGCTCAATGTCTTGAGATTGGCTTTCAGTACTTTGTCCCATGTCTACCTGGGTTTCCTTCTTCCACAAGTTCCATTCACTTTAAGTGATTGGCACTTCTGTATGCAACTGTCTTCATCCATATTTATCACATGACCAAACCAGCATAGTCCTCTCTCTTGCACACTGCATCTAATTTCTCTTATGCCCAACTTTTCCTTTCTAAACACTAGCTCTTTGTCATACATGTACAAGGTGGGATTAAAAGGTTCCCGGACTAGTTATGTTTTATAAAAATAACTTATTTTCCTAAGTTTTAACATCTGTTCCCTAAAAATAGTCATCTTGCACAGCAATACACCAGTCTCAGCATTCCTACCACTTTTGGAATCCAGCCTGGAAATTGTTTTCCATAAGTAAGTCAAGGACATTCTGCAGTTTGCTCTGGATCTCAACAACAGTGTTAAAACGGCAACTTTTGAGCTGCGTTTTCATCTTGGAGGAAGAAATGGCAATCCATAAGTGCTGAATCAGGTGAATAAGGCAGGTGCAGGAGTGATATCATGTTGTTTTTGGTGAGAAACTGATGAGTGAGGAGATCTCAGTGAAGAATCCAGTTCTTTGCACCCCACAGATCCAGTCGCTTTCAGTGAATGTCCTGTCAAATGCTTCAAAATGTCGTAGTAGAACTCTTGATTGATGGTCTGGCCCTTGGGAATGAATTCTCAATGTATGATACCACATTTCTGGTGGTGATGCTCATGGCAGGTTTTCCAGATCATTCATTGTCTTCCAGGGATGTTCTTCCACTTTTGAAGTTCCTGTGCCACTTGAAACATTGTGTACGATCCATTGCCTCATCGCTGTAAGCTTGCCAAAGCATGCTCAATATCCCTGTAGCAAGACTTCCTAAGTTTAACGTAAAATTTCACATTGGCTGTTTATTCTTGTCCATGACAAAATTACAGGCTATGGCTACATGTGATGACAAAACTACAAATTTCGTAAGTTGTGAAGTAAACACAGTAATGTCACTCAGCACACTGTCTCATGAAGGTCACTGCGAGTTCTCACTGTGCACGCAATGGTATGCTGCCATCTGTTGGCTGACTACAGAACTAGTCTCACTACCACGTAGCATTGCTGGTCATATACATGTATCATACAATCTTCTTTTCTTATGGAGAGAGAGAGAGAGACCCTTTGGTTGCCAACAGAGGTAAAAGTTCTCAAAATTTTCTGTATCCTATTCTTATTCTAGTGATTACACTGTCTGTGCATCCTCCCTCACAGTTAATTAGATCCCCGAGGTAGCAAAAATTATCCACTACCTCTAAAGAGCCTCCAGGGCATTTGAGAAAATTGATCTGTAGTTTTTATGACTCCTGTGCATCTTCCACATACAAACGCTATCTTCTCTGATAACCATACTGAAACATATTGGAAATTTAAGTCTAGAAATATTATGCATGAGAAATTAAGATGGTTGGCTATAACTGGAATGCTAATTAACCTGTAAAGCAGTGGAGAAGGAAGAAGACTAACTTATAGTTTAGCACCAAGTATGAACACCACCAAATGGCAGTGCCTCTTCGCAGCTATTTCCTTGTGTATCTTGGTTTAAAAATAGATACACTATGTCCTTGTAGAGGCAACTAAAATATTTAGCTGTAGGGAGGGCATTTGGTTGTCAGACATTACCCTTAAAACCTGTCTGAAAAAGCATGGAAAACGGATGTTAAAAGAAAAAACAAAACAATGTTGACGTTATTGCTAATTTTGTTGATCTCTTTTGAACTGTCTGTGAATTGTCTGATAATGAAGTGATATGTTAAAAATAACATAAGAAAGATCGGTCAAAGTATCTGCTTAAAGATAAGTAGACAAACCACATTGTTTATTAATGACAAACGAGGGATTGTTCTTGATTAGTCATGATTGTGCTGTTTATGATGACATTACATTCAGCACTCACTCACATTAAAATAACAACAAAAAAATAGGAGAGAACTCAGACGAGATTCAATAATTTATACAAGCAGTTATCAACATTTTGCACCACCTTTTACAGAATGTCATGGTTTTCTACATAATACCGGATTATCTTAAACAAGAGCTATACTCTCTTTAGATATTTGCATATTCTAGTGACCCCTTTGTTAACTTTTGTATGAATTACTAAAAAAAATGAAGATTATAATGTAATGAAATCCTATTGGGTCTTGATGCATCATCAGTCATGTTCTCTACTCACTGATAACTATCTAACTCATATGTAAGCTTGATAAAGAGTTGTTTTGAAAATATGTTTAAAACCTATGTACTGTACTTGGTTTAAATATTCTAAGAGAAATCATAATCCTTTAAACATTCATTGCCCCCACTTGTTACCTTTTTATGAGCTCACAAGGCTTTTAAGGGAGTACTTTTACCCAGATTAAGGACTCCTTAGGACCAGCATCCAATCATATATATCTGTCACACATCTTTGCTTCCCTTCATTCTTTCCTCCTTATCTCTCTATGTCTCTACACACACATACACACACACACATACAAACAAAACATTAACACCAATCTCAAAGGGAAGAATGGCATAGTTGACTTTGGCAAGATTTGAACTCAGAGCACAGAGAACTGTATGGTATTCTGATATTTTAGCAATTCAGTCAATTCACTGTTTTCAATGGAGTTAAGGATCATCCATCTTTAGAGAAAGGGGTTTGAAATGACTTCACTGAGGATCAAACTTACAAATCTGGCATGTTATAAACCTTTTATCACTCTTGTATGTGTGTTTGTGTTCCGAGTTCCAATTCTGTCAAGGCCAAATTTTACTTTCATCCTTTCAGGGTTGTTAAAATAAAGTATCAGGTAATTACTGGGATTGATGGTATTGACTAACCCCATCCCCTCAAAATTGCTGGCCTTGTGCCAAAATTAGAAAGAATTATTTTTATTGAAGCCCTGGACCAACCACTACTACTACTACTACTACTGTAGTGAGCTTGCAGAATCACTAATATGCTGGACAAAATGCTTAATGGTTTTTCTTCTGGCTTTGCTTTCTGAGTTCAAATCCTGTCTACATCGAATTTGCCTTTCATCTTTTCAGGGGTGGTTAAATAAGTATCAGTCGAGTACTGGGGTCAATGAAATTGTCTAGTCTCCTTCCTCAAAATTTCACTACAAGTGGAGTGGATTTCAAGCAGAAGTCAAGTTACCATACAGTGGCTTTCCATTTTGGTTTAATATATTTCTTGCATTGTTTGTTGTAGGTGTAGGCATGACTGAATAGTTAAGATGCTTGCTTCCCAATCATTTGGTTTCAGAGGGCTTTGGGCAAGTGTCTTCTCCTATAGCTCAAGGCTAATTAAAGCCTTGTGATTGGATTTGATTGACTGAATGTGAAATAAGCTTGTTTTTGTGAGTATGTCTGTGTCTGTTTACATTTTCACTTCTCTGAAAATCACAAGCGACAAGTGGTGGTGGTGTTGTCATTTCTCCTATCAACCAACCATCTGCTGGCTTTTGACCTTCAAAGACATATGAAATAAGAAAACCCTTACTTGAAAAACAGATAAGGGTTAGTGACAAGAAGGGTATCCAACCATAAAAACAATGCCTACATAATATTTTTTTCTCCATAATGTATATGAAGAAACAGATGAGAACAAAAATATTTAGAAAATGTTTTGACCGGGAAATTAGTATTGGTAGTGATGTGATCAGTAGAACTGTGAATAGCAAAACATTCTAAAATTCAAATCCTGATGATGGAGCAAGTTTGTTTTTTTATTCAGCTAGGGTTCCATAAAATTATCAGTGATACTATACTAGGACATCATCCTTCCACAAAAATTACAACCTGTACCAAATAGATGGAACTCGTTTTTCTGACATAGACCAGGTATGGCAAAGTCCAGTGGTCATGGCCAGAGCATGTAGTGAAATATTTGGAAGGAATAAATTAGTGAACATTAAGCATCACACACACACACACACACACACACACACACACACGCACATGTATATACATATATGCACACACATACACAGGCACACCAGACAGTAAACTAGACATATACACATTAAATTTGATACCACATAAGCATATTTGTTTTAGCTATAAAATATTAGTCACAAGAATAAACCAAACCACTAGCTTGGGAAAATTTGGTGAAAAGCAGCCCCTGAAAATAATATGCATACACTTACATTTGCACATATAGCAGCTTGTATACACACATGCATACTCACTCACACACACATATCTACACACAAGTGTGTGAGTATATAAATAAATACACACACACACACACACACACACACACACAGAATCACCAGCTTGAGTCACACATTATTATTTGTCACCGCATTACACCTTTTTGTGAGAGACTTTTACTCACACACACACAAGACATCCTTAATACTCTATTGACTTCAGATAAACTGGGAGCTACCCAAAAGGCACTAAAAACTGCTAGGTACCACTGTTTACTGTTGTTGGATATAAGTCAAGGTTAAAGAAACTTTTCATAACTCATAAAAACCAGTAAGGCCAGTTTATAGTGACAATAAACAGTTCCTCCTCCTGTTTTATGGCATTCTTTTCTTTCCATGCTAGCATGGGTTCACCAGATATATTATTGGAGCATTATTTTACAACCAAGATGCCCTTTTTGTTGTTATCCATTATCTGTTTTTGAAGTAAGAGTTTCCCTATTTCATATGTCTTTCAAAGAATGAAGCAAGCAGACAATTTTATTGACAGGAGTGACAACACTGCTTGCTGTTGGTGACTTTCACAAAGCACATTTATTTTTCATATTTTATCTGTTTCATTCTTTCAACTGTGGCCATGTTAGGGCACTGCCTTGAAGGGTTTAGATGAACAAATCGCTCACAATACTTAAGCCTGGTATTTATTTTCTTCCATTTGGGCCCCAATATCTTTTACTGTGTCATCCTCCCATCATTTTGGAAGTCTTGTGATTGGTCTTTAAAAATCTCTTAGAAACCACTAAATGATTGCATGTGCCCAGCTGTTGTTTCGGAGTTTTGCAACATGCCCAACCCAGCAGAGGTTGTGCATTTGGTATTCCACAATCACATCATCTGTTCCACTCTGTTCTTGAATTCTCTTATTTTTGATATACTCCCACAATAATACTCCAAACATGGATATTTCCATGGCCAGTTGTATCAGAGCTAGTTTTTTTTATTTTTATGCAGTAGTCCATGTTTCACATGCATATAAGAGCACAGGTAGGGCTGTGTTATTGAAGAGATTAGCACATAGGGTCATGTCCAGATATCATCATCATCATCATCATCGTTTAACGTCCGCTTTCCATGCTAGCATGGGTTGGACGATTTGACTGAGGACTGGTGAACCAGATGGCTACACCAGGCTCCAATCTGATTTGGCAGAGTTTCTACAACTGGATGCCCTTCCTAACGCCAACCACTCCAAGAGTGTAGTGGGTGCTTTTACGTGCCACCGGCACAAAGGCCAGTCAGGCGGTACTGGCAACAGCCACGCTCAAAATGGTATATTTTATGTGCCACCTGCACAGGAGCCAGTCCAGCAGCACTGGCAACGATCTCGCTCTAATGTCTTTACACGTGCCACCGGCACAAGTGCCAGGAAGGCGACGCTGGGCACAGGTGCCATCCCGATTTCGCTTTCGCTTGCCCTAACAGGTCTTCGCAAGCCGAGTTTCGTGTCCAGCTTCTACACTATTCTTACATTGTGACATTCCAGTGTTCATGTCTTGGCATATATTTTCTATTTATTCCAGGTAAATGTACTTCTTCACTTCCTCAAGTTCATTACTTCTCACCACTATTATTCTTATGCTTTATTTTCAGACCTCATGTATTTTGTTTCCATAAGGTCCACTGATGAACTTTGGGTATCCAACTCTATCTGTATGATCTGCAGCAAATATGCAGGAGTCTAGAAGTTTGATTTGTTACTTAGACAAATGTTCTTCATAAAATTCTTGTTGCTTTCTTTCACTCATTCTTTTTTCTTTTTATTTGTTTTTTTTAAATAATTTATTTTCTTTCTTTATCTATTCTAGAGTCACTCAGCCGAGATTACCTCGAAAAAAGCAAGCCTCCATTGCAGATGGCTCTTCATCCTCTGATGAAGATGGTGATATAACAATGGTGAGTATCACACACACACACACTACTATTATTTTCATGTCATATAAACACACATGTATAACTACTATTCTTATATCATATAAATATACTTGCACATGAGTGTATGTATATATATATATATATATATATATATATATATATATATATATATATATGAATTCTCAGATTCAGTATGATCATGTGAAGAAAGTATACTCATGGCTCATCAGTTCAAATTCTCTGATGATTCCTTTGTTTCTGAGCAAAACTCTCAGACCATGAAACACAAACCTATTACCAACCAGATGTTGGTAACAGGTCCTTGATTTCTTCATGTTTTTCTTTTAAAGGAAAACCTTGGTAAGGATGATCTTTCATTGATATCTTGATGACTTGTAGACACACATTATTTCTTTATGCAACCATTATATGCTAAAAAGTATATTAAACATTTGAGTTAGCAGTGCTCTTAGACCACGTGTTAAGGTCAATGCTACAGAGTTTTTATAGAAATTATAGCCAGCTCTGATTTTGAGATGTCTTGGATACAAAACATCATAACAAAATCAGTGCCGGCTATAATTCTATAGAAAATTTGTAGAGATGACTTTAATACACATCATTGATATCTGTTATGGTGAAATTTCAAGATTTGTCTCTGTCTGTCCATAACTGGAAAACTGTTTATAATTCCTAACCTATAAATTGTGTT
Source organism: Octopus bimaculoides (assembly GCF_001194135.2). Taxonomy (NCBI): domain Eukaryota; kingdom Metazoa; phylum Mollusca; class Cephalopoda; order Octopoda; family Octopodidae; genus Octopus; species Octopus bimaculoides. The sequence goes on along the minus strand of NC_068993.1, from coordinate 36,546,263 downwards.
GTTTCCACATAACCTTCACTGTTTGTTGTCACAGCAGAGACAACACTCAGTTTAACTAGATGTTAATAAGTCCATCAAGTCAAGTGGTGGTAGTAGTGGTGGATGACAAACACAAAGACACCTGCACACACATATATGGTCCTTGTTTGTCCCCTCTGTATGTAGCCCCTTGTGGGCAGTAAAGAAATAAGAAACTGTTCTATATAATAGAGTGCTCACACACTTTGTCTGGTGAGCGCAATAACTTTAATTACTCAAGGCTATAATCTTTATCAAGGTGAGGTACACATTATTGAACAAAACTTAAAGCAACCAAACATTGGAAAGGGAAACAACTCTCTAGAGTTCCAATTTAATTAATACTGAAATTGGCAATATGGTGGGAAGAGGGTTAACTTTCCTTTCTTGAATTTCCTCATAGCAGGAAATACATCTTGTAATTTTTATGCATACTTATTTCTGCTGTTGTATTTATTACTTGTAATTTACTAAGCTACAACTGTTACTTACTCTCTTTTATTTAATCTGATGGTCTGAAAAGGGTGCTCTGTTCTCCTTATCACCATACCTACAGCAGTCATGGGTCTCTGTGTCAAAGCTGAAGATTCAAGACATTTTCTTGGGAAAGATACAGCAGTGGTGTTGCTTTCTACCATTTTATTTAATGTTTACACTGATAGTCTCCTGCTTTTCTGAGTTTACTTTTCAGAGACAGGCCCTACTTAACCTGTAGGCAAAGGGACTGATTCACACGACATCAGGGCATGTCCACACATCAGTGAGCCTATGTGACACATTTCTAGGGATCAGCCCTCCTCTGCATCCTGTTTGCCTTGACCATAGGACCATCTTCTGCAATTTGACCTGTAGGTGTGGCCCTTGACAGGTACTGCCCTCCTAGGCCAGAACAGACTTGAGAGTAAGAGTAAAGGTAATGGGATAATGAAGGTGTAACCCTCTCCTCCCCAAAACTTCTGAATTGGAACCTCATCACAGAACAAGACAAAACATAAATTACAAGCTTTCATTAAAAAGGACTTTATGGACACCTTGTGTGTGTGTGTCTGTAGTCTTTTATTTGTTTGCCATTTGACTGTAGCCATGCTGGAGCACTGCCTTGATGCATTCTAGTTGAACAAATTGACCCCAGGACTTGCTTTTTAAGCCTATAGTACTTATTCTATCGGGCTTTTTTGTCAAATTGCTAAGTTACGGAGATGTAAGCACACCAATACCAATTGTGATGGGGTGACAAACAGAGACACACACACACACACATAAATATATACATATATATATACGTATGTATATATATATAAACAACGGGCTTCTTTCAGTTGCCATCTACCAAATCCACTCACAAGGCTTTGGGCGGCCTGAGACCATAGTAGAAAATACTTGCCCAAGGTGCCACACAGTGGAACTGAACCTGGAACCATGTGGTTGGGAAGCAAGTTTCTTACCACACAGCAATTCATATATATAAATAAAATCATCATTTAACAGCAACGTTTCCATGGTTGTATGAGTTTGATGGTATTTGTTGAGGCAGATATTTCTACTTCTGGATACCTTTCTTGTCACCGACCCTCACCTCGACTGTTTCTGAGCAAGGCAATATTTCTTCATGGTCACACATAAGACAGGGTACATGCAAATACATACATATCTAGTCAATGGGCTCCTTTCAGTTTCCATTCACCAAATCCACTCACAAAGCTTTGGTTGGCCCCAGGACTACAGTAGAATGCATTTCCCAAAGATGTCATGCAGCAGGACTGACCCCCATGGCTGGCAAGCAAACTTCTTTCCCACACAGCCACGCCTGCACACACACCTCTCTCTCTCTATATATATATATATATCTCTCTCTCTCTCTCTCTATATATATATATCTCTCTCTCTCTCTCTATATATATATATATCTCTCTCCCTCTCTCTATATATATCTCTCTCTCCCTCTCTCTATATATATATATATCTCTCTCTCCCTCTCTCTATATATATATATATCTCTCTCTCCCTCTCTCTATATATATATATCTCTCTCTATATATATCTCTCTCTCCCTCTCTCTATATATATCTCTCCCTCCCTCTCTCTATATATATCTCTCCCTCCCTCTCTCTATATATATCTCTCTCTCCCTCTCTCTCTATATATATCTCTCTCTCCCTCTCTCTATCTATATCTATCTCTCTCTCCCTCTCTCTATCTATATCTATCTCTCTCTCCCTCTCTCTATCTATATCTATCTCTCTCTCCCTCTCTCTATCTATATCTATATCTCTCTCTCTATCTATATCTCTCTATCTCTCTCTCTCTATCTCTACCTCTCTCTATCTCTCTACCTCTCTCTCTCTCTCTACCTCTCTCTCTCTATATATCTCTACCTCTCTCTCTCTCTATATCTCTATCTCTCTCTATATCTCTATCCCTCTCTCTCTCTCTACCTCTCCCTCTCTCTATCTCTCTCTCTCTCTCTATCTCTCTCTCTCTCTCTATCTCCCTCTCCCTCTCCCTCTCTCTCTCTCTCTCTCTCGAGAGAGAGAGAGAGAGAGAGAGAGACTATGTGTGTATATTCCACACAATTAGATATAATTGATATTGTTTGTCTTCTATAATAAGGATTTCTTACTCGAATATACAGAGCACCACATAAATTTATGAGAGAGAAATAATTTGTTGTAAAATGCCAATTCAAATCTGATTAAGCAAACTAATAATCAAAGATATTCCAACCATGACTATCCTATGTTATTTTCATTTTCAGAGACCTACATTTAAGACTGTATCATTTAATGTGTTCTTTCTTAACATGTCTAGTTAGTCAAACTACAATTTTCAAACTTTTTCAATCCATGGCACATTGAATGAGGAGGTGCTAAAAGTGTTAGATCACACTATCAGGTCGTTGTAAAAGTTTGATTTTTAATAAAAATATAACTAGTACAATTGAAATTATTTTAGAACAGATGCATGCATGCATTGCACTTTGTTACAAAGGATTTGGCTCAGGTGCCAGCTGTAGAAACCAAACCAAATCACACTGGAATCTGGTGCAGCTCTCCAGCTTGCCAACTCTGGTCAAACCATCTAGCCCATGCCAGCATGGAAAATGAATGTTAAAGGATGATGATGATAAATATACATACACTGGTGCAGTGCATTAAAGAACAACCCAGTTTTCTGAATATCCTAGCACTTTCTGATTTGTCACAAAGACTTGTGATGCATCTTGAGACTATTGTGGTGTAAGTATACCATGACCTAATGGTCAAAAACATGAGAGAGATGTTCTCTTGTTAGATTGCAGTTAGTTAGTTGAACCCCAATTATGATTGAATAGAGATACCACCATCTGCCACCTGAGCACATAATTTTCCATTGAAATAGATGCTTTATGTCCTCCTTTGACCATACTTACATATTCCAATCTGATGAGAGATAAAGTGTTTTTAAAGTTTTCCTCTCTTGTATGCATTCAATCACATAACTTGTTACATAAGTATTCAATATCAAAGTTTTCTCTCTGTATATATAGATAACATATATTTTCTTTTTCTCAGTCTAAACAAGGAATGCGTCAGATATTACCAGCACCAGGTAAACCCGACTGCGGAGAGTTGAAATACTTGGACTTAAGACTTGACGACACTGCTGAGACCCCAAGTGGACCTCCTCCTTCTTGTGAATATCGGGAGATAGACTTTGTAAAGACCAATGCTTTGAGAAATGTAAAAAATGCCAGGGTGCTGGAATAATGATGATGGAATTTAATAAAAAAAAAAAGGGGGGAACAGAAAAGCAAAAAAAAAAAAAAAAAAGACAATTGCTGTAGGGTCCTTCAACTGTCATATTTTTAAATGTATATATACATATGTATATGTGTGTGTGTATATATGTGTGCATGTTTGTGTGTGTGTGTGTGTGTGTGTGTAACTACAGCTGCAGTCAAGGATGATTTGATAGCATTTCCTATACTTTTGCTAATGGTTTTTAGGCCCATGTAGTCGCAATAATGTATATACAGATACATATATATATATATACATATGCACACGCACATACAATCATTCATAGATTTCTGTATATATATACAATCACACACATGTATTTATACATACTTTTATGTATATATACAAATATATATGCACATGCATACACAGATTTATACATACATTCATATGTATATGTATATAGAAACACACACACACATGTATACAGATATACATACTTCAGATTACTTCAATGAGAGGAAAAAAAAAATTCCTTTTTTATCATAAAAACTAAAAAAAACAAGCAACAAAAATTATCCCACCGAAAAATGAAGGGAGAAGCTCAGAAGTGAAACTTTTTTTGTATATTTTCAAAAAAAAAAACCCACAAAAGTCATTCTTGATTGAGGACAAGAGAAATAAAGAACATGGTATTATTAATGATAATAATAATAATAATAATAATAATATCCTTTTTACACTTTCCTTACATGTTGCTGTTTTATTATTCCTTTTCCTACACTATCATCACATCTACCTGTAAAAGAAAAAGACAGATATTATTTTTGTTTTGAAATTCCAAGAAATGAATAATTGTCCAATTCCAACTTTGTGATGGTAAATCTTCAACTGACTTTTTTTCATTTTTTTTTTTGTCTTCTTAATTTTCAGCCAGTCCAGCCCACCCCAACAATAACAACTAAGCATAAGAAAATACATTGTTTCTGAAACACACACACAATCACACACACACTTCCTTGTTTTTGTTATTTTTTAATGCGTGTGTGTGTGAGAAAAGCAAAGGATAAGTTCAACAGTCAATAAACAGAAAAAAAAGTGATGAGGGTTTTTGAGTGGGGGTGGGGTGGGGTGGTGCAGTGATTGATTCGTTAATGTGTGCATGTGTGTATTTACACGTGTATAGATAGACACGTATAATGAAGTATTTAATATACACGTATATCTGTGTGCATGTACATGTAAAAGGTCTTTTGGTGTGTGTATGTATGTATGTATGTATGTATTTATAGATTTATACCAAAATTTGGTAAAAATATTGTATCTGTTATCAAACGTAGCAAAATACTCACATGTGAATTTTTGTATATATATCGATTTAAATAAGAGCTAAAAGATGATCCATTTTTTTTTTACAATAGATCATATTTTAGCTCTTATTTAAATCGATATATATATACACATACATACACACACACACACACTTAAATTTACAAGTATTTACACCATCCAACAAATACACATCCTTACACAATTACCCACGTGTATCCAAGTTTTTCAGAATTATTTTTTACCAAAACCAGCAGCATCACTTATAAATTGTCAGTATTTGTTCTGGTTTCTGAGTTCAAATCCTGCCTAGCTGAACTTTACCTTTCAACTCTGCTAGGTTGATAAAATAAACTACCCTGAAAATTACTCTGTCAAAAGCATTAAATAATACTAGTAGTAATCATGATTTTAAAATATTGGCACCAGGTCACATATTTTGGAGAAGGGAGTAACCAAACAGAAAGCCCTAGTAGATGACTGGTACATGTTTTATCAAACCCAGAAACATGAATTTTTTTTTTCTTTTAAATGGTATATTTCTAAAGAAAAAAAATAGGTAAAAGTCAACTTCATTAACCTCAGAATATTGTTTTTTGTTTTTTTTTAATAATTTTATCAATGATGAAAGACAAAATTGGTCTTAGTGGAATTTGAAATTAAAAAATAAAGAGTTGTAACAAAACAGCCAGCACAATTCTGTCATCCACAGACAAGCTAAAAATAATGATTCTTTCTAAATTTAGTAATTAAAGTGCAAATGAAATATATTTTTGTGTGTGTGTATATATACAATATATATGTGTGTGTGTGTTTTGCAGCTTTAAATCCTTTCACCTTAACCAGTTTCTGATTAGAAAAAGACATTTTCCTTCACTTGCTTCAGTCATAATGATGTGACCATGTTGGGGATTTTTAGTCAATCATATTGACTCCTGTACTTGTTCTGTCTTTCTGCCAAATCACTAAGTTATGAGAGCATAAACAAGCCTACACTATTTGTGAAACAGTGGGAGACAAACACACACACTCATATATATTTATGCACATACACATATGTCTTAATTAGTAAATGACAAAAGACTTTGTTAATGAAAATGATCATGTGACTCCTGTTCTTTTGTCATTAAATAATTGATATTATGCTCTGTACTGACCTAACTTTACTCTAAAGCATAAGTTCTAACAACAGGTTATTAGTATCGCTATCCCTAAGCAAATTCATAATATATGTATATATAATATACACATACATACATATATATATATATATGACTGGCTTCCACACAATTTCTATCTACTGAGTCCACTTACAAACCCATAGTAGGAGGTAATTACCCAAGTTGCCACACAATGGGACTGAACCTGAAACAACTTGGTTGTGAAGCAAACTTCTCAGCCACACAACAATATCTTCCCTGGTTATTCTTAAACATTTTTCCTTTGTATGTTTCTAAGATTCCAAATCTCTGATATCCAGAACATAAGAAGGAAAGTTTTTCTTTGAAAAAAATAATAAAAGAAAGAAAGGGAGAATTTAAAGAATCCATGCTAAATCCAAGAAGGGGGTTATTCAATCACTTTTATTCTTTCCCAAAATGTGTTACTTTGTGCCAATTAGGATTGTTGGCAAAAATGGTAGTTACAATTTTTTTTTCTTTTAGTTTTCTAATTGTTGTCTTATAGTTTTGTGAAGAAAATGGAGAGCATCTATCCATGGCACCACTTCTGTATTGTTTTTCAGGGCTTACTAGAATGCCCTGAATGCAATAAGGGTGAACTCTGCTGAATGTATCCAATGATTAGGTGGTGGTAGGTGTAAGGGTGATGGATTAAATCTACCCACGAACAAGGGTGTGGTACAGCTTCCATTTACTCAATTTCACTTTCGCACCTGATCTGCTGCAAATCGCAGTCAAATCTCTCACAAATCACATTATCTATAATGAGAAAAGATATGTTAATGTAATTCTGTCACACACCCAAAACAGATGGCATGGTCACTGATGGACAGCCTCTGACCATAAGTTTTGCTCTATCAAGATTAACCTCAGGTTAACAATCCAATTCCACTCACAAGTTTACTTATGTAGAAGACATTTGTTCAAGGTGCCACACAAGACTGAATCCAAAACCACTTGATTACATAAACTTATGAATCACCTGGCCCATCTCTGCACTCGTAGACATGCTTAATGAACTTGACTTTTATTTGGCATAGATTTATGACACTGGTTGAAGGCTATAAATTGTAGAGGTAACATTAGTCAAATTGATCATTATTTAATCAATCGAACATCAATCAATCAATCACTAACTGAAACTGCTCTCTCAATTCCATTATTCACCATTCTTGCTTTTAGTAGGTGCATTGACAACATTAATGAAAAAGGTTCACTTAATAAACATTTACGAAGAATTCTGACAATTCATCAATTTAAGTTGTAAGTCATTGCACTTACTATCATCTTTAACATCATTTTATGTCTATTTTCCATGCTGGCATGGGTTGGACAAGTTGTGACAGTCTGGATCAGTTCTCATTTGGAGTTTCTGCCTTCCTAGATGCATTGACATCCACATTTCACTTATACATGTCATTTGGTTGGATGCCCTTTCCAACATCAATCCCTTTACAGTGGACTAGGTGCATTTTATTGTAGCACCAGCACTAGAGGAGATGTCTTGCCTCAGCAAGATTAAAGAGTTCTCACATCTCTGTTCATTCATCAATCATTTTACAAACTGCATCAATTAGTGACACCAGCATAGAGAGGTTGATGACTAAAGGTACCTTACTACTCCTAAGTTATCTATTCAATGTAGACATAATAGAGTGAGTATGAGCATAAGTATGAATAGATTAGATAGTTATTTGGATTATTGAGGAGGGAGTAATAGAAGAGAAACAGTGATAGGTGGCTTCATGCTGGGTGAAGACAGGATGATGAAAGAATGAGTAAGATGTGTGTGGGTGGGGAGTCAACAATGATTTGAAAAATGGTGATTGACTGGTGAAAGGATAACAGTAAAGATGGTGATGGTAAGAGTGTGTGGTGGTGTGGGAGAACAATGACTAACCATGTCTCTTCACATAAACACCATGATGATAGAGTAATAGTTGAAAGCAACAAAAAGGGAAGTAGAGAATTAACAGAAATAGCAAAATAATAATAAAAATATACATCCTAATCTCTTTCACGACTACCATTTACATGCATGTGTGTGCATATCTTTCATTTCAGTCATTGGACAGCCATGATACAGTACATCCTTAAAGAATTTAGTTGGACAAATTGACCCCCAGTACTAATTTATTTTTGTTTAAGTATGGTACTTATTCTGTCAGTCTCTTTTGCTGAACCACTAAGTTACAGGGATGTAAATAAACCACATGGTTACATAACAAGCTTATGAATCAGGTGTTAAGTAGTGAGGAGACAAGCAGATACACGCATTATATATATACACACTTTCTACTAACTTCTACACAGTTTCTGTGTACCAAATCCACTCACAAGGCTTTAGTCAGCTTGGGGCTATAGTAGAAGATATTTGCCCAAGATGCTATGCAGTGGGACTGAACCTGAAATTATATGATTGGGACTGAAGCTGCTTACCACACAGCCATGCCCATACATATATTTTTGAATGTATGTAAAATCTCTTTCCTTTCAGGTGAAGAAATAGACCCAATATATTAGAACTGTCATCTCTCCCCTAACATCATACAAACATATCTAACTTGATGGTAGTCAGAGCTGATACAGACCAAAATCAATTTTCTCAGACTCCATTTTGTATGTACATACATGTAGGTTTTAATATTTTTAAAACTTCCGAGGTCTGGGGGGAAAGGACAGTACTCATGGTCTTTGATGATCTCTGCAAGACTTCCTAGACTGATGAGATTGAAGAACCTTTCTAAGTCAGCCCCTGTGAAAATGATATGAGCATAAAAGAAATTCCAGAGTGCTGACGTCTTGTGGGGGAAAAGACTAGGTGTAGTGATTAGTGTAGGGCTTGGAGTGAAAAGAAAATGTGTGATATTTATGCTGCACTTCATTAATAATATAAAATGGAAATGCATCTGCTGGAATCAGAACAAGACTGATTACTTTATGTTCTGTGTCCAAACCTAAAGAAGGTCTACATTATCTTTCAGGGATGGGAGGGTTAGATGTTTGATAAATTAGGGACAGGTTGAACTCCTCAACTATACTGGTCACCCAAATATCTATGACCATAAGCCTCTGTTAGAAATAACAATTATAATAATTTAAGATTTTGGCATAAGGCCAGCAGTTTTAGTGAGAGAGGTAAGTTGGTTACATTGACATACCCACCTGCCCAGAAAGATGAAAAGCACAGTCAACCTCAGCAGGGATTTGAAATCAGAACAAAGAGCAAGAACAAATACCATTAAGCATTTTGTCCAACATGCTAACAATTCTGCTAGCTCACTGCCTTAGTAGTAGTAATAATAATAATAATAATAATAATAATCCTTTCTATTATGGGCACAAGGCCTGAAATTTTGTGGGGAGGGGAGCTCGGTGGAATAATAATAATCCTTTCTACTAAAGTCACAAGGCCTGAAATTTTGTGGGAGGGGACTAGTTGATTACGATTGACCCCAGTGTTTCAAAGGCACTTAATTTATCAACCCAGAAAGGATGAAAGGCAAAATCAACCTCAGTGGAATATGAACCACTAAGAATTTCATCCAGTGTGCTGCTTTTGTAATAATTATTATTATTATTATTAATAAGGGCAGTTGGTATGCAGAATCGTTACAAGTGTCGGAAGAAAAAGCTTAGTGGTATTTGTTCTAGCTCTTTCCATTCTGATTTCAAATCCCATTGAGGTCGACTTTATCTTCCCTCCTTTTAAGGTTGATAAAAAAAAGTACGAATCAAGAACTGGGGAGGGGGTCAATGGTATCAACTACCTCCTTCTTTAAAAACTGCTGGCTTTGCACCTAAATCAGAAACAATCGTCATTGTTATTGTATCCCCACCACCAAATTTCAGGCCTTATGCTTATATCAGAAACTATTATTATTATTACTGAGTGAGAGAGCAGTGCATACCATCAAAGTGACACTGGAGTACAAATATACGAAGCCCAATATACCCAAAACGACTACCAGTCTCATAAGGGTACACCAGGCACATGCATCACAACCATATATATATGATTTGGTGATCTCATATCAAGATAAAGAGTGCATGACCTTGCCAGTGGGGACCAGTTAGAATTTTCTTCAGGTCAAATAGCCCATTCCACTCAAAAGGTCCCTGAATAAGGATTCTTTAAGGATGTTAAACGAAACACCTATGTTTCCAGAAGTGAATTATTCAAACCATAAAGAATTCCTATCAACACATGGCTATGATGCTTCCCCACTACTTCTACTCATGATCAGAGATGCACATAATGTCATCATTATTGTTATTATTATTATTATTAAGGTGGTGAGCTGGGATTGATGTAATTGACTTACCCCCTCCCCTAAAATTGCTGGCCGTGTGCCAAAAATTTGGAATAATCATCATCATTATTATTATTATTATTATTATTACTACTACTACTATTACTGTTGTGGTTGATGGCAGAACTGTTAGGGCACTGGATTGTGATAGTTTGCTAAATCCCTTTAGATTCTGAGTTCAAACCCCATCATAGTTCACTTTTTCTTTCATCCCTCCAAAGATCAGTATAATAACCAATAATCAAGCATTGTGGTTGGTTGATTAAATCAGCCACATTCCTTTCCTCAAATTAGTGGTTGTGTGCCTTAAACATTATTATTATTATTATTATTATTATATTATGATTATTACAATTAAGGTGGTGGATTGACAGAATCATTAGTTTTGGGTATAATACCTTGTGGTATTTAGTTACACCTCTTTTCATTCTGAGCTCAAATTTCGCCATGGTCATCATTGCCTGTCATCCTTGTGGGGTTGATAAAATAATATACCAGTCACATACTGGGTTTGATATGACTAACTGTTGTCCCTTATTAAAATTGTTGGCTTTTTTGCCTGTGTTGGAAATTGTCCCATTTTCCATAATAATAACAATGATTTCTGTTGTCATAGAGGCATCATTTGAGGGAGACATCACAAGAATAGTTTACAATTTGAGTGTACGGTGGTGGTGGTGGTGGTGGGTTTTTTTATAAAAGATGAGTGGAAAAAAGGGAGATGAGGGAAAATAGGATAATAGTATACAAAATATGTGAGCACATCTTTGAAGCAGTCCTCCTAATGCAAGAGGGCCTCCAGCTAAAGCCAGTCAAGGAACTCCACAGGCTCCAGGATCACCTTGACCACTGATAGAGGAGAACATGCAGCTAAGTACAATCAAGGAACTCTACATATCCAGGATTACATTGACTGCTAATAGTACAAGCCCATGCCTGACTGTTATTTTCTAGTCTACAGGTACATGCTTAGAGTAAGTCTGGTTTCCAGTTTAGGCCCAAGACCAGCAATTCTGAGTATAATAGGTGTAATCAAACCATCAACCCCAGTACTTCACTGGTACTACATTTTATTAACCCCACAAAGATGAAGGGTAAAGCTGACTTCTGTGGGATTTGAACTCAGAATGGAAAGATCTGTAACTCATTTAAAAATTATGTAAGCCAGTCATATCTGAAATCTGTCCCTGTCCTCAAATGAACTCCTACTTCACAGAACTGAATATTCTATTTTACTCAGACAAACAAGCCCCCTTTCATTGGTCTTAACTCTTCTACAATTTTCTTTTTATGTCTCATCAATATGCAATGCTATAAAATTTCACCAAATTTCTGTAAAATAAGTCTATGCCGCTGTACCATCAAAATGGTATTTACATTTTCAGTATTTTTATAACAATTTATGGTTATGCATGTGTAGACAACACATGCACACATGGCCAAACACACACACACAAGTTCAACTGTGGTTTTTAGTCAGAACAAGCACTGACCTATATGAAGATAGTAAAGGTGTATAAAATAGTTTAATGAGTTATACTCCAAAGGTGATCTCCTATACTCTGTACATAGATACACATACATGCACATATGTATCTATAAGGGTGTTTGGGTGAGTATATATGTGTGTGTGTGATGCTGATAAAGTATCTTTGTAAAAATGAATTACATGTGAGCAAAGGTTTATACAAAGAATAATGCATATGAGCATACAAACACACACGCATATATATATGAGAGTGTGTATGTCAGCATAACTTATGTGTAAATATATGTAATCACAAGTAGATGAATGATTGTATGATATAAGTGTCTATTGAATGCTTGTGCACAACTCTGGCAGCATATACACACTGGATTCTTTGACCAAATATACAGGAGTTGATTTCATTGTATATGTTGTTACCTGTATAGTGTATTAACTGTTGTAATATATGAGAGAAGTGCTCTTGTAAAACCATTTTCTTCATATTTCCTCCACACATCTTATATTGTGTTACTCCCTCTCTTTCCTTTCTTCCTTCCTTTCTCACACACACATTCTCTCGTTACTGTTTCCCAATGTGATATTGGAGAGATACATGTAATTAGTCATGCAAAGTGTGATCAGCACTGTTGAATGAGCATCAGAGACTATGGCTATTCCAGAGAAAGGGTCAGCAAAGCTGGTGTGAACAACAAAACTCTACACTAAATGCAATAAAATACTTAGTTTCAATCCCCAAACTTGCAGTGATCAACTTTACTTTTGTATCCTGCCAAGTTGGATAGATTAAGTAAAAGTAATGATGTACCAGGAGTCAATTCAGACATCATCCCTTCATCATCATCATCATCATCATTTAGTGGCTGTTTTCAATGCTGGCATGGGTTAGACAGTTTGACTAGAAGTGGTAAGCTGGAGAGCTGTACTAGGCTCCAGTCTGGTTTAGTACGATTTCCATAGCTGGATGCTCCTCTTAATGTCAACTACTCCCAGAGTATAGTGTGTGCCCTTTAACTGTCACTGGCACAATTGCCTTTTACATGTCACCAGCACACACACACACACACACACACACATATGACAAGTTTCTTTTGCAGTTTTCATCCATTGATTCATTGAAAATTTAATCTTTTGCTTAAATAAGAATGTAATCTTATTATATCAGAGGTTTAAGAGATAGAAGTAACCTCTCTTACTAGGTCCTCAACTCTTTAGATACCAACCTGTCTGAGACAGTCCCTGGTTCTTTGATACAAACTGATGAAAAAATTTAATTTAGATTACTTTTAAGACAAAGTTTCATGTTAAATTTAAGTGCTAAAACCCAGCTTGATAATGACAAAGTTACTTTAATAAATTCTTTATTATTTTCAAAATTAAATAAATGCAGAATATATAAATAGAAATATGGTAACAAAATGGTTTTATTTGTAGGGCATCTGTAGCTGATTCAAAACCCTACCAAAAGAAAAGTTCACTTTTCTTTTAAACATGATGCTTTCTTTGTGAAGATGGGTAACCCATAAAAAGTTTCCCCTTAAAACTTTAATATCTATGTATATATATATATATATATGTTATTTCTACCAGATGAAAAAATATGTCCTATATAATTCTTCCATGTTTAGTTTCCTCACATGTCTGTGTGATTTATTCAGAATTTTATAATATATGAATGTGCTAGAAATTATGAAGTACTGACATATACATTATAATCGTTTTAATGACCACTTTTCCATGCTTGCATGGATCAGACAATTTATTGATGCAGAATTTCTATGGAGCTGGATGCCCTTCCTGTCACCAACTCTCAGTTAGGTAATATTTTCCTTATGTCCAGATATATTTTCATGGAAGATTGGAAATGAATGACACCACTTGCATAACAGTGACACTCGTTTACAACCACCATACAATGTCAAGGTAAGGAGACAGTAATACACATACAAGCACATATACACACACACACGACAGGTTTCTTTCAGTTTCCATCTACCAAATCCACTCACAAAGCTTTTGTTGGCCTGGGGTACTATAGTACAAGATACTTGCCCAAAGTGCCATGCAGTGAGACTGAACCCAAAACTATACATTTAGGAAGCAAACTTTTTACCATATATATATCATCATCATGGGTTGAGACAGCTCGATAGGATCCAATAAGTTGGAGGATGGCATCTTACTCAAGTGTCTCAGTTTTGGCATGGTTTCTATGGCTGGATGCTCACCTTAACAATAACCACTTTACAGAATGTACTAGGTGGGTTTTCCTATAGTACCATTACTACAGAGGTTGCCTTGCCATTAGCAAGTATAAAGAACCTTCTCAAGCCTGCTTTGTCACAACTCAATTTGGTTTAGCAACACACCAAAATGGCTTGCCGGTAATAACAGTTTCTCTCTTAGCTCTTGCATTATTTTCTGTTTTATATTTGATAAATGGAAGCTTTCTCCAAAATATATTAGAAGCATTAAATAAGCTGCATAAGGTAATACAAAAGCTTATCTTTGTCTTCATTTCTTGGCATCACCTTATACATATTTTACTTAATTTCTTGCCTGCATTGCTAAAGTAGTTTTTCAAACAGTTATACCATTTACACACACACACACACACACACACACACACAAGATGTAGTTGTGTGGCCAAGAAGCTTGCTTCCCAATTACATGGTCTCAGGTATAGTCACATCGCATGGCACCTTGGGCAAGTATTTTCTACTATAACCCCAAGCCAACTGAGTCAACAGAAACTGAAGCTTGTCGTGTGTGTGTGTGTGTATATGTGTGTGCATACTCTTGTCGTCATGTCATATGATGGTTGTAAACGAGCATCACCATCATACAAGCACTGTTGTTCGTTTCCTGTCTTCTGTGAAAGCATGTGTGGTCATGGGAAAATATTAACTTGCTTGGCAAGAAGTGAAGGTTAACAATAGGAAGGACATTTGGCCATAGAAAATCAGCCTCAACAAATTCCTTCTGACCCAAGCAAGTATGGAAAAGTGGACACTAAATGATGATGATGATGTGTTGAAAATCTTGAAGAATTATATGGAATCACTATTGATTTAGATAAGTATTAAAATGGATAAGAAACCCCCATAATATGATTTATGGAAAAGATCATGTACTCTCCTCACTCTCCATGTATAAGTAAGAATTTATATATTTGTAAAGATTAATTAATAAATGTTCTTAAATTCAATAATTAACAAGTCAAATACATTGAAATGGTGACTCAGTATTGAAATATGTATTAATTAATGTAAATTATTAATAATTAGTGGATGACTGTTACTTCAGCATTTTAAAATTAACTGCTCCAAATTTATTTTCTTACATTTATTAAATTATACATAATTAACAATGCTAACATAGGATGGTTGTGTTCTCTGTGTGATTACGTGGCCTGTGAGAAACAACAGCTAAATTTCTCTCAATTTACATTTTACTGTTTCGGAAGAGAAACAAATATATGGTTTGGCAGAAAATCCTCTGATATTTTAGACAGCCATTGGTGTGGCACTAGTGAAGTTAGGTAGCTGGTAGTAGTGTCTTTGTGTAGCTAATGCTTAACCATTTTCTTTTAGTTACCATCATGGTTTGATTTGGTGCATATCATATATTTGCTGTTGAAAAATATGTAAGGTTTTTGTGACACACCCTGCATATCCAAGATACATTTTGCTTTGAACAAAAACTGAATAAAAGTTGATCACAACTTGTATTTATTTGAATAATATGTCTTTATAACCAGATATGAGCCAGAGTTTAACTACAACAACAATAGTAATCTAGCTCATGCATTCTGAGTTCAAATTCTTCTAAGGTCATCTTTGACTTTCATCTCTCTGGCATGAGTAAAATAAAGTACCAATCAAGTACTGAGGTTAATATAATTGCATATTTCCCTTCCTGTCACAATTTCAGGCCTTGTACCATGGAAACAGAGGTAGCAAATTGACGGAACCATTAGTCAGGAAAAAATACTTAGTAACATTCTTCTGGTTCTTTACGTACATAAGTTCAAATCCTGCCTAGGTCTACATTATCTGTCATCCTTTAGGGTTGATAATAATCAGTACCAGTTGAACATTGAAGTCGATATAATTGACGTTTCCCTCTCATTAAAATTCCTGGCCTTGTATCAAAATTATAAAATTATTATTATTATTTAACTGTATTTGATCAAGGTCAGTATGGAGGGAGATATAATAGCACTCCCCCCACCCCCCACTACACACACACACAAATTGACAGAGGAATTATTTGACAGAATTGTTAGAACCATATTTCTTTCAGTTCTTGAGATTCTGAGTTCAAATTTCACTGAGGTCAAATTTACCTTTCATTCTTCTGGAGGTCAATAAAGTCCCAGTCAGGTACTGGGATTATTTTAATCAACTAGTCCTTCTCCCAACATTTCTGGAATTTTGCCTATGTTACCAACAATTATTATCATTTAAAAAAACAAAAAAAGAAATCATCATCATAATTATTACTGCGATTATTATCGTCATGTACCCTCACCATCATTGCCCTAATTATTATTATTATTATTGTTAAGGTGGCAAACTGGCAGAATTGATAGCACACTGGATGAAATCATCATCGTCATCGTTTAACGTCTGGTTTCCATGCTAGCATGGGTTGGACGATTTGACTGAGGACTGGCAAGCCAGAAGGCTGCACCAGGCTCCAATCTAAATGCTTAGTGGTATTTCACCTGTCACTACATTCCGAGGTTAACTTTGCTTTTCATCCTTTCGGGGTTGATAAATTAAGTACCAGTCAAATACTGGGGTTGTTGTAATTGACTATCCCCTCCCCCAAATTTCAAGCCTTGTGTCTATAATAGAAAGGATTATTATTATTATTGTTATGTACCCTCACCCTGTTATTGCCATCATCATCATCGTTATTATCATTAAGGTAGTGAGTTGGCAGAATTGTTAGCACTTCATGCAAAATGCTTAGTAGCATTTTTTTACTGACTATGTTCTAAGTTCAAATCCCACCAAGGTCAACTTTGCCTTTCATCTTTTTGGGGTCAATGTAATCAACTTGCTCCATCCCCTCAAAACTACTGGTCTTGTGCTAAAATTATTATTATTATCATCATCATCATCATTATGTTATCCCTCTATATTCTCTGAAAAATTGCAGAAGTACAAAACAATAGTCAACTAATATGAATTCTATCCATACCTTTCCTTCCAAATGACAACAGCTTAAAACATTTAAGTATGTTAAACCAAACCAATGGCTCACCATACCTTATTATACATTACTACTTTAATATGACCAAGGAGAATATGGGTAGCCCAGTGGTTAAGTTATATAGCTCATGATTAGAAATTCATGGGTACAGTTCTTTTCCTTTGAAGCTGTCACATCCTTGATATTTTGCTACGTGAAGAGTGAAAATGACCAAGAGTTTGTTTGGTTGCAACTGCATAAAAGTATGGTAGAGGGTACCAAACATTACTTGTGTGTATGGCTCGATAATAGCAGTGTTTGTACTCTCTTTTCTATTATCTCTTTCGGTCTCTACTTTTTCCCATATGTATTACTATCTCTCTCTATCTCTCATACTTGTTTTTTTTTTCTTTATTGTAATGGCAGAATCATTAGAGTATTGAACAAAATGCCTTGCAGTGTTTGCTATGGTTCTCTATGTTTTAATTTCAAACCTCACTGGCATTGTTTTTGCCTTTCATCCCTCTGAGGTTGAGAGCATAAGATACCCCAGTTAAGTACTGGGTCAATATAACTGACTGTTGTACCCTCTCCCACCCAGTTTCAGCCTCTGTGTCTAAATTAAAAATTATTGTTAGTAAACTGTAAGAGCATTCCAAAGAAAGAGAAAGACATTGCACATGCATATATATATATATATCATCATCATCATCATCATCATTGTTTAACGTCCGCTTTCCATGCTAGCATGGGTTGGACAATTTGACTGAGGACTGGTGAAACCGGATGGCAACACCAGGCTCCAATCTAATTTGGCAGAGTTTCTACAGCTGGATGCCCTTCCTAATGCCAACCACTCAGAGAGTGTAGTGGGTGCTTTTACGTGTCACCCGCACAAAAACGTCCACGCTCGAAATGGTGTCTTTTATGTGCCACCTGCACAAGAGCCAGTCCAGGGGCACTGGCAACGATCTTACTTGGCTTGCTGGGTCTTCTCACGCACAGCACATTTCCAAAGGTCTCGGTCAGTAGTCATCGCCTCAGTGATATATATATATATATATATATTAATTAAAATCAAGGATAAAATCTATATGTGATTTTATCAGGTAATTAGCATGTAATAACCAGTTAAGGTAAAGATTAATAGAGTACATAATTTTATAAGTATAATTATAAAACTACATTAAGGGCAACTGGTGAGTATTTCGACAGGCTAGCACACATGCTAAAAGATTCCAAATTCTCTCTCTCTCTGTATATATATATATATATATATATATACGCCATGATTAATCGCTGACCAAACACCATTCAATTTTTTTTCTCCTTGTTTTCTCCGTATTCTTTCTGTTGAAGAGCGTAGCTCAAAACGTTAAAGACTTTCTGTATTCCCAAGCATCAAACTAATACATCCTTTTGTTGTTTACACCACCTGTCCTCGTCTGTTGTTGTTTTTTTTCGTACATTCTCCCATATATAT
>NC_068993.1:36508594-36527111 GCF_001194135.2 Octopus bimaculoides | reverse complement strand
TATATATATATATATATATATATATACGCACACAATCACCCAAATATACATATGTATACATATATGTATGAACTGAACTGGCATTGTCAGTTATGATGACGAGTGTTCCACTTGATCCAATTAACTGAAAAGCCTGCTTGTGAAATTAACATGTAAGTGGCTGAGCACTCCACAGACAAGTGTAGCCTTAATGCAGTTTTCAAGGAGATTCAGTATGACAGAAAATGTGACAAGGCCGGCCCTTTGAATTACAGGTACGATTCATTTCTGCCAGCTGAGTGGGCTGGAGCATTATGAAATAAAGTGTCTTGCTCAAGGACATAGTGTGCTGCCAGGTATTGAACTCATGATCTTACAATCAGGAGCCAAATACACTAATCATTAAGCCATGCAACTTCATACATATATGCAAATACATACATACACATATCCAAAATGGAGACAGATTTCCAACATTTTTAAGTTGAATGTTTGATAATTGCAATGTATCACATGAAACCAATGATAGTATTGTAAATCCTCAAATTATATATATATATATATATATATATATATATATATATATATATATATATATATATATATATATATATATATTCTTTTACTTGTTTCAGTCATATGACTGCGGCCATACTGGAGCATCGCCTTTAGTCGAGCTAATCAATCCTAGGACTTATTCTTTGTAAGCCTACTTATTCTATCAGTTTCTTTTGCTGAACTGCTAAGTTATAGGGACGTAAACATACCAACATCAGTTAATGGTGGTGGGGGGAACAAACACAGACACACAAAGATATATATATATATATATATATATATATATATACGATGGGCTTCTTTCAATTTCCATCTATCAAATCCTCTCACAAGGCTTTGGTTGGCCTGAGGCTATAGTAGAAGACACTTGCTGAAGGTGCCACGCAGTGGGACTGAACTTAGAACTATGTGGCTGGGAAGCAAGCTTCTTACCACGCAGCCATACCTGTGCCTATATATGTATATATATGTGTGAGTGTATATATATATATATATATATATATATATATATATATACACACACACACACAAAGACAAAAATATATCTATGCATACTTATACATACACACTTATACACACAAGCACTTTTGTGTACACACAAATACCCTACCTTCTCACACATCCCAATCCTTCTCACTCCCCCACAAACATACCTAATTCTGTAATGTTACAACCTTGTTTCATTGTCCTAGTGTGAGTTTTTTTTTTGTTGCTTTTGTTGGGGATTTTTTTTTCAGTTGTTTAATATTTTCCAAATCTTGTTTCTTTCATTGATCATCAATAAACACTGTTGGAAGGGGAATTTTTGTTTTATATTTTTTGCTTGTTTTTATTTCTATTCCTCCACCCTCACCTTTTCCCAGTTTTTATTTTAGTTATCCATTTACTTATTTCTCAACAGTTCATGGGTATTTTCCCAATCAGTGGTTCAATTCATGTTGGTTTATTTGTCATCAGTTATTGTTAGCATAAGATATGTGTAGTAATATGGTAAGAGGTTTGCTTTCCCAACCACATGGTCCAGTTCTACTGCATAACACCTTGGACAAGTCTCTTCTGCTATAACCTCAGGCTGACCAAAGCCTTGTCAGTATATTTAGTTGGCAGAAACTGAAAGAAGCTTGTATATCCGAGTGTGATCATTGCCTGAGCAGCTGCCTGGCTTCCGTGCCGGTGGCATGTAAAAAGCATCATTTGAATGTGATTGTTACCAGCGTCGCCTTAGTGGAACTTGTGCCAGTGGAACGTGAAAAAAAAAACATTTGAGCCAGGTCGTTGCCAGTGCTGCTGGACTGGCTCCGGTGCAGGTGGCACATAAAAAACACCATTTGAGCGTGGCTGTTGCCAGTATCACTTGACTGGCTCTCGTGCCAGTGGCACGTAAAAGCACCCACTACACTCTCGGAGTGGTTGGCGTTAGGAAGGGCATCCAGCTGTAGAAACTCTGCCAAATCAGATTGGAGCCTGGTGTAGCCATCTGGTTTACCAGTCCTCAGTCAAATCGTCCAACCCATGCTAGCATGGAAAGCGGACGTTAAACGATGATGAGGATAAGGGACTGGGAGATGTGGTAATTTGCTGTACTTGATAAGACATGTCAAGCTAAGTAAAATCACTGTCTTCCACACATACAGGTCTGTCCTTTCAGGTGTCGGTGCCACTTAAAAAGCACCCATGATGGCACTGCATTAACACACCCATACCAGTAGCATGTCAAAAGCACCTAGCACACTCTGCTAAGTGGTTGGTGTTAGGAAGGGCATTCAGCCATAGAAACCATGCCAGCTCTCTGCTAGCCAGCTCTATGTCAAACTGTCCAACCCATGCCAGCATGGAGAGTGGACGTTAAACAATGATGATGATGGTGTATGTGTGTGCATGTGCGTGTGTATCTTCATATTTATTCCTCACCACTGTTTGACAACTGGTATTTATTTATGTTCCCTCTAACTTAGTGGTTTAGCATAAGAGATCAATAGTACCAGGCTTTAAAAAAAATTAAGTACTTGGGTTGGTTCATTCACCTAAAACCTTTCAAGGCGGTACCCTAGCATGGCCACAGTCTGGAGATGGAAGAAATAAAAGATACACACACACACGCACACACATATCATGTGATAGTTGTAAACAAGTGTCACTGTCATATAAGCAGTGTTAATTTCCAATTTTCTGTAAAAACTTGTCTGATCATGTGGAAATATTACCTTGCTTGGAAACAGCTGAGGATTGGTGACAGAAAGGGCATCTAACCATAAGAAATCTGCCTCAACAAATTCTGTTTGACTCATGCCAAGCATAGAAAAGTGGACATTAAAATGAGCCTAGCAGAAATTGCACCAATAATGATTATTTTTCAACTTAAAATAAATTCTTCACCAGAAACACCAAATGTACCCCTAGAATTCTAACATTTCTCTCAGGTTAGGAATTGTTGATCTAAACATATATCAACATGGTTGTAGTAAGACTTGAACCCACAACCTGTTGATTAACAATCTATATGTGTTATATAGAGATTTCTGGTATCAATATAAGACTAGAAATTTATGAGTGCAATAATTAATTGAATTAACCTCATTATATAGCTGATATTTATTTTGCTAACCCAGAAGGCAAAGTCGACTTCATAAAGGGATACCAGGTATTTAGTCTAGCGCTCTACTGTTTATGCCAATCCACAAGCCTTTGTGATTGTAGAATAGAAAACAACGTTTCCAGTAACCTGAAGGTATAAAAAGCTGGTGTTTTTAAGACCCAACATCAAAAGACAAGGTGGATGTAAATGCTAAATGTCTTTCCAGCCATCATACTATACACTTAGACAAGCAATCTGTCAGCAGACAAGTCTGTTGTTTACTTTAAATGATGCTACTGGTCTTACATCCCCAGCTAGAAGTAGCAACCAGATCTTCCTCAATCACAGTGTACTCGCTTAAATAAAAAAGATATAATGAACAGAATATCAAAATATCATTATCCAACAGATGGTTTCTCTAACGGTCTGGTGAATGTGAGGAAAATATCCATTTATAGTTGGTCCCAGTCCCCATCCACCCTGTCATAAGTTGAACACCTCTGATGATAGTCTTGCTCAATCAGAACAGACTTTCGGTGGGGTAAACAACATATAGGACCCATCAACTTGTGTTCTGGCCACATTTACATGTCAAAATATCGAATTCAACACTGCATGCCAACTAAATAGTTGTTTCTTTTATACCCGACAAAAGGAACATAACAGAGTACAAATAAAAACCATATCAAGGTAGACATTTGGAGCATGACACAGTTCTTGAATCCATTGGATTCTGTCAAACTGTCCAACCCATGCTAGCATGGAACATGAATGTTAAATGATGATGATGAAACAATCTGTGTATATATGTATGTGTTTTTTTAAAGAAATTATTTTTTAAAATTATACAAAGCAGACATGTTGCCTAGATAGGCAGTGCTTACTTTGAATAAAATAGATCAATAGCAATATTTTCCTTTTATGGCAAAATATGCACCTTATTCAATGAAATTATGAAGGTTACTCTGATTACTATGCATAAAATACAAAATATTTTATATTTTTGTAGATTAGGCAGGCATAATTCACCCCTGCTTTTCAATCTCAGTATTTAAGCTACACATAGTACTGCTGTGGTACATGTACTGTGTACACTCGTACAACACCGTTTTCTTTACATGTTATAAAGGCAGAAGTAAATCCACTTTCAACTCAGTTGCGTGCCTATGTTTCGCTTATTTTTTGTGTGTTTTACTACATAAAATGTGGAGGTGCAATGGCCCAGTGGTTAGGGCAGCGGACTCACAGTCATAGGATCGTGGTTTCGATTCCCAGACTGGGCGTTGTGAGAGTTTATTGAGCGAAAACACCTAAAAGCTCCATGAGGCTCTGGCAGGGGATGGTGGCGAACCCTGCTGTACTCTTCCACCACAACTTTCTCTCACTTTTACTTCCTGTTTCTGTTGTGCCTGTAATTCAAAGGGTCAGCCTTGTCACACTGTGTCACACTGAATATCCCCGAGAACTACGTTAGGGGTACACGTGTCTGTGGAGTGCTCAGCCACATGCATGTTAATTTCATGAGCAGGCTGTTCCGTTGATCAGATCAACTGGAACCCTCGACGTCGTAAGCGACGGAGTGCCAACACACACACACACACACACACACATTACTACATAAAGGTCACCAACTGCCTACCCTGAGTAATTACTGATGGTACATGCCTGATACAAAGATATGAAATATTCTGCAATCTGTCATCACATCCACCAAACCTTTCTTTCTTGTGAACCATTATTTTTGCTGATCAGCAAGTTCACTTTAAAATATTGGTTTCTGTTGGCTAGATACAAAACCAGTTTTTATAAAAGAGAGGGCAAAGATGGGGGTCAATCGACTTGCACTTCAATATTAGTATTTTTCTATGAACCAAAGAGGAATGAAAGCTTAAGTTGACCTTGGGGTTAAGATTTGAACTAAAACATTCTAAATGCCATAAATTAATGATAGATCCATTGAAAACCTAAAACAAACTAGAATGTTGTTCACAAAAATACATTATATAAAATATAAAAACTCCAAATGATTTCATCTAGCATTTTATCTCTACTGCTACTACTATTACTATCACCACCACCTCAATCTCCCAGGGCCATTTTAGCAGCATTAAAAATTCCTTGGCAAATTAGTGCACTGGGCCCTATAATATGTATTTATTGACAGAAAGCCACAACATAAATAGACTAAAATTCCCCCTAGACCTGTGAGGCCACTAGGCAACTACCCAGTATACTCATGCCTGGAGATAGCACTACCACCACTACCCCATCTGCTACTACTTTTAGCAAAAAATATTTTTTAGTCTGAAATATTAAAAGGTTTCTTGTTGACTGTCAACAACAATTATTTTTTTTCGCTCTGAAGAAATTTAATTTATTAAATTAATTAAATAAAATCAAAGATAAGGCAAAGTAAATTCAGTATATCAAAGGATGTTGTTCATCTTAATTCTTTTGAAACCAACCCACCTAAGGCTATCACCTCTGGCTTCATAATACAATACACTAATCTTCAAAGTATTCATATGAGAATTAAAAAAGTTTTCTATTATAATTTTATGTAAGAATTTTTATTTTAGTTTCATTACAAATACCAACTTAATAATTGTTTATGATAAAGACACAGGACCTGAAATTTATGGGAGATGGGGCTAGATGATCACCCTGCTTCCCACCCAGTATTTTGACTGGTACTTTATTTTATTTACCATGGGAGGATGAAAAGCATAAATGACATTCACAACATTTGAACTCAGAACATAAAATGCCATAACTAAATACTGCAAAGCATTTTGTCCAATGCCCAAACAATTCTGCCAACCTATCACCCTGATGTAAAAGTAAATGATATTTAGTCTGATGATCTACTGACATGATGGCAATGTTTGATATTTCATTAAGCATTTAATTATATTGATAATTAAATTAAGCCCATGACATTGTAATTTCTTTTCTGTCATGTTGTTGCTTTGTCCCAGGTGAGGTTTGATCAAACAGACCTATGAACTATCAAAGACATTCCAGTTGTGACCATCTCATCTTGTTTATATATCCAAGACTACACTGTCTAATGAAGAGTCCTTCATTTATTATATTTTTTAAGATGGTAAGGTGTGGTTTGAAAGAGATATGGCTCCCTAGATTGGTAGTTAGCTTCAAGTTAGCCTAGAATAAACAGACCATGATAAAAGACATTCCAGTCCTTGTTTATTTATGCTTTTTGGCTAACATAAAATATCTGGGATTACATTATCCAGTGAGTGAGAGATTCTATGTGGTGACCCAATCTGCTTGACATAGCAGCTAGATATCTCTCACCTCTCATCCTGCCATGATTTTCTTGTAGATGGTAATGCATAGATGTTTGAACTGAGCATTAACCTTATCGATGTCCCCAGTTCAGGAGGACCCACATTTAAAGATTCATAGGTGCAACCCTTTCTCTCTAGACTCACCAATAAAAAAATTACTTTCTAAGATGTTAAAAGACATTTGATTTTAGTTGCCTTTCTTTTATATCTTCGTTTAACTGTAGAAGAAAAAGGAATGTTCTTAGCTTTTGAAGAACTTTACAGACTGAAATAAAACTGAGTGTGATTGTTGCAACTATGTAAAAATTGAACTTTTGGTTTGGGCAAGGTGAGAGAGAGTTCCAGAGAAGTTTAAGATGTAAGAGAGTGGAATTAAGTAAAAATGTTGGCATGAAAAATAGTCAAGAAGATGTCAGACACAGTGATATAAATTTATTCTTTTGTGGCATTGCGCTAATTATTATTATCATTATTATTAATATTATTATCATTAATGATTGATAAATGATCAAGATAAAATATCTTGAAATTTTTCCCAGGAATTATAATGCAATGTCCCAGCATGACCATAGCTGTGATGACTTAACTGACAAAATGAACAAAGATTACATAATAATTTTGCTATTTACTTACTGCAAAATGTTTTTTTTTTCTTTTTGATCTTTTCATTTTTCATTCCTGACAATTTGGGATATTCTATGAAAAATAAAAGATTAAAATCATGGCAAAAATATTTCCAAACTATTTATTTTTATTTTTTTGCAATTCTAAAGAAGAAAATTATTTTGCATGGATTGTGGTTATATTGCAACAGGCAAAGACAAAAAAAAAAAAAAAAAAAAAAAACTGTCCAAGAAAAAAATCTGTCCTCTTTAGCTTCAAAACATACTGAAAAATTATTTTTAAAATCAACTGCTTTTTCATTATCAGTTTTTTTCTAAATAAATAAAAATATTAACCTTACAATGCTTTTGTTTTAAATATTTATTTAAAAAATGTTCTCATGTCTTCAACATGTTTTTGGTTCTTACTTTCAATAAATAAATGGTAAATCAAGGACTTTTAGCTGCCATAAATCACAATCAAAACCTTATTCCATCTATGACACCACCACACTCATGTTCATTCATATCTCAACACTGATGAAATGTTGGTATTTAGAAAATGTGCTGAAAATTATGAACGAAATTTGAGCTTTTTGCATGTGTTTTTTGTTTTGTTTTCCCAGTTTCACTGGCTTCCTCATATTGTAGGAAAGAGAAAGAAAATGTTATTAACATACTGATATTTGAACTCCACAAAGAAATGAACAAGTCTAACTCCAGTAATACCTGATCTTTCACGAAGCAATTTTAATTAAACACTGTAAGTCATATAGCCATGTATTTTACTATATCTGTCATCTCACCATCCTTTGAGTGATAAAACATATGTCATCTATTTAAATGTCAGTATATTACCCAGGCTGTGTGGTAAGAAGCTTGCTTCCAAACTGCATGATGCTAGGTTCAGTCCCACTGCATGATACCCTGGGCAAGTGTTTTCTACTGCAGTCTTGGACCAACCAAAGCTTTGTGAGTAGATTTGAAAGAAGTCCATTGTATGTGTGTGTATTATTGTCTCTTTATGTTCACATTGCTTAGTAGTTGTAAATGAGTGTCACCTTCATGCAGGTAGTGTCCTTTATTTCCAGTCTTGTGATCATAAGGTTGTGAGTTTGATATATGGTAGTGTGTTGTGTCCTTGAGCAAGACACTTTATTTCACGTTTCCTCAGTCCACTCAGCTGGCAATAGTGAGTATTTCGTATATTTCAAAGGGCAAGCCTTGTCACATTGTAAGTCATACTGAATCTCCCTGAGAAATATGTTAAGGGTATGCATGTCTGTGGAGTACTCAGCCACTTACACATTAATTTCACAGGTGGACTGTTCCATTGATCAAATCAACTGCAACACTTGTCAAAACAAATGGAGTACCAGTATCTGATGAGCCAGATGACCATGTTGAGCTCCAATATTTTACTTTGGCATGTTTCTATGGCTGGATGTCCTTATTAATGTCAACCACTTTACAGAGTTACTACATGTTACTATTATAACAAATTCTGGTGAAATATTACAATATATATATATAGGTTTCTCTGAAGTCAAACATAATTCTAATAAAACTTTACCTTTTCCTATACAACATAAGATGTAAATATGTTAGGGAGACGTAAGCATGTTTAGTCCTTTGAGATAAACTGTTGGGGCTTTCTGAGTGGACACAGGCATTGATGTGTGGTTAGGAGGTTTCCTGTTGCAACAAGGTGGCTCTTGATTCCATCTCACTGTGTATTACTTGGTTAACTTGGTACCAAGTTTTTTTTTTTTTCTACTGAATCCTTGAGTGAATTTATACCTTGTGAAGGAAATCTGGTGAATGAAAGCTATGCAGAAGCCCACTGTGTGCATGTAATCCTTCATTCATTTTTCCATGCTACCATGAGTTAGATGAGTGTGTGTGGAATTGTTTCTACAGATGGATGTTTTCCCTACTGTTAATCCTTACTTGTCTTTCAAGTAAAGCAAAGCAGTTTTCATCTCATTCACCTTCAGAAGTGAAGAGATTTGATGCATTCTGTTGACAGGAATGTCAACAATGCAACTGCTTTTATGACCATGACACTCCTTTATGACTCTCATGTGATGCCAAAACAAGGAGCTATACACAAACATATCTTTTAATTGTTTCAGTCATTAGACTGTGGCCATGCTGGGGCACCACCTTGAAGAATTTTTACTAATTTTTTTTGGTACTTTATTGTATTGGTCTTTTTTGCTGAGCTGCTAAGTTGTGGGAGCATAAACACACCAACACCAGTTGTTAAGTGGTGGTGGGGTCACAAACACAAACGCACATACATATGGCAGGCTTCTTTCAGTTTCCATTTATCAAATCCACTCATAAGGCTTTGGTTGGCCTAAGGCCTATAAAAGACACTTGCCCAAGATGTCATGCAGTAGGACATCACCATCGTCTAACATTCATATTCCATGCTGATATGGGTTGGATGGTTACACAAGATCCATCTAGCATGAAGGCTGTGTTGGTCTCCAATGTTTGATCCTGCAACATTTCTACAGCTGGATGCCCTTCTTTATGCCAACCAATTTACAGAATGTAAAGGTGCTTTTTTTTCTTCATGGCACCAGCACCAGTGAGGTCACCAAGTAATTCACAAGACAAGACCCTTTGACTGAGTTGGGGTGTAGTATTGAAGGAGGTGGCTTTCTATCAGGTGTAGAGAAGCTAAAGAGGAAAAGAGTAACAGGTGTTTTATTGTAGAGGAGATAAGTGGCTACTCTAACAGGAAGAGAAGAAACGATGGTGGAGATTGGTGCTAAGGTATACCCTCAAGGTAAAAAAAACTGAATAGAGGGAGAGAGTAGAGGCAGAAAATCAAGACTGGCTGGGTGAGTAAGAAGGTTCTTGAGAGTGTGGAAGGAGAGTAACAGCAGTGAATAGTGAACATGGATGATGGATGGCAGTGTAGGGAATGGTGAGCCCAAGTGTGGGGGAATGAAAGGAAAATAAAAGATGATAGGTAGTAATATATACATAAAAAAGTGATGGGAAGAACAGTATAATAAAACCCATAGAATGATAATAGGGAGATGAAATGAAGTAGAGAAGCAGGAGAAGATGCATAGTGACAGAGTTAAGAGGCACATCAGGTGTGAACATAGTGAGTTACAAAAAAGGGGAGTCAAACGATAGGTATCAGAGGATGTTCAGTTGACATCTAGTGGTAAGGGATGATGCTGGGAATGTGAGATGGGTATCAAAGGAATCCAGTACTCAAGACACTTTCAGTTTTATATCTATTGTTATTGGAGCAACAGGTTATGTCCCAACCCACTTGGATCAAAGTATGGCTGAACTTGCATCCATGGGCAGGGAATGCAACTCCTTAATTCCTATACTACAAATGATCACAATATCTGAGACAATAAAAATCTACAAGATTTCTCATGTCATTTAAAAGATGATAAATAAAGAAAGATGTTTTCTTTCACAATCTTGCTTCTAAGTTGGTGGCCAGTTGAAATTAAATTAACAGTGGTTTGGCAAGAAAGTTTGATAGAATAAATAGCAGGCTTAAAAGAAATAAGTATTGGCATTGGTTTGTTCAGCTAATCCCTTCAAGACAGTGCCCCAACATGACTGCAGTCCAATGACTGAAACAAGTGAAACATAAAAGATACAGCAAAAAAGTATGTTGTTTAAGAATAACTTACAGAAACTGGTGAAATTGTTTTGAAATTTGCTTGTAAAATGTTTTTTAGTCGTGTAGGTTTTACAGTTATCTTCATGTAGAGATACTGGTCTGGTGCTGCCTGTGTTGGTTCATTTATGTACTTGCGGGTCTCAGTGGCAGTTTTTGTCTGGTTAGAATACTGTTGAGAATATGAATAGTTTTACAGGAACCAGTGTATGTATTGGTTTCAGGTTTTGGCACAAAGCCAGCAATTTCAGGGAGGGGATAAGTTGAATACATTGACCCCCAGTGCTCAACTGGTATTTGTTTTATTGACCCTGGAAAGATGAAAGGTTAAACTTGCTTTTAGTGGAATCTGAACCAGTATATGTATTGCCATTTGTAAGTTGTGAAGTGGCTTAAGTTTGGATGAGATTCATTCCAGTATTCTTTTAACTGCTTCATGGAGCAGATAATGAAATTCTCTCAGACTTTTCCATTACAGTGAAGAATATCCTGATTTAATTACAAAGAACAAGTAAAACGAGAAAGGTACTTACATTTTCACAGATAGCTCACTCTTGCAGTAGTGGTGTTGATGCCAATATTGGTGGTAATCTGTTATTGCTGTCAGCCACGAGAGTATAAATGGAATTCCATGTAGGGGGAAATATTCTTTTAAAACTGGTATGAATGATGCTAAGTTGATGAGTACAAGGTGTTTTTCTTATTTGTAAAAGAAGGAAAAAAAACTGTTTGCTGATATTATTATTATTATTCCAACCCGGGCCACAGCAACAAAGTCCACCTGCCACACTTCATAGTCCATCATTGCCTCAAGGTCCCGGATGCATTCCACGACAGTGTCTGCAATCAAGTTGTCGATGCAAGTGTGACAAAGTTTTCCTCTTCTTACATCACCACGAAGTGGGTTCCATAAGACTAATTTGGATGCCTGGAGTTCAGGGTGGCACATGCAGTGACCAGATAGTCACAGCTGTCCTTGCCTGATCTTCTTGCTAACTTTCAAGCAGTTCTCCATAAAGGTACTTGCTTCTCATACATTGTTGCCATTTCACATTTAGGGCACTTGTAGCATCCTTGTGTAGCAGCCATCTAACTTGTTTGATAATTTCTTTGTCAGTATCCATGTTTCACTGCCATATAATAGCATTGATATGACAGTTGCAATGAAAAAATCTATGTCTGATCTTGCTGGTATAGGCTTTGTTTTAGTTCAGCCTAGTTGCAGGGAAAACATTCAATAACACATTTTAAATGATTTTCTGCACCCAGAACATCTTGCTGGTGGTCATGTTTGATGAGAGTGGGATGAAGATCAACTCCTCTCGTGATAAAACTTAAAAAACAATATTGCTAGAGAAGGCATGAAAAACGTGAAAACTGGTATTGGAATTTCAATACTTGCTAGTATACTGCTGTTGTTATCCTGGTGGAACAAACACCTGGGAAATACTTGCAAAGTATGTTGCAAAGAAATAATTCATCAAAAGCAACTCTGTTGGGTAACAATTGTAGAAGAAAACACAACACATTTATGCCACAGAATAGGGTAGTTAGATGCCATTATAAAGTATAAAGTTGGTGGTAAGTTCACAAAACACAAGAACACCTCCTGAGAAAGCTATCAAAAGTGTACAGAGATAGTATTCAGAGTGTTGAGGTCAATTTAATAATCTTAAAACACCAACTCAAGGCTCAGAATAAAACATTTTGCCACTGCAAAAAAGTATTACAGTAAAGCAGGATACAAGTTTGCTTTTAACCTACAAACCGTATGTAAAGACACTAGGGAGAAAAATATTGTGAGAAGAGTCCCTTCCCAGGGAGATCTAAAATCATTTTGGTTAAATGAAAGTAAAGACTCTAAACTGCAAAATGGGTAGATACAATAACTCAAGACTAACTGTATCAATATCAGCAGTAAAACATACAATTGATGGCAAAACTTTACCCAATGCTGTGGGAAAGCTAGATAACAAGAATGCATCAGGAAGAGACTCCATAGTCAGCTACAGGTATAAGGCACTGACATTTTATAGACAGTCACTTTATGCATGTTTCAATAAACTATGGAAGACCAGATAGACATACTGAACTGGTTTGCCATAACACAAACAAACTTTGTGGCCAAGAACAAAAAAACATTGCTTTGACAGAGAATAACATAAAACAAAAGTGCATTTTGTACTAAAAAGCCAATATGAGAGTTGCTCTCATGGTAACTACCACAGTAAAGTTTGTTCTAATAGAATATCTACATTGAAGTAGGGATAAATATTACCTCTCGGTATTAATACTGTCTCTATTGCTAATATATATATATATTTGATAAGTTAACTGGCTAATTGCAGCTGTCTTTAGCAGTCGAGTGTCCATCATTTACAAGACCAAACAAGGTTGAAATCACATAATATGGTGGTCTTGGCGCTGGAGTTAGCAGGGATTTATCTCCCCACTCGAGAGATAAACAGGAGTGCATTTTGCACCAAAAAAACCATTATGGGAGTTGCTCTCATGCTAACTTCCACAATAAAGTTTGTTCTAATAGAACATCCACATTTAAGTGGGGAAAATATCCATGGAACATTCCCATCAATATTTCTTCCCAAGTACATACATAACGGACATGTGGAATAAAAAAGAAAAGTCATTTACAAATTTAGTTGCCCTGCAGGTGTGAACATCTCTTCTAAAGTCAGAGTAAAAGAGAATATCCATAGAAAATTCTTTGAAACCTGCAGCTCCTTTAACTGGATTATAAATTTATAAATCCTAGAAAATATGAAATTTTCATGTAGAGACTGGCTAACATGAACTTTACACACACAATCTGCAAGTGAAACTGTAAAAATATGCAAGACTTTCTTTAAGTTCAATATGTTATAATAATCATTGTTATCCAAACTCCAATTATTGATCTTTTGTTCCTTTGTTGGAAACCCATTCCTTTTAGAAAGAATGGTAATAAATAAAAAGACATACAAACAAAATGAAAACAAAACAAACAAATAAAGAAAACAAAACTCAAGTTACATTTGGAAGATTTTATATATAATTTAAAAATATAGATAACAACGAGTGAAGAATTTGTAATATTTAACAACTAAAGAATGGATATGAGAAGAAAATGGCCAAGGGAAATGGGACTTCTGAAATGGAATATTTATGTTTGTGTGTGTTTATATATAAGAGAAAGAGAGAGAGAGAGAGAGAGTGTGTGTGTGTGTGTGCATTTGTGGTTGAGTGTATGTAGAAATTGGAGTTCAGAATGAAGTAAGTAAAAGAGAGGGCTTTCTCTCCAGGAGTATTGTTTTCAGTATTGTTCAATTTGAGAACAAATTGTAAGAAGGGAGACTCAGCAAAATTGGGAGAAAAATATCTTTGGAAAGAATCATTTTTACATTTGAAAATTTGTTTGGCAGTTTGTGTTCTGGGTTTTGTTGTTGAATGAATCACGGCATTTGAAAATTAGCTCTATTCCATAAGTAAAAGTGAGAAACTTTTCTCCAGGTGCTCTAGAATGAGGTTTTGTTTCAACAGCAGCAGCACCACTATTTGTTCTTCTTGGAAAGCGTCAGTCAACAGAATTTAAACTGTGTTTGGGACTTTGAGGAGGAGGCCTACTGACATAAGTTTCCATCATTTACTTAGATCTTGGAGATTATTTGAGAATTAAGTAGTATATTTGCTGTCATAGACTTGACAGAATTGGTAGAAACGCAAATATTAGGAGGTTAAATGAAGATGTGTTGTGTGAGATATTGATGTAGGATGAGATGTAAGTGGGGTTGAGGTAATTATCCAAGAATCCAGCCATATTGTAATGTGTTGGTGAAACTAGGGAAGAGATGTCAGTACAGTTTCTAGTCGAGTTAGAAAAAGGTAAATACAAAAAATGACTTTGGAAGGGTTAGAAATTGAAAGAAATGTAAGTCTTTGTTGTAACCAATTAATGCAAATAGGTGGCATGGTACACAAACTGCATCTAACCACTTTCTTTATCTTTTGTGAAGATACCTGTACTAGAGGGCATATTATGAATGTCAGACAGGAGGAGGAAATTGAGGGCAGGGATTCTAGGTTTGTGACTGAGAAGGAATGGATTAATGTTAAGGTAAAAGAGTAGGGATCACATGCTTTGGCTTGGATAAGGTGAAAGGGTTAAAATGTAGCACAGTAGAAATCAATTTTACGCCTTATCATTACAGAAGAACAGACACATAGAAGACCTCCTTTGGTCATGAATGACCATGGGATTGCACCTAGGAAGTTCGGGCAAAGTTGCTTGGGGAAGGCCAGCAGTTGCCCATGCATTCCACCCTGCCCTCTCCACACCACCAGTGTTATCCAAGGGAAAGGCAAAGACCTATACAACTTGGCACCAGCGACATTGTAACTCATTTCTACAGCTGAGGGAACTGGAACAATGTGAAATAAAGTGTCTTGCTCAAGAACACAGCACACAGCCCGTTCCAGGAATCAAACTCACTACCTTATGATTGTCAGCCTGATGTTCTAATCACTGAGCCATGTGCCTTCACAGCAAAACATACACATAACCTAGTAGATATGTGTGTATATATGGGTTTATAATTTTCATTATCATTATCACCAACACCATCATCATCTTTCAACTACATCTAGGAGATGGATGAATGGGTCCCCACCACTTTCAACAATGAGAAAATTCAGTTGTTCAACCAACTGAACTACCTGTTCATTGGATAAGTGTGTAAGTGGCAGAGTATTTCACAGAAACATATAGCCTTATCTTAATTTTTTGGCAGTATTGATGCAACACAAAGCATGACAGCTGTACCTTTTGAATTACAGGTATCCAATGAGCTTCAATGCAGTTTCTCTCAATCCAGTTTCATTCACAACATATGGGTGAAACCAAGGTTTTCGAAAATGACATTTACTCAAAAGTGCCATGTAGTGAAATTGAACCTGGGGCCCTCATGGTTGTGTAGCAAACTTCATAACCATTTATTTGATCACACTTCACTACAACTAGCACTAGTGTCATTATTGAAAGTATTTGCAAATTATTCACAAATACATACACGATCAACAAAGACATATGCATACAAATAAATATCTATATTTATGCATGTATATTTACACAATAGCAAATAAATAATTTTCAGGTTTTTGTTTCGTTTGTTATTGTATTACAAATGAATGATGAAATCATTATCAATTAGTGCCATTAACAATTAATAGAAATTAGAGAAGAAAATATAGAATTGATGTGATAACTTCTAATGATATAAGCAGGACATTATAATGGTAGTGATACTAGATGGCAGAATTGTGATATATCACTCTGTTTAACTTTGAAATTCTAGTAGAAATTTGTTGGCATTTAGGAAAGAAGAATTCCTCTTCTTATTAACACTTTTATTACTATATTTCTGCTGAAACATTTATGTATTTGTTTTGCAAGATTCCTGATGTGAAATTGTGTGTTGAAACAGATATTGTAATATTTTGGGACGGTCATTTGTTTTTTTCTGCCAAATAAACACATGCACTGTATATTTGTTCTTCACTTCAGCTTTATTATGGTTCTTATTTTAATGTCTTTTGTTTGAAATCTTTTGTCACATATCACTGAAGAGGTCACAGGATGTGTGACAAAAGATTTCAGGTGAATGACACTATATAATGCATGTGTTTATTTGGCAAAAAAAAAAAAGGCGGGGGAACCATCCTGAAATATAACACTATCTGTTGAAACACTTGTTTGAATTAATTTTGAAAATAATGAATTTAGTAAAATAACTTCGTTGTGATTAAGTTGGTGTATTTAGAAGATTTATTAAGATGAAATTTTGATGGAAGATTTTTATTTAGATCACTTTAAAATGAAGAATTTGTATGATAGAACTAGGGATGATTTCAGGAGGGTTGGTATCAAAAGGATTGGACATATTTTCAAAGAACAGAAAAAAGAATGTTTTCAGCAGCTAAAGATGTATCAACCATGTTAGCAGCATGGATAACCTTATGACTGTTGTGCTAATGAAGGAGCTTCTCAGTGGTTGCTTCACATGCAAGAAATAACAACCAAATCACCCTCATATCATACTCTACAGTCTTAAATAAGAGCATATTGAATAAAGTGGTCCTGAATGCATTGTACCATGGAAAAACCTGGACGGCCATGGCTGAACTGCCTCTTATTGTACGTCAGCTTGATTAGAACTGACCTGATGCTAAATATCTACAATAATATACTGGCCATTCTTCATGGCAATGCCATTGCGGTCATTATTGTCAGGCACAGCTGAATACACCATCTGTTCTGGGATATGCGGCCCACTTCCCCCTCCCCTTACATCTTCTGCTGCTTTACCCCCCCACCTCTTTTTCCCTTTCTTTTTTTTTATCTCACTCCTTTTGTTTCTTTGTATTTAAATGTTCTAATAATATAAAGATGTCTTTTTGATTGAAAAATAAAACAAAAAAAAAAAAAAGAATATGATGCTTATATAGAGCACCAAAAACAAACAAGAATAATAGAATTAAGTAGATTATCCAACATGGTTGAAGAAAATAAATGGAACAGGGGAGGTTTTACTCATTTGTTACAATATTTCTACTGAAATATAGATGCTTTTGATCTAGTTTGGATTCTTTGCCACCAAATTTAAATTCTTTGCCATCAAATTTGAATTCTTTGCAATCAAATTTGATGGCAAAGAATCCAAACTAGATTGAAAACATCTATATATGTCATTTGCTTTAATTAATTTTGAAAATAATGAAGAATAGTAAAATAACTTTGTCATTATGAAGCTAGCATTTGCAATGTATATTAACATATTTTGATTGAAGATTTTAATTTAGATCACTTTAACATTTTTGTTACCACATTTCTGTTGAAATACAGTAGATATATTTTAATTAATTTTGTCGTTAATCCTTTTGTTACTGAATTCCTGTTAAAATACAATGCCTTTGTTTTAATTGATTTTTGGTAATAATGAAGAATTTAGTGAAATAACTTTTAATATGGAATTTTAATGGAAAGTTTTTATTTACTTTACTTTGAAATAAAAAAAATCTGTATCTTAGTTCTATGGATGGTATTGGGTGATTTGGTATCAAAAGGGTTAAACTGCTTTTTGGAACATAAATCAACATGGAATTTTAACGGAAACTTTTAATTTAGGTCACTTTCAAACAGGAAGTATATATATATATATATATATATATATATCACAGAACCAGGGGTGGTCTCAGGTGAGTTGGTATCAAAAGGGTCAAATAGATAGGATTTTTATTCATAAATTCCATTGTAAAATATTTATACACTAACATAGCTAAAAGGCCCCAAATAGGGTGGTCTGCTCCAAGCATTATTTTTTTAGAGCAGCATTATATATGTTTTTTAAGAGGTGCTGAAGTTGGGGATTTAATAAATGCAATGAAGTGGTAATGGGTGAAAGATGTGATGACGAGGTGTGAGGGAGAGGTAGGAAGACGGATGAATGAGAGACTAAAACTCCACTGAACCCAGCTGACCTCAGTGATTAACCAGTTTATATTCATGCTTAAAGAACTTTGTGAATCACCCTGTATAAATATATTTATGTATATGTGTAAATAAACATATGTATGTATATACATATGTGTGTGTGTGTATGATATATATATATATATATATATATATATATATATATATCACTGCAAGAAGAATTAATGTTTATAACTGGATGTTTATTATTTCACTTTTGATAGCCCAGAAAGAACTGCTGTGACTATTGTTAAACCGAATGCTAAAAACAGGATTAACATGTTTCTGAGTCCCTGAAATATA
>NC_068993.1:36495200-36508192 GCF_001194135.2 Octopus bimaculoides | reverse complement strand
CACATATAGAAAAATTAATAATTAAAAGCACAATAAATGAGTATAATATAAAGTAAAGTAAATATCATAAGATAAATATAATAAAAAGATTACACGTGTTTCATAACCAATTTTCAAATAGAAAAGAAATTTAAATCGATTAAAATCAATTGAAATTATCGAAAATAAGTTCTATTCAAAAATATAGCTACTCGTCAGATCGTAAGTAGAACAATCATTAGATATATATCTCAACCAACAATAAGTACCAAATGAATTAATATGAAATACTTATTATATAAAAATAGAAAAATTATTTAAAAAATATCATAATATCAAAATAATAACCATTCAATAATCATCCCTTCATCATATATATATATATATACATACACACATACAAATGAACCTCCCTCAGTTTCTGTCTACCACATCCTCATGTTATAGTGAAGGCATGTGGCTTAGTGGTTAGGGCATTCGGCCCACGATCATGAGTTCGATTCCCAGCAACGCGTTGTGTCCTTGATCAAGACACTTTATTTCATGTTGCTCTAGTCCACTCAGCTGGCAAAAATGAGCAGTACCTGTATTTCAAAGGGCCAGCCTTGTCACGCTATGTGTCACGCTGAGTCTCCCTGAGAACTACGTTAGGGGTACATGTGTCTGTGGATTTCTCAGTCACTTGCATGTTAATTTCACGAGCAGGCTGTTCCATTGATCGTATCAGCTTGGACCCTCGTCGTCGTAACCGACGGAGTGCTCCTTCCTTCCTTCCTTCTGTTATATTACACACACACACACACACACATTCAGTAGTATGCTTTACCAGATATCTTAATATTTCACTGAGGTAGTTGCAAGCTTAAAATTCAACTCCAATTTGAAAACTGCATCATAATTGTATTATCCACATAGGGACAGGCTGGATTCTTACTAACTTGGATCATATATTATTAGAAATAATCACAAAACCAATTATTGATATTCTGAATGTATTATTTAATACGTATATTTCAAGTAATTATGTAACAACAATTTGTTATGTGTCACCCTCATCAGTCAAATACACACAAAATATTGCTTCTGATCAACTAATAATGATGATACTTAAGGAGTAAATTGTTACATAACCCCTTGAAGCAGGTGTATTAAATAAAGCATTCAAAATATCAATGATTCTAAATATTCTCATTCAACGCAGCAGTTGTGGGCTGGAAGAGGCCTTGTGGCAGGCCTGCACCAGATGGCCGGATGTGATTGGGAAAGATCTTCAGAGGTTTGACATTACCTTGGTTGATGCAGAGGGGCTGGCATGGGGTCGTCAGAGATGGAGAGCACTGGTGGAGCTGGTTGGCTCTACACATGATGACGCCTCTGAGACCACTAATCTGTGATGACCACAGCTGCATCAAGTAAGAGCATGAAGCCAAGAAGAAGCCAAGTGAGTGTGTGTTGGCTGGCTCAGGGTTATACGAGAAGATATTTGCCCAAGGCATCACAAATTAGGACTGAACCCAAAACCATGTGATTGGGAAGTGAATGTCTTAACCACACAACCATGCCTGTGCCTTATAGAATGGCAAATTCCATAATCTATCATGTCATAGAAATAACACTAAAGCCTCTGTCTTTTAGCAGGGCAAGTTAGCTTCATACTTTCCCAAATTGTCTATCAAAATGCAGGTATGGCTGTATGGTTGAGAAGTTGAGAAGCTCCTGTGTGCACATAGCTTGGAATGGTCAAAGCTGGAAGCCCTTTCATCAAAGGTCTACTCAGATAAGTTTGAGCTAAAACTAAATAACATTAGTAACAACAACAACCATAGCAGCAACACGACAGACTCATCCAAGCTGAGCAAATATAAAAAATTATAAAGAAAATTAAAAAGAAAAGATTTAAAAAACAACGAATCAGGCATAGGTGTGTGGTAAAAAGCTTTGTTTCCCAACCACATGGTTTTAGGTTCAGTCCCACTGCTTAGCACCTTTGGCAAGTGTTTTCTACTATAGCCTCAGGCTAATCAAAGCCTTGTGAAAGGATTTGGTAGGTGGAAACTGAAAGAAGCCCGTCATATATCTGTGTGTATGTGAGTATGACTGTGTCTGTGTTTGTCCCCATCACCAATTGACAACTAGTGTTGGTGTGTTTACATTCCCATAACTTAGTGGTCTGGCAAAAAGAGACTGATACAATAAGTACCAAACTTTAATGAAAAATAGTACTGGGGTTGATTCGTTCGACTGAAATCCTTCAAAATGGTGCCCCAGCATGGCCGCAGTCAAATGACTGAAACAAGTGAAAGACAAAAGATAACCATAACAAAATAAAAAAAAATTAAAAAATAAAAAACATTAAAAAAAATTGTAATTTACCTTAATTTCTTTAAAGAGCAACACTCCCCATGCTGAGGCAATCAACATTGGCCCTGATGTAATAATGGGGAAGGAGACTGGTTCCAACAGAACTGCATTGGCCACAAAGAAGCAGGCTGTGGCAACACCCCACATTATTCCTGATATGATCCCTGGGAGAATAGCTTTAGGGTAAACTACAGGTCTGTTACGCATGAAAATAACGTAGATACAGAAATATGTTGATGCAGTCAAGTAAATCCCACAGAAATGAGCGAAAACATAGTCCAAACCTAGAAAAAAAAAAAAAAAACAGAAATAAATAATTAAATAAAACTATTTGTTGTGCTAGGGGAAGGTGTGGCTGTGTGGTAAGAAGTTTGCTTCCCAGCCACATGGTTCCAGGTTCAGTCATTCTGCATGGTACCTTGGGCAAGTGTCTTCTACTATAGCCTTGGACTGACCAAAGCCTTGTGAGTGGATTTGATAAATGGAAACTGAAAAAAGCCCTTCGTATCTTATATATAAATGGCAATTTCCGTCTTTGTCTGTTTGCACATCTGTCTGTTATCATTTTCTTGCCCAAACCAGGGAACCAATCTTCACCAAACTGATTCAGCCCATAAGAAAGGAACAAATAATACAATGTAGCTGTAGAGCATAACACTCAGGCAACGCTGGGATGCATTGCTGGTCATATATAAATGACAATTTCTGTCTGTTATCATCTTCCTACCCAAACCAGGGAACCAATCTTCACTAAACTTTGTATACATGTTGAACTAACATCCAGTTCAATTATAGGCTAATTGGATTTCAATTAAAATCGATAATGGACCAACTATGGGGGTTGGGCTATTACATAATAAAATGAGAGGGGTGCAAAAGTGTTAGGTTCAGGGAAATGTGGCATAATGAGTGGGGCTGATATCAGCGAAGGGGAGGAGACAGGAAGAGACAGACACATGGGGAATGTGAGAGACAGAGAGAATGACAGACAGGAATGTCTTCCATATATATAAAAGAGAGTTTGCATGTGTGTGTGCGTGTATCTTCTTTATGCATTCGAAAACTGAATTACCAATTTTTACGTATAGGGTATCAAAAGATTCAGTAATCTTACAACTACCAAATAAACTTCATTTTCATTTACCTATCTTTTGCATTACAAAAATTTTACATTATAATCATTTCTATAAGTCAACTATTGTAAACATATTATACCACGATGACAACAACATCACATTTTCCATATGAGTGTATACCTTAAAAGACATCCATTTCTCTATATGTGATGATGACAAAATTGAGTCACTCACTCTCTTTCTCTCTCACATGCACATATTTATACAGAAAAAATGTATGCATGTGTATTTATGTATATGTATATGAAAGATGTGCGTGAGAGAGAGAAAGAAAGAAAGAGAGACTGAGTGAGTGCCACTTACACATATATGACAACACACACCTTCACTCACCCTATCTCCTTCTCTCTCTATCTCTCACGCACATGCATGCACACACAAACACGTCCAATTCATATATACAGACATACATCATTCACTTTCTACTCTCTTTCATTTTCTGCTCTCACTTCAAAGCAAATGTCGCGGTTTCACTTTCTCTTCTCTTTCAATTACTGTTCTCTTCAAAGCATAAAGAAATAAAAAAAATTTTATGGAAATTAACGAATACATTTGAAAACTGAGTTGCCGATTTTGATGTATGGGGTATCAATAGATTCAGTAATTAAAATATTGAGAATGTGTTTTGGAAAGCGGGGAAGTTCCTTCAGAAATAATGTCATTTACCTGTTGTTTCTAGCATGTCAAGTTTTCTGGTGGTGCTCTAATATTTTTTATGTCAGCTATTTCAGTACAATTCTACACAT
Organism: Octopus bimaculoides; assembly: GCF_001194135.2. NCBI lineage: Eukaryota > Metazoa > Mollusca > Cephalopoda > Octopoda > Octopodidae > Octopus > Octopus bimaculoides. The sequence continues at coordinate 36,503,970 of NC_068993.1, read as the reverse complement.
GCGTGAAAAAGTAGACGAAAGTGAAACATAGGGTAGGTGATGGGTGGGCAAGGTGGGGGAAGGGACATTGAGTGTTCTTTAAGAAAAATTAAACTTTTAAAAAAAGAATATATTTCCCAGATTTTTTACATGGATGAAAAAAAAAATTTGTAAAAAAAAAGTTGAAAATTAAGAAATTGCAGTGGGGATGGGCAGAAATAAAATATTGAAAATGTGATTTCTGGGCAAAATCATATTAACCCTCTTTTATACAATGAAACAATACATAGTTTGTGATCCTTCTTAAGAACAAAGCACTTTCATGCAAACCCATGCAAATTGTACCCCCACCTTCGATTTTAAACAAACAATAACTTCCATTATGCCAGTAATCCAGTTCACTATATATCAACTGTGCTGATTCTGTCCATAAGAAAGGAACAAATAATACAATATATATGTGTGTATGTTTGTGTGTCTGTGTTTGTCCCCCCACCATCGCTTGACAACCAATGCTGGTGTGTTTACGTCCCCGTAACTTAGCAGTTCAGCAAAAGAGATCGATTGAATAAGTACTAGGCTTACAAAGAATAAGTCCTGGGGTCAATTTGTTTGACTAAAGGCAGTTCTCTAGCATGGTTGCAGTCAAATGACTGAAAGAAGTAAAAGAATATGTATATATATAAACAATATATATAATATAAAGCCAATACTATTAAAAAAGTTCCTTCATTAGTGACATGTACTGTTCATGAAGTTTTTGTTAGTTTTTCTGATGAGTTATAGTGTACCTGAGCACTGTATACAAGTTCATTATTATTATCCTATTATTATTATTATTATTATTAACTTGTTATATTATCTATATTTTGTTAGCAGAAGACAAAGACAAATTTTAGGCCGGATGATGTAAGTCCCCTTCTTTTTTATTGTTGAAGACATCTGTTCTACTCTTTCATTGCCATAGTTCTTTGAAATATATTGCTGTTGTTTCAATTGATTTTTGAAAATAGTAATTTTGCTGTTATTAAGCTCATGTTTAGAAGGTAGAAGATGAAATTTTGATGGAGGGTTTTAATTTAGATCACTCTAAGAAAGGAAACTTGTATCATAGAATCTGAGGGCATTCTCAGGTGGATTGGTATAAAAAAAAAAGATTAATATAATGGTTCTATTGTGAAGTCCTGGTTTTGTGAGTCAGTTGATATTCTAAAGAGGAATTTGAAAAAATATAAAATTTTCTAAAAGGAGAAATTGCCTAAAATATCTCAATATAGAAAAACAGCTATTTTTCCCACCTACCATTAGGACTGGCACCAGAATAATGATCTTGAATATAGATAGCTGGAACAAAGTTGAGACCATACAGGCATCCAGAACCCAGAGCTAAAACAGTTCCTCTGAAATGAAGAAAACAATTGGTTTACAGAAACATGAAATATTCAACTGGTGTCATCATCATCATCATTTAACATTCACTTTTCTCTGCTTGCATGGATTAGACAGAATTTGCTGAGGCAGATTTTCTGCAGGTAGATACCATTCCAGTTGCCAACCCTCACTTATTTCCAAGCAAGGCCAGACATGTTTTGTTGTTTATCTTCTGGAATTTTGCATGATTAAAGGCATCCCAACTTGGACCATCTTGTCGTTTTGTCCTTTTTTTCTTTCAATGCTTCCGTTTTTATTTAAGATGTGTATGATTTGAAGGAGATTTGGTGACTATTTCTGATGCATTGAGCTCCTACTTAGAGCAACCATCATTGGCTTGAACTGATATATTGACTATCATAGCAGCTATTTTACTTGCACATTTAATTATTTGTCACTTGTGTAGATAGAAAGTTTCATATTTGTATATATTTCTTTATTGCCCACAGGGGAGCTAAACATAGAGGGGACAAACAAGGACAGACAAAGGGATTAAGTCGATTAGATCGACCCCCCAGTGCCTAACTGGTACTTATTTAATCGACCCTGAAAGGATGAAAGGCAAAGTCGACCTTGGCGGAATTTAAACTCAGAGTGTAACGGCAGTTGAAATACCGCTAAGCATTTCGCCCGGCGTTCTAACAATTCTGCCAGCTCGCCGCCTTTACATATCTATAGCAGAAGAGAAATGGATGTTGTGATGCTTATGCCTTTCCCAGGAACATTACCTACAGGAGTGAAATGGAGTTAATACAAACTGAGTCAAAACTGGCTCGAAAATGACATTAATACTAAGAAAGCTCAGAGCTGTGGATTAGCAGAATCGGTAGAACACCAAGAAAAATCCCTTGCGGTATTCACCTGCAGCCATTTACCTTTTGGGTTCAAATCTAGCTGTTGAAAAAATTCACTATTTCATTTTCCTGAGTTTAAATCCTACAAGAGTTGTTTCCCCTATCAATATCTGGCTTTGTATCATGTCATCAATATGGATTGACGAAATCGTTAGCGTTCTCACGAAAATGCTTTGCGATGTTTATGCTATGGTTCTTTACGAACTTTCGAATCCCACCAAGATCAACCTTGCCTGGTAAACTTCTTGGGCCCAATAAAATAAGTTCCATCCAATATCATATTTTATATAAGTTATATATTGTTCAAGATTCACAAACATGTATCTGTGTGAGAAATCAATATGATAAACACTAAAGGCAAGTTATTTGAAACGTTGAACATTATATTAAACAAGTGCGATCATGTGAATTTTTAAGAATTATTCTCTGCTAAGCAGAGTTTGCATCTCCTACTTCCATTAAAATATAGCCTAATAACCTTCTGTTGATGTTATATTGCATTACATCTTTTAATTGGCATTCACAGCTGGTTAAAGTGGTGACATTAATTCTTACCTGGTTCTTAAAAGAGGATCTGTGAATATTCAATCTGGCCTTAAAGGAACACTTTGTTGCCCAACATATTTCTGTGCATGAAATTGTCTTGTTGGTGTTGGCTGATGTTACTTCTGCTTTGTAACCCATGGCTTTTGTTGAATATATATGTGTGTGTTGGCACTCTGTCAGTTATGACGACGAGGGTTCCAGTTGATCTGATCAACGGAACAGCCTGCTCGTGGCTGAGCACTCCACAGACACGTTTACCCTTAACATAGTTCTCGGGGAGATTCAGCATGACACAGAGTGTGATAAGGCTGGCACTTTGAAATGCAGGTATGACAGAAACAGGAAGAAAAAGTGAGAGAAAGTTGTGGTGAAAGAGTACAGCAAGGTTCGCCACCAACCCCTGCTGGAGCCTCGTGGAACTTTAGGTGTTTTCACTCAATAAACACTCACAACGCTCGGTCTGGAAATCGAAACTGCAATCCTATGACCGCGAGTCCGCTGCCCTAACCACTGGGCCATTGCACCTCCACATATGTGTGTATGTACGTATAAACACACACAGACACATCCGATGAGTGAGAAGATGCTTGTACAAGTGTACCATAGATGAACACTAGATTAATACTCAGAAATGTCCAAAACTCTTAAAAATCCAACTTCCTAATCAAAATAAAAATAATTCCACAGAACACGAGCTGGCTATTAGAACAGTGTAGTGCAAGTGTGTAATAAAAACACAAAAGATGGACAACATTTTATATATGTGGCATTACTATATCATTTATATTAGTTACAAAAGATGTAGTATAATTTACAAAAGGTGTAGCTCTTGTTGCTTTGCTAGTTATGTTTGTAATGAAAATACTACAGGTCAGCTAAGTAATTCGTCAGTCATAATTTCTATGAAGTTCAAACATAATGGAGAAAAACCCAATAGCAGCAAGATTACTTTGATGTATACGTGTCAGGGAAGCGGAATTGACTAACAGAGAGGTGGGGACAAAACTAATTACAGTAGTTGCTTTACAGTATTTGATTTCATCCTTCAACTTTTCTGTATTGAAGTCCCCCTGAGGTCAATTTTGCCTTTCACCCTCTCAGGGTCAGTTACAAAGGCATCTGCTTATAACTAAAGTCCATTCAATTGACAGTATACTCTACAAAAATTAGCCAGGTTTCTAGTGAAATGAAATAATTGTTATGAAAATGTACAAGCTGGCATCATAGGTTAAGACAGGATGCTCCAGGAGAGCTGATGTCTCACTTCTCAATAAAGGCCAATATTTCTTCACTGATGTCAATAAGAAAGGCATGAACATCACAATAAGACATTTTCTACGCACCCTTACATCCAGTCTAAAAGAATGAATATCAAGTTAACTTCAAATAACTACATAGAAAATAATGTAAGGGAGATAACTGACAGAATTTCCATATCTCTAGTTATAAATATGTGCAGTGGAATTGAACCTGAGACCACATGTTTGGAAGCAAGCTGCTTAACCACACAGCCACATCTATTATAAACTTTTAAACATTTCACATCACTAATGCTGCACAGAAAGGCATAAATGTCACTGTATCCCATTTCTTGCTATTGCAGTAATAGTAGTGATATCCCAAAGATGGATATTTTTGGTTAGACAACATCAAAGAACTGACTGTCCTGGTGAAAGGGTTAAATGAATGATTATCCTTTCTTTTTAAATCAAGCTATGTTGGCAAAAATGGCAGATTCTTCAATTTCAGTGTGGTTTCTTCACATTCAATTATATTCTAAGATTTATTAGATGAATTTTTTTTGAATACTTATAATATTGAATTTTTCGAGTAATTTTTGTAGTTTGATCTGTCAATACTCCTCATTATTCTGAGAAAATGTTCAAGTTATGGAAAAAAAGAGTAATGAAATAATCTACTTTTAATATTTTAGTTGGTTAAAAAATTAAATTACTCAAAATAATTATCTCCCTTAGATGCTAACATTATTGTCAAATTCCGTTCTGCAAATATTCTTACCAACCCATCCACCACAGCAGAAGTGTTAAGGCGGTCCGTCCTGGTGAAGAGGATTGGCCTGCAAGAGTCCTGTGCTGGTGCAGTGCAACACATTCAATGCACCCAGCACACACTGTAAAGTAGTTGGCATTAGGAAAGCCAAATCAGACTGGAACCTGGTGCAGCTCTCTGGCTTGCCAACTCTGGTCAACCCGTCCAACCCATGCCAGCATGGAAAAAGGATGATGACGATATGTATGTGTACACATACACATTAAGATGATACACAGAGAAACAATATGCACTAACTATGCACTAACATTAACATCCAATGCAGTAACATACAAAAGTGAATAATTAGTGGTGTGGCTGTGTGGTAAGAAGCTTGCTTCCCAACCACATGGTTCCAGGTTCAGTCCCAGTGTGGCACCTTGAGTAAGTGTCTTTTACTATAGCCTCCGGCTAACCAAAGCCTTGCGAGTGGATTTGGTAGACAGAAACTGAAAGAAACCCATCGTGTGTATATGTGTATATGTGTATATATATATATATATATATATATATATATATATATATATATATATATATATATATATATATATGTGTGTGTTTGTCCCCCTATCATCGCTTGATAACTGATGTTGGTGTGTTTACATCCCCGTAACTTAGCAATTTTGCAAATGAGACCGATAGATTAAGTACTAGGCTTACAAAGAATAAGTTCTGGGGTCGATTTGTTTGGCTAAAGGCAGTGCTCCAGCATGGCCACAGTCAAATGACTGAAACAAATATAAGAGTAAAAGAGTACTTACAAAATCCGTTTTCTTGTGGGAGATAGTTTATCAATAATAGTAGCACCTTCATTGACTTCGTTCTGGATTACCTGCAGGAAACAGAAAACATTGTAGAAATACAGGCTAATTAACCAATGACTTCAGTGTTATAGTCTCTTTAATGACAACACCTAAGTGTTGTACTCAACTGGTACTTATCGACACCAAGAAGATGAAGGGTAAAGTTGACCGCAGCAGAATTTGAACTCGGAATGTAAATACAGATGAAATGCTTAGCATTTTGCCTGGCGTGCTAACGATCCTGCCAGCTTGCAGCCTTAATATTAGTAATAATAATCTTCAACTTGCAATAATTATTCTTTGAATAATTCTCTTTAACTAAGTGGTAATTAATTACAAAATGGTACACTGACAAAATTTGTAGGACTTCAAACAAAATGGTTTCCGTTATTTAGTTATATCTCTACATCTGATTTTAAATGTTACAGTAATTAGCTTTGATTTTTCATATTTTTTGGGTATATACAATAAGTATATATATTTAACTGGCTGTATACTCTATAAGAAGAAAAAAAAAAAACTGCCAAAGGTGCTGCGCAGCAGGACTGATCCTGAGACTATGTGACTGCAAAGTAACCATACTCAATCTTCACAAAACAATTTGTTAGTCACTTTGTCACTTTGATACTAGGAATTATGAATGGCAGCTTGTGATAGTGTAGAGACACAGATCACCTAGATAACGGAAGCTATCAACCACTTCTAGTTTTTCCCACTGGCATTTGATGGAGTCTATTTTCTGTACATTTGAACTTCATCCCATAGTGGTTCAGCTATAAGGGCAAGGTCATCAGCATGGAGGAGCTCCTAGGGGCAGCCCATCTTAAAATTCCTCTGTTATTGCCTGGAGGACTATGATGAACAAGAGAGGGCTGTGGATTGAAAATCCTTTATTTGGTCTGTTTGATTAACATTTCTTGTACTCCAAATTCATTGCTAATCTTCACCTTACTGACAGCATCCCTGTACATGACTTATACAGCTCTCACCAGCTACTCATCTATCCTTAGCTTCTGCATCAACGACCAAATAAGGGAGCTTTACCATGTCGACAAAAACTAGATACAGGGGTTTATTTTTGGTTTGATATTTCTCCTGCAGTTTCCTAACCAGGAATATAGCATTAGTTGTGCTCCTGCCTGCCACAAACCCAAACTGCATCTCCTCTACGCTAACTCTCTCCCTAATTGAGCTATGACCCTTTCAATGACTTTCATCACTTGGTCCAGCAATTTGATGCCTCTGTAATTATATATTCTAAATGAAATAGAGAAATACAACTGACAAACTAAAAATTTATTTACATCATAATATAATATACTATAAAAAATATAATATAAGATAGCATAACTAATTTAAAAAAAAAACACATATAAAGCCAACAATTTGTTTAGACTTATATACAGTAGTGAATTTATAAAAAAATCCTATCTATGCATACAAGCCTCTTCAAGGCCTTGGCTAAAAGAAAAAAAACATACAAAATTCCATGCAAAGACTGCCAAATTGCAAAAATACTGTTTCAAATACATAAGTACAATAAAAAGAAAAAAATTCAAATGGATAAAATGATTAAGTAAAGAAAATTCACATCATCATCGTTTAGCGTCTGCTTTCCATGCTAGCATGGGTTGGATGATTTGACTGAGGACTGGTGAAACCGGATGGCAACACCTGGCTCCAATCTAATTTGGCAGAGTTTCTACAGCTGGATGCCCTTCCTAACACCAACCACTCAGAGAGTGTAGTGGGTGCTTTTACGTGTCACCCACACGAAGGCCAGTCAGGCGGTACTGGCAACGGCCACGCTCGAAATGGTGTCTTTTATGTGCCACCCGCACAAGAGCCAGTCCAGGGGCACTGGCAACGATCTCGCTCGAAAATCCTACGAAGGCCAGTCAGGCGGTACTGGCAACGGCCATGCTCAAGTTGGTGCATCTTATGTGCCACCTGCACAAGAGCCAGTCCAGGGGCACTGGCAACGGTCTCACTTGGCTTGCCGGGTCTGCTCACGCACAGCACATTTCCAAAGGTCTCGGTCAGTAGTCATCACCTCGGTGAGGCCCAATGTTTGAAGGTCTTGCCTCACCACGGATCTCCAATAATATTTATCTAAAAGTATTTTAATTGTTACTAATCATTGACCATTTTATGGCTTTACAATATGTAATATATTAGAAAATTTATGGTAGCGTAGGAAATATATTTTATTTAAAATTACTATATATTATAATGAAAATAGATATATAAATAAGGATCTTTATAATTCTGACACTAAATTCAATAAAAAATTTCTTAATCAATAATTCATTCACTCTATATTTTACCACCAAATATACCGATGTTAAACAAATGCATAAAATTACAATTATTATAAAACTTTCCCAATATTTACATAATAAAGATAATATATAAATAAATAATCAGAGTTTTACAGAAGGAAATAAATTATGTTAATCCAATATTTTTATTCTCTAAATTTATATGGGTATACATGTTCGAAAGAGTATAATATTATATCTACTTAATAGTCACAAGTACTACAATAATATTCAAATATGGATAATTATTCAAAAAGATATATAATTATATATAATAACTACTCTCATTATTTATTCTTACTGATATAAACATTATTCTAAGTAACTAACAAGTATAAAATACTAATTTATTTAGTTTATGAGAGGAAAATCTCCATAATTCAAAATTATCATAGCTCTATGTTTTTGTTTATTTTATTTATATTATTTCTTAAATAAAGAGAAAATAAACTATAAACAAAAAAATAGTAGAAGACTATAGTAAAACCCAGAACCATGTGGTTGAGAAGCAAGCCTCTTACCACAGAGCCAATACATGTGGTTTGAGATCCTTAAATGAGTGCCTCATACCATATATATATATCATCATCATCATCGTTTAACGTCCGCTTTCCATGCTAGCATGGGTTGGACGATTTGACTGAGGACTGGTGAAACCGGATGGCAACACCAGGCTCCAATCTAAATTTGGCAGAGTTTCTACAGCTGGATGCCCTTCCTAACGCCAACCACTCAGAGAGTGTAGTAGGTGCTTTTACGTGTCACCTGCACGAAGGCCAGTCAGGCG
>NC_068993.1:36493489-36494822 GCF_001194135.2 Octopus bimaculoides | reverse complement strand
GTCTGCCTTCCTACTTATTAGGACTTTGGTTTTAGCTTGGTTGACTCTAAGGCCCTTCGATTCTAATCCTGCTTCCACACCTGAAACTTCTCTAGTTCTGATAGTGACTCAGCAATTAGAGCAAGGTCATCAGCATAGAGGAGCTCCCAGGGGCATCCTGTCTTGAATTCCTCTGTTATAGCCTGGAGGACTATGATAAATAGGAGGGGGCTGAGGACTGAACCTTGGTGGACCCCTACCTCTACCCGGAATTCTTCACTGTACTCTTTGCCGACCTTCACCTTACTGACAGCGTCCCTGTACATGGCTCGCACAGCTCTCACTAACCATTCATCTATTTCTAGTTTCCTCATTGACCAACAAATAAGGGATCGAGAGAGAGAGGGGGGTTGGTGGTCAGAACACGAAGGAGAAAAATATTCTTTTGGGATTTGTGTAGCATAGTATAACAAGACAGCAAATGTTGATAATAGTAAAATAGAATTGAAAAATCTGAGTTTTCGGTCAGCTAATCGGAGACAAAATTAGAGAAATGAGTGACTGTGTGATAAACTTGAATAAATGAATGAATGAATGAATGTGTTGTGGTGATGACATGGTAATGAAGTAGACAGAATAGTGAAAAGAACTAAAATAAGGGGTTTATGAACTACGCAGAAATAGAAGAGTATATGAACGAGGTTGAAAAGACAAAACTTCTTATCTGAGCATCTTCTGAGATTCGTATTTCTTCGACAGAGGTATTAAAATCGAGTAGGGGAATCAGAGTGCATGCGTTAGTTTATATAGGGTGGTTGTGGTGGTGGTGGAGGAAGTCCTGGCGAAGTGAGTGGTAATCGAAAGAGAGAGTAAGAGAGACAGAGTAAGGCACAGAGAGAGAGAGGGGGGTAGGTGGTCAGAACATGAGAAAATATTCTTTTGGGATTTGTGTAGCATAATTTAATGAGTCAGCAAATGTTGATAATAGTAAAATAGAATTGAAAAATCTGAGAGTTTTCAGGCAGAATTAGAGAAAGAAGTGACTGTGATAAACTTTAATAAATGATGTTGCAGTGATGACATGGTAATGAAAGACAGAATAGTGAATATGTGTGTATATATATATATATATATATATATATATATTATTTTGTTTAAAAGAGTTCCAACACTGTCTGTTTTTTTATGTTTTATTTATATTCCTGCAGAACCAATGTGGGGTATAGAATATGGAATATACAATATATAATATAATATACAATATATAATATAGAATAAAATAAAATAAAAATGGATGGCACCATGAAAGAAAGTATTGAATGTAGATGAAATATTGAGTGTTCAATATAAAGGA
>NC_068993.1:36491725-36493406 GCF_001194135.2 Octopus bimaculoides | reverse complement strand
ATATATATATATATATATATATATATATATATATATATATATATTATATTTTAGTTCTTATGATAAATGCTTTATATGGAATGTATATCACTTAATTGCTTATCTCCATATAGAGAGAATGTTTCTTAAACATTTTCCACTTATATTTCCAAATATCCGTTAGCCGCATCAGTTATAGTTCATACACAACTAGACTCAACACTACCTAAGCATATTTTTATCTTTCATCTTTCATAATCAAATTATGAATATCCGAACATGTTATATGACACTCACTCCACCTAGTATTCTGTAACAATATAAAATTCTTCTTATGTATTCTTTTTGATGTATTTTTCTTTCCCACTGAGGAGAACGGTAATATGTAATTAATTCAATTATAATTAAATGAATTTTTTCCATGTTTCTTACATGTTTATATTACTGTTTGAACCAATTGTATGCATGGATTAAAATTTTATAAAACTTTTAACACCACCTCTTCTCCACCTTTAATTGTCTGTTGAGTTTCTATAGCTTACGTGTTCTAGAAATGTTCATAACACAGCTTATACTTGTAACATTTTCATATTCGAAAATTACTTACAATAGTAAGCTACCAATGTAATATGAAGAATCTTTATTAGAAATCTAACTTTGGAACCCGCTAAAAGTAAAGGATGAAATAGAACTCAACCTTTTCTTATATATATATATATATATATATATATATATATATATGGTGTGAGTTTCCATTAGCCAAATTCATTCATAAGGCATTGGTTAACATGGGGCTATAGTAGAAGGTGCTTTGTAGTGGGACTGATCCCAAAACCATGTGGTTGCAAAGCGAGCTTCTTAACCACACACCCATACCTGATCAATCTTTACAAGATAATTAGTCAATCACTTAGCATGAGCAGGACAGGTTATTTTACTAATGACCTATGCAGCAAGGTGTCCCAACTTAGTTCTGCATTGAGAAATAATTCCATGAATAAAATTAGGCAAAAACTGCATAGCAATTAACTGATAAGTATTAGATTAGTGAAGGCCTATGGCCAAGTATTTAGGAGTTGGGGATCACAGCTGTAAGCTCAGGAGTTCAATTTCTGGGTTGGACAGTATGTTGTATCCTTGAGCAAGGCACTTCATTTCACATTGCTCTATTCCACTCAGATGAAAATGAGTAGTCAATAGTTAAAGGATGGGGGAATGTGCTAATCCTGAGATACACTGACATCTTGGTTCAAGGTGGGTGGGTGGGTGGAGCATTATTGTAATTTCCATTGCTTAAATACTTCAGCAACTGGGATAAGCTCTGGTCTAAGCAGCCTGTAGGTTTGAGACAGACCTTAACTAATTCTGGCTTTTAATTAGACCATTACTGGGGTGGGTAGCACCTTGATATAATCAATGATATACCTTAACATACAAATACTGCAAATGGAGGATGTAAAGTGCAATATACACAATGACGATGGCAGGAAAGATGATACTGATGTCAAAAGTAATGATGATGACGATGATGATGACAATGATGATGGTCATTTAAAAGTGTTCAACAAATATTCACAAGAAAATGGATTAGAATATCTTACCGGAGCAGAATTTGCAGAAGCAGTAATATCTGGGTCATATTCAACCTGAAGTTAAAAAGTACACGTGTGTGTATATGTGTATATGTGTATATATATATATA
>NC_068993.1:36489535-36491120 GCF_001194135.2 Octopus bimaculoides | reverse complement strand
AACACACAAACGGACAGAATGTCTCTTTTATATATCTATAAATAAGATGATATAGAAAAATCATAATAGTTTTCCTTGAACCATTTACTTTCATTTTGGAGGAAAAACAAATGAACAAAAACACAAACAGACAGAATCTCTCTCTATATATATATATAATGTTTGTCCCTCCAACATTGCTTGACAACCGATGCTGGTGTGTTTACGTCCCCGTAACTTAGCGGTTCGGCAAAAGAGACCGATAGAATAAGTACTAGGCTTACAAAGAATAAGTCCTGGGGTCGATTTGCTTGACTAAAGGCAGTGCTCCAGCATGGCCGCAGTCAAATGACTGAAATAAGTAAAAGATAGTATATATATATATAAAAGGTATAAAGACTGTGTGAAGGAAAACCTGAAGAAACTAGATATGAACAAAAGTGATTGGGAAACTGATGTTCTGGATCAGAACAAGTGGAGAGGTACTGTTAAGACTGGTTGCAACAGATGGGAGGAAAAGATGATTCAGTACTCTGAGTTTAAAAGGGCCGGTCGGAAAGGAATAAATGGAACTGAAATCAACAGTGAACATTGGATATGTATTATGGGTGATTGTGTTCTGTTGTCAAAAGTGGATCCTATGAAGTCACATGAAAATCGAAATACCCAGGTAGGTAATGATCTTGAACACCAACTGCCTCTAATGACTTGTGTTATATGTCAGAAAACTTGTAAGACAATATCGGAGATAAATTTTAACAAAATCTTATGTGGACCCCAGTTGAGACCCTTGCGTTAGAATATCAGGTGAAATGTACTGTGATATTTATTCTAGTTTCAAGCCACACAAAAATTAGTTTCACCTCTTATTCTTCAGGGGTTCGTAAATTAAGTTTCAACCAAGCGCAGTGGACTTATGAAACTGTTGGTGCCTTGTGGTACTTGTTCTGGCTCTTTGTATACAGAGTTCAAATCCCACTGAAGTCAGCTGAGATGGTAATTCAATCTGTCCCGTCTTAACACTATTGCCTTGGATGTTTCTAGCAGAGCCCACTCTGTTACAGGCATTCAGGCCAGGCCTGCATTTTGAAGATACCTCTTTCCCACCCTTGCACCAGTCTTGGAGAGCTTGTGAAAGCACTGCCTAACCCATCTGACACCAAAAAAAAAAAAAAAAATTCGTCCTGGCAGAACCGAACACATCCTATTCAATTATCACCTAAAACCAACAAGAGATCTTTTAAGAGGTCATCCAACCTGCTAGAAACAACAAGCGAAATTTCCCTTAAATCACTGTACAGTGTTAAGAAAATAAAGATAAAGTGGTGAATGTAGTCCTAGATGTATAAAAATATGTTTGCCTATTTAAAAAATATTTAACAGATGTAGCTTAAGTATCATACAAGCAAAAGCAGCCAATTATAATTGTTTATAACTGAATATATACATATATACATACATATATATATATATACATATATATATATATACATATATACATACATATATATATACATATATACATACATATATATATACATATATACATACATATATATATACATATATACATACATATATATATACATATATACATACATATATA
>NC_068993.1:36475251-36487761 GCF_001194135.2 Octopus bimaculoides | reverse complement strand
TATGAGGGTAGAAATTCCAGACACCCTAAATACCAACCGCCTTCTGCGACCTGTGGCGTATGTCACAAGGTTTGTAAAACAATACCCGGACTTAAGAGACATATGCTGGTTCACAGAGGCGTTTCCTTAGAATCAGATACCAGCGAGCAAGGATCAAGAGGCTTGAACATTTGTCATCTGTGCTGTAGACCTTGTCGCTCAGCAGCCGGACTTCAAAGTCACTTGAGGGCTCACCAACGGAGTGATTGTACTGCGTGATGATATGTGTGGATTGTTGATGGGATGGCTATCGTCTGTCAAGATGGAGCGGTCGTCATATATATATATATATATATATATACATATACACACACACAATTAATTATCTCAGTCAAATCAGGTGATGACCTCATTAACTATATGCATTAATTATGCAAAAATTGTGATCATATGATTACTGATTACATGCTAATGTGTAATCAAAATTATCTCTACCGTTAGGATGAATATGTTTTCATATATGAATTATGTTTATAATTGCATGTGTGAAGGGAATGCTATTGAAAGTGAAGTTTGAGAGAGAGATGAATTAAAAAAAAACATACTATTTGGTTTGTTGTGACACAGTTTGTCTTTCCCTCTTTCTTTTATATACATGCATATATATTATCATCATCGATCAACGTCCATTTTCCATGCTGGCATGGGTTGGACGGTTTGACTGAGATCTGGAGAGTCAGCAGCTGCACCAGGCTCCAAACTGGTCTGCAGAGTTTCTACAGCTAGATGCCCTTCCTAATGCTAACCACTCCGAGAGTGTAGTGGGTGCTTTTCATGTGCCACCGGCACAGGAGACAGTAAGGTGGGTCTGGCAATGAACATGTTCGGATGGTGCTTTTTACGTGCCACCGGCACAGGAGCCAGTCAGGGGTTACTGGCATTGATCATGATCGGTTGGTATTTTTTACATGCCACTGCGCAGTCAGGCAGACTTGGCATCAACCATGTTTGGATGGTGCTTTTTATGTGCCATCGGCACGGGAGCCAGCTAGGGGACACCAGCCCCAGCTATGATATTGGTTTCACTTAGAAAGAAAATGGGAAAAGATGGATGTATGAATAATTTATTTGTTGAAATTTCAAAAAAAGTTACAATACAAATAATAAGTTGTAAGGCTCAAAAATAAAATAGGAGATGCATAAAAACCTATATATATGTTTCAGTTCTAGCCCCAATTTTGTATGCATCCTTCCAAGAAACATGTTAACTTCTGTTCTATAAGCTCATAATAACCCTGAAGAAGTTCTGCCCCAAATAGTTGAAAATTATACCATTCTTAGTATATAACCAAATGCTTAGAATTGCATATCAACTAGGGGTTAGAACTGAAACATATATGTAGGTTTTTTTGCGTCTCCTATTTTATTTTTGAGCTTTACAACTTATAATTTATTTGTATAGTAATTTTTAAAAAAATTACATCTTTATATCATATAAATGAATTATTCATCCATCCATCTTCCTCCATTTTCTTTCTTTCAATATTAATAATATGTATTACTACAATAATCCCTAACATATTGCAGAGACATTCTCTTTATATGATAGTGATTAACCAGTGGAATTCTTTTGATTATATAATCCCTAATGTGGATATAACATCCTCGAATTGACTATATATATATATATATATATATAAGTGTGTGTGTGTGTGTGTCTGTAAATATACACACACACACACACACATTTAAAAAAACACATATGCACATGTAAATGCATATATACATATACATATTTATATTATACGCATATGAACACATGCACACATACATGTACATGCATGCAGACACAAGCAACATAAAGGAGAATAAGGTAAACAAAGTTAAGGGCAATTCATTTGAACCCAAACACTGGATTCATTGCACCCTTATGATGTTGCAAGAGAGCAAAAATTAAAATGAAGTCTTACCTCTCTGTATGGAGGGTCATGTGAGTCTGAAGTTGTTACTTCACTTTTCACCAAAGTGTAGGTAATTCCACTGTAAAATAAATACATCATCATCAATGTTGCCACCACCACCACCATTTTAATATCTATTTGCATGGATCAGATGGAGTTTATCGAGGCAGATTCTCTAATGGCCAGATGCTCTTCTTCCTGATCACCCCCAAGCAAGGTAACATTTCCCCAAGGCCTGACATGTTTTTTCAGACTATTGCAGCAACACTAATTTACAACTATTAAACTATGTCAAAACAAAGAGACACAAACACATGTATATGGTGGCCTTTCTTTCAGTTTTCATGTATCAAATCTACACACAAGGCTTTGGTTGGCTTGGTGTTATAGGGGAATACACTTGCTTATGGTGCCATGCAGTGGGACTGAACTGGAACTATGTTGCTGGGAACTAAACTTCTGAACCACACAGCTATGCTTGTGCTTACAGTCAAGCCTATATCTCTGTAAAGTGGTTGGCATTAGAAAAGGCATCCAGCTGTAGAAACTACAGAAAGTGGATATTAAATGATGTCTACAGGCATGCCTGTGCCTGAATATATATATATCTATAGTTATTTGGCTCTACGTCAGCCCTAACTGAGCAGATGGATAATCAAAGGTGTTTCAGCCTTTGATCACAGGCCTTTTCAATGAGGATCACAGTCTTATTTTTGGCATTGTGAATATCAGTGGGTAGCATTTGAACATGTATTTTTGTTGTAGTAGTAGTAGTAGTAGTAGTAGTAGTAGTAGTAGTTATTTAGCCTCAGACTAGCACTGGGTGAGCAGACCAATGATAAAAAATGTTTCCACCATGAAAACATTATCTTAAATCTAGCAGTGATCAGTATGGCCTTTTTCCTGTTATAATTTATCTAGGGCAACATTATCCAATGTGCCCTTTCTCTTTTTTTGTAAAGATGGTCAAGATGTGAATTGAGGAAGGATTTGTTGCTATTTTCAGTAGGAAGAAACCATGTCAAGGTTCCTTAAATGGTTGCTATGTCTTGATAGCATAATTTATCATAATATGTTAATGCAAGTCAGGATTGTTAGCACGCTGGGTGGGATGCTTAGTAGCATTTTGTCTGTCTTTACATTGTGAGTAAATTCCACCAAGGGCAACCTTGCCTCTCATCCTTTCATGGTCGATAAAGTAAGTATCAGTTGAACGCTGGGGTTGATGTAATCAACTTACCCCTCACATAAAATTGCTGGCCTAGTGCCAAAATTTGAAATCAATATTACGTTAATTTACCTCATGACAGCAAAAGCCAGGGCAATGTAGTTCATGACCATGTTATGCGATTTCTCTTGGTTGATGCCAAACCAACCATAGCTGTATAAGAATTGGAGACAATATTAAAGAATGGAAGACATACATAAAATTCACAAAACTAAAGAAGGTAAGAACACAGCAAAAATTAAAAATACAGTGAAATTTCATTTTGTGAAGAAATTTAATAAAGATTGGGAATTTGAACTGGACTGTGGGTCATGAACTCTGGAGAGCATTTTCAGTAATTAAGACAGAAATAAATATTAATTGCAGAATGATAAATATCACTACTGCCACTATAACAGCTGCTGCTGCTGCTGTTGCTAGCAGCAATAGTAACAACAACATTTTAATGTTCACTTTTCCCAGCTTGCATAGGCCAGAATTTCTATGGCTGGATATAAACCTTTGTCTGTTTCCAACCAAAGTCATATTTTTCCATGGCCAGACATATTCCTCATGGAGGACTGGAACACAAACATCACCAGTTTGATGGTGATGCTCATTTACAGGTATCAGGTGATATCAAGACAAGGGAACACACATTATATACAACAGGCTTTTTTCAGTTTCTTTCAATTGAATCCACTCACAAGGTTTTAGTTGGCCCATGGTGAGGAATTAATCATCTTAACCACAAGACTGTGCACTGAAACCAACCAACCAACCCGCTCACATCCCTCCCTCCCACTCCCTATGTATCTACTTACTTACCTACATAAATACATGTTTTTGTTTTTTTTTGCGCCCTTTTAAAGCCTAGCCAGGCTCATGGGCCCGGTCTCCCAGTTTCAATGGCGTATGTGTTCCCCAGCTGGACGGGACGCCAGTCCATTGCAACATTACTCATTTTTGCCAGCTGAGTGGACTGGAGCAATGTGAAATGAAGTGTTTTGCTCAAGAACACAATGTGTCGCCCGGTCCAGGAATCGAAACCACAATCTTACGATCATGATGCTGACACCCTAACCACTAAGCCACTCACCTCCACACATAAATACATACATGTATATAATTTGTGTGTGTGCCTCTGCCAGGGGTGTAGCCAGCCCACTTATGCGTACCTTTCCTTCATTGGACACTAAACTCCGCTTGCAAAGACCTGTTGAGGCAAGTGAAATCTAAACCGAACTAAATTCGATGACTGGCACCCATGCCAACGTTGTCTCCTTCATTGGACACGAAGCTCAGCTTGCGAAGACTTATTGGGGCAAGCAAAAGCGAAATCGGGATGGCACCTGTGCCCAGCGTCGCCTTTCTGGCACTTGTGCCCGTGGCATGTGTAAGGATTTTTGAGCAAGAGCGTTGCCAGTGCCCCTGGACTGGCTCTTGTGCGGGTGACACATAAAATACACCATTTTGAGCGTGGCCGTTGCCAGTACCGCATGACTGGCCTTCGTGTTGGTGGCACGTAAAAGCACCCACTACACTCTTGGAGTGGTTGGCGTTAGGAAGGGCATCCAGCTGTAGAAACTCTGACAAATCAGATTGGAGCCTGGTGTAGCCATCTGGTTTCACCAGTTGTCAGTCAAATCGTCCAACCCATGCTAGCATGGAAAGCGGATGTTAAACGATGATGATGATGATGTGTGTGTGTGTGTGGAAGGGTTGAACAAACTGTTAGGTAAGACTTGAAGTCCCAGTCAAATTGATTTTCACTATAAATTTGATTAGTCTCACTATAGCATCCTGCCATCAATAAATGTTATTATCATTATTTTTATAATAATAAAAAAATAATAATCCTTTCTACTAAAGGCACAAGGCCTGAAATTTGGAGGAGGGGGACTAGTCAAATACATTGACCCCAGTGTTTCACTGGTACTTAATTTACTGACCCTGAAAGGATAAAAGGCAAAGTCAGCCTAAGCGGAATTTGAACTCAGAACAGTGATGGGAGAAACACTGCTAAGCATTCTGCCCGGCGTGCTAATGATTCTGCCAGTTTGCCGCCTGAATAATAATAACAATGATACTTTAATATACATATGTGTGTACAACTTTCCATCAACTAGTTTCTATATATCATCAATTGCTAATTTCACTCCTTCAATTCACTCATCACAGGATCCACAAATTCTAGAAAGATAAAAACACCAACGCCACTCACATCTTCTGGATGCTCTTGTATGGGTTTGTCAAATCAACTTTGCTACACAAACTTCTACCTCTGCCTTCTCTTCACCTCTCTTTCACATCTTCCATATGCAGTTTGGCTACTGCACATAACATGTCCCCTCTTTTTTGATTGGTACCCCTACCACTTTCCCTGATCTCCCTGTCATTGTCCTTGCATTCCACATCCAAATCTCCATAAGGGACATCAGGCATTCGGCCATCTTAAATGAACTAAATTCACCTCGAGTTGTGATGAGAGGGGTCAGGACTGTCTCTATACCATGGGGTACTTTGGGCTGCATGTCACCCTTATCTAATTAATTATAGTCATCATGGGGTCCCTTTTTAATGCAGTTTTATGGTTAGAAGTCCTTCTTGATGGTAACCCCTTTTAGTCACCTCTTAATACATGGTATATGGTGTCATCATCGTCATTGTTGCCATCATCATCATTCTTTTAACATCTACTTTTCAATATTTGCATGGAATTCATATAGAATTCAATGAGGCAGGTCTTCTATGGCTGGGTGCTCCTCCTGTCACCAACCCTTACCTGTTTTAAAGCAAGATATTTCGCCATGGCCAGACATGTTTGCCACATAAGACTAGAAGTGAACCATATCACTTCTAGAATGGTGATGCTTGTTTGCAACCATCATGTGATATCTAGACAAGGGTACACACACACACACACACACACACACACACACACACACACACACACACACAGAGGGATGAGCAGCTTCTTTCAGTTTTCATCTCCTGAATTCACTCCAGAGGGTGCAAGTGCACCTCCTAAAATTTTTTGCCGTGCAAAATCAAAGTTTGCACTCCTACTTATTTTTCTCGGGTTTAGAAAACAGTGAGTAAAAAGTGATCCGTAAAAATTAGCTTCAAGTTAGGTTTCTTCTCAAAGAACAAAAAAAAAAAAAAAAAAAAAGAAAAAAAAACAAGAAAACTTTGGAAAAAAATTTTGGACCCGGGTTTGCACTCTCTAGGCAAATTTTGTTCCTGAGCCAGTGCACAAGGCTTTTTGTCAGTTCAGGGCTATAGTAGAAAACACCTTGCCAAAGTGCCACACAGAGGGATTGAACTTGAAAATACTCGACAGAGAAGCAAGTTTCTGAACCACACAGCGACACTAGTGCCTATAATCCTAAATACATAAATGGCTGAACAAGAACAATAAGCAGTCACAAAGTGTGTGCCCTCATTCCAAAGTGCTGTTTGTTTGGAGGTGTTAACCTTATTACAATACATCATAACATGATAAGAGAAATTATTTCAATCAATAAAAGATTTACAGAATTAATTAATGTTCATTGTATTTGGATCTGGTCAAAGAGTGCTATAGAAAAGAGGTCATACATGCAAACAACACTCTTAGCCTGTTAAAAATAGCAGCCAAATTTCTCTAAAGTCATACTCATTTATCTTAAAAATGAGAAGGAAACATCATATGTTACAGTTTTACATAAGCCCTAAAGAGACATGATAGTAGTAATAGAAAAGGTAGAGAGAGGAAAAAAGCACACTTGTGATCCAGAGGCTGGATAATGTCTGAGCAGTATGCATATAGGCATGCACAGATGTATTTTGTATTGCTTTACTATTTTGAAACTTGGGGTGCCCACCACAGACATCTCAAAATTCTAGAGAATTTTCATCAACAATGCCTTTGTAATATTCTAGGTGTTCACATATGTGATTCTGAAGTATGTCAAAATGCTGACACTCTTATCATTGGAGCTCACACCTATAAACACAGACTCTGCTATGTAGGCTATCTTATTTGTTTAGATGGCAGTAGAATCCCCAAACAAATTTTATATTATGAGCTAGCATCTGGTACGAGACCACAGAATGAACCAAAATTGTATTTTAAGGATTATGTCAAAGACTGAAATTTCAGAACTAGACAGAAATAATTGACATGCAAAAAAATAACCAATGACATCAGGAAGTTTCAGAAATCTACATAAGAATGGGTTAATCTAAAGTGAGCAGCCAGGAAAAGAAAATCTGTTGGTTCAACAGTCTCACAGTTTGTGTGTAATGAATGTGGACAAGTTTTCCTCTCCAGAGTTGGCCTCACAAGTTACCAATGCAAATGCAATGAAATGCCTCAAGTTGAATAGAACCAATTTCAAGCAACTAATCACATATGTGTCTATGTGGTAGGGAACTTTCAGCCAATAGGGGTTCATAAAGCATATGAAAGGACACAAAGTACTGCACCAAAAGAGTACCCAGTTACAACACATAAACATGAATGCAATATCTGCAGCATAAAATGCAAGTCACTTACTGGCTTTAAAAGCCACTGTAGGTCACATGGTCACTGAAAAGAATAGAAACAAGATGATTTGTCAATGATGGTCACACTAGTCTAACGAGACAACTGTGTGTGCATGTGTCTGTGTGTTGCTTTTACATTTGTGCTCTACAAAACCCGCAAGTTATGGGTGGTGGTGGTGTTGTCACATTTACTCGTCAAAAAATTAACGACAGAAAGGGAATCTGGCTGTACAACAATGTTGCAATAATATATATATCTAAACCATTCTAGCATGTAAAAACAGATGTAAAAGCAAATGGATGAATGAAAGAACCAATAAAGTTATGTCAATAAATTTGATAAAACATAATGATCAATACTTGTCTGTGTACAGGTGTTATCACTCTGAACCAATACTGAGAGACATCTGTGGTATACATCAAAATATAATTACTCAGAGTAGGCAACCCCAAAAAATGTCAATGACCTACTCTTATTTTTCTTTACCTTCTCCCAGCAAACAAAGATTCACCACTGACCATGTTTCCATCCACTACAATCATCTCCGTCCTCATCTCTAGCCCTTTCTCCATTCTCCCAAACCTACCCATCCAGCCATCTTTGGTTCTCTGTCCCTATTCTCTCTTATCCATTTTCATGTACGTTAGGGGTACATTTTGACACCACATCTCCACCATCCTTTCTCCCTCTCCTGCTAAGGTAGCCCCTCAACACCTGGCGTAACTCCACCTCTCTCAATACTGCACCCCAACTCAGTCGAGTTGTCTTTTCTTGTGAGTTACTTGGTGACCTCCCTAGTGCCAGTGGTAAATAAAAGCAAAAACACTTTGAACACTTTGTAAAGTGGTTGACATCAGGAAGGGCATCCAGCTATAGAAATCATGCCAAAGCAGACAATGTTGTGCTCTGGCTCATCAGATTCTGTTTAAGCTATCCAAAAGAAACAAAATCCATGACAGAGAGGAAAATGGATGTTAAACGATAATGATGATGATGATGATATATCTGTTATCCTAATCGTTTAAATGTCCAATTTTCCAAGCTTGCATCAATCAGATGTAATTCACTGAGGCAGATGTTCTACAGCCAGACATGTTTTCATAGAAGACTGACTGAAAGGGACACACCTTGTTTGATGGCGACACTCACTTATAACTTGTAGTACATTGGAATTCAACACAGTCCTCAGGCTTGTTGGATCCTTGTTGAACCATCCAACTCATATGCCAGCATGGAATATGGACGTTAAATGATGATGACCATAATGATGATGATGATGGTAGTGATGAGGTGAAGGAGAAAGATATCAAATTTGTTGCCGATGTCTTACCTTGAACTGAGCCAACCCATCAATAGACTGGTTGTAGCCCAAATACACAACCCCAAACTGAGACCAATAGTTTTCAGTATTGGTACAACACACAGATTTCCTAAAGAAACAGACAAAAGTCAAAAAAAAAAAAAATAATAATGTTTCTAATATTGACACAATGTAAAGAAAGAAATATATACAAAAAACAAACACATATGCATACATACATGGATATGTACATACATACACACATACCTATATACATACAAACACACATATACATTCAAATAGACACATATACATACGTATGCAAACACACACACACACATATATGCACATACAAAATTACATACATGCATATACATACATATGCAAACACACACACATACATATGTACATGCAAAATTACATACATGCACATATATACCTCTGTTGAACTATTGAGAAATTTACAGCTACTCCACTCGGACTACCAGTTTAGATTTAATACATGTAATTATTGGGGCACTTGAATATATAACCAACTACCTCAGGATCAATCTTGAGAAATTAGGGTTCCCAAAACCAGAAACAAAAAAGCTAATTAAAAGACTACAGATACAAGCCCTCAATGGAGCTATATGCAAAACTTTCTAAAAGTTTAGCATATAAGTACATATGAACATGTCTAGACATGCAGCTAAATGTAAACAGAAGTACATATGCACATGTATAGATATGTAGTTATATGTACACATGCATGAAACAAATACAGATGTATATATGTACTGATGCCAAATACTTGCACATATAAACACATATGCACAACAACCCTGTTGCTTTTGAATTTCCAATGAAGGAACCTTGGTTCTAAGTTAGAAACTAGCTCTTTCCCCATTAGCAAAAAATCTAGAAATAAGCCTAAATCATAGCAGGCATACATACATACATACATACATACGTACGATTCTCTCTATTGTGTTAATGTACGAGTTAAATACATATTTATCCTTAATCTATTTCGGTGTACAATATAATAAAGTATAACTTAGTAGATAACTGTATAGTTAGAATATAGTGCAGATAAATATAATAGAGTACAATATTAAACAGTACAATATAATATAGTTTAGTAAAATACGGTAGACATGTTCATAGTGTACTTAAACAGTGTTATGATAACCTACATTTAGAAGCAGATATGACAGAAAAAAATGGGTATAAAATAAACAATTTATAAACATCAATAGGCAAAAACACTAACTCTTCCACAGTTAACTTGCTAGAAATAGAAGCCAGATATTTCTCAAATCACAAACTATTATGTGAGAAACAAAGGAAGGACATGTTAGAGAATGTAGTCCTAGATACATTTATATATCTGAAAGACAAGATGTCTAGAAGTCCTTAATCATAAATCTACTGAATCAGGTGAAAATAACAATGAAAGAGGCAGAAAATGATGATCACCTGTTGCCCAAATGACGCCGCCAACCATTGCCAAAGGGTAAAAGACACTTTGGTTGTAGATGTTGATGATAAGTCCGACAAGGAATATACCAGAACTTAATACCCATTGGAAAAACATTCCTGGAAAGAGAGAAAACAGTTTATAATCTGTAGAATTTAGTGTTTGTAAAGAAACATTTGCATAAATGAAAATGCTTGTAAGGCCTTTAAGGGTCATTTAAGGGCTGATTCTTTGTGCAGGTTTTAAGATATTGGGTAGATGGGAGCTGAATTTCTCCTTGAATAGGGTATAGTCTGTTTCAGTTATCTGATACTTTTTCTGAATGTATCCCATCATTTGAACACAAGGACAAATAATTCTGCAATTTTTGTCCTTGGATAACAATAGATAACAACCGATATTTCCTATTTGTTTATCCCTAGAAAATATGAAAAATGACTATTTCCTTCAAACTTTGCTTTTGTTACATTTATTCAAATCCCAAAGAATCCCTCTCAACACATAGCTATGATGCTGCCCCACTATTTCTGCTCATGATCAGAGATGCACATATCGTCAGTCACCAAGGGACATGCTCAAGTGGATAAGGTCAAGCAACAGACAGACAAATCTGTTGTATTGAGCAGAATACTTGCTATAATGATATTTCTGCTTTAGCAATTCAGCGCTGAATCTGTCTGAAAACATGGATGTCCAGGTCACAAAAACAAAATTTGAAGGGAATAGTAGTAATTTTCTTTGATTTCTGGATAGAAGCAAATAGAGAATTACACTTACAGACCAAAAAAAAAAAAAGTACAGTGTAATTAAACATAAATATCACCAATGCAGTGAAGAATGGGGGTGTGAAGGGTGTGGTGCACAGCTTCTTGTTGGTATTTAACAAATGGAAAGACAGAACATCAATGTGTTTGTCATTATCAGCTGAAATTAATCTGGAATATATTTACATTTCTTAATGTCTTTTGTCAGGTCTTTTAATTCTTGACAGTGTCTCAGGTGGACTGAGACTTCAGCTAGAATTGAAGGTCCTACCAAAATACATAAAGAATTAGCTTCAATCAATTTGAACTCAAGACTTATGGACTTGTAGTTCAACATTTTTATACAGTACAGATGAAAGAATAGAGCAACATTGAGGTCTGAATCCTAGAAGGCAATATCTCTTCTTTTTTTTTATTGTTTAGTCAGATGAGGAAGGGGAACATTCCTGACCCTTTTTAAGGGACTCCAAGATGGGCGGGAGGAAGGGAAGAAGTCATAGTCATAACATTAACATTCACATTATTCTGTCAAAAGTAATGCTTATTTATTCAATTTATTGTAGCTTTGCAATTTTAATGAGTTAACTGTTAATTTTTAAAATGACATTGTAGGGTTGGTGTGAGAGGCCACATCTAGCCAGTTTGAACGTAAAACAGGTCTAATATTTTGGCTGGATATAGTCGGTTAAAACTGGGCCAGAATGAACTCTGCTAAAGGCACCCATGAGACAAGTGGTTATATTAAACCAAACATCAGATGAAATATACCACCCAGGAACTTGTACAGTCCCTTCAACAGACTTCTGTACAAATTCTATCTATCAAATTTCATTCACAAGACTTTAGTTGACTCAAATCTATAGTAGAAAGCAGTTACCTAGAATGGGACTGAACTCAAAGCCATGCAGTTGCAAAGCAAACTTTTTAACTACACATCTACTGTGGATATTATAATAAAACACCTTCACCATTTTACTCAACATCGCCTTCATGCTTAAATGTTGCCTTATTTATTACACATGCAAAAACACAGATGGCTTTTGTCCCTTCTCTGATTCTTTGGTTCTCCTGGATCTTCATTCCACCCCAAAGAAAGTTTTGACAGGCTGTGTGTTAAGAAGCTTGCTTCCCAATCACATTGTCCTGGGTTCAGTCCCACTGTGTGGCACTTTGGGCAAATGTCTTTGACTTTAGCCTTGGGCTGACCAAAGCCTCGTGAGTGAATTTGGTAGATGGAAACTGAAAGAAGCCCATTGCATATATATACATCTATCTATCTATCTATCTATTTATATATATATATATA
>NC_068993.1:36454896-36474877 GCF_001194135.2 Octopus bimaculoides | reverse complement strand
ATATATATATATATATATATATATATAAGTTCAAAAAAACACAAAAAACAATAACAAAAAAGTGAGGACGTGATACGGATAGTGTTATTGGACGCTCGGGAAAGGAAAGAGAGAATATATATATATATATATATATATATATACACACACACACACACACACATATATCTATGTGTGTGTGTGTGTGTCTTTATGTCTGTGCTTGTCCTCCACCACTGCTTGACAATCAGTGCTGATGTGTTTATGTCCTTGTAACTTAGTGGTTCAGCAAGAGGTTGATAGAGTAAGTACTAAGCATAAAAAAGTAAAAATAAGTACTGGGGTCAATTCATGACTGAAACCAGTAAAAGAAAAAAGATAAAAGATAGAGCAATAAATAAAAATCTGGATCAATAAATTCATAATTTTTAAAAAGTCAATTCATAAATCTGAAAGACCTTTAAACATCCAAATCAATATAAGGCCCATCATATTGACATAATGACAGATGGAGAGAAAACAGTTGTTATACAGAATTTCTTCTCTTTTTTGTTGCAGTTTTGTTGCTATTTTTTTCTTGTTTTGTATTTTATTTTCCAAGCTTGCAACCAAAGCTAGCATGATCTACAATGTAGTGAAATGTTATAAGCCAAGGGATTTTAATTAACTGGTTCCAGGTTCAGTCCCACTGTGTTGCACTTTGGGCAAGTGTCTTCTAGAGCCCTGGACTGACCAAGGCCTAATGTGTGGATTTGGTAGTAGACAGAAACTGAATGAATGAAGGCAGCGAGCTGGCAGAAACGTTAACACGGCGGGTGAAATGCTTAGCGGTATTTCGTCTGCCGCTACATTCTGAGTTCAAATTCTGTCGATGTCGACTTTGCCTTTCATCCTTTCGGGGTCGATAAAATAAGTACCAGTTTCGCACTGGGGTTGATATAATTGACTTAATCTGTTTGTCTCCTCTGTGTGTAGCCCCTTGTGGGCAGTAAAGAAATAAGAAACTGAATGAAACCTGATTTGTGTGTGTGTGCGCATGTGCATGCTTATGTGTCTATGTGTGTAAGTGTGTCTTTGTGTTTGTCCCCCACCATCCTGTGACAACTGGTGTTGGTTTGTTCATATCCTTGTAATTAACTTAGTGGTTTGGTAAAAAAAAAGACCAGTAGAATAGGTACCAGACTTTTAAAAAATAAGCACTGGGGGCTGATTTGTTTCACTAAACCCTATAAGGTGGTGTCCCACCTGAGTGTATGATATTGGACATGTTTCAGTTTTATTACACCTTCTCAGTTGAACTTATCATTATCAATGCTGCCAATTAAGTTTGTTGAGTCAAGTAGAGGGACATAAACTTCATAGCTCTTAAATCACAATCTTTATTACAGGACACCTGCATAAACCTAGGCATAACCTTAAAGTAAGTGTGATGACAGACTTTTAATATCATTCCTCAAAAGGTTCCACCAATCTATATCACTCTTCCAAACAATTTTAACTGCATATATTCTTTCTTTCCTGTTTCTAGTACCTTTCTCTCACTTTAAACCGAATGTAATCTAATTTTTCCTCCACTGGTCTCAAACTATCTATATCCCTCTCCCATTTACTTTCCGTCTCTTTTTCCTCTTTTACTTGTTTCAGTCATTTGACTGTGGCCTTGCTGGAGCACTGCCTTTAGTTGAGCAAATCGACCGTAGGGTTTATTCTTTGTAAGCCTAATACTTATTCTATCGGTCTCTTTTGCCAAACCGCTAAGTTACAGAGATGTAAACATACCAGCATCGGTTGTCAAGCGATGTTGGGGGGACAAACACAGACACACACACACATTATATATATATATATATATATATATACATACACACGCACACACACATATATATACGACGGGCTTCTTTCAGTTTCCGTCTACCAAATCCACTCACAAGGCTTTGGTCGGCCCGAGGCTATAATAGAAGACACTTGCCCAAGGTGTCACGCAGTGGGACTGAACCCAGAACCATGTGGTTGTTAAGCAAGCTACTTACCATACAGCCACAATTTTTTTCTTTTTTCTTCCTTTCTTGTCTACAGTTTATATTATTATTTGTTATGGATATGCCTCATTCCCCTAACTAAAGCGAGCAAATAACATGACCGCCCAAGCTCAAGGTCATTAGTGAGACACTACTTTACATATGAATGTACTTGATGTGACCCAGACTGCAAAATTGATTCAACACAATATAATGCACAGCATCCCACCCATAAAGGACAGCCCCTGGATGGGTTGAAATGATCGTTGTACAAAATAAAGAGTTATACCAATTCCATCTTCTGTTTACTTAATCGATTATATATATATTAGATAAATATATATATATTATTGAACAAACATACTCAATGCATGTACTTAGCTTGTCTGCCGGTAGGCTGTGGTTTGATGTGGTGGAGATGACTCAAAGCACCAGGTATGAAAACACCTGAAAAACATAGACAAGACAACTCATCCCAAGTCTCATTCATGAGCAAATGGACATCGATATTTCACCATTTTTGAGGCATATCAACATCACATATTTGAACAGAATTGGAGGTGAACTGAAACAGCCCGTTCATGACTATCATCATCATCGTTTAACGTCTGTTTTCCATGCTGGCATGGGTTAGATGGTTTGACTGAGGACTGGCAAGCCAGAAGGCTGCACCAGGTTCCAGTTTGATCTGGCAGAGTTTCTACAGCGGATGCCCTTCCTAACGTCAACCACTCCGAGAGTGTAGTGGGTGCTTTTTACATGCCACTGACACATGAGCCAGTCAGGTGGGCCTAGCATCGATCACGTTCAGATAGTACTTTTTATGTGCTACCAGCATGGAAGCGAGTCAGAGGGTACAAGCCGGGAATCGAACTCACTACCTCATGATTGTGAGCCTGACACTGACCACTGAGCCATGTGCCTTCTATATATATATATATATATATATATATCAAGGGTTGAACAGAAAGAACATAACATGGAGAAAAAGTTAGACTAAAGCAGAGCAAATGGAATACTAGACAAAAACTTAATAGACAGGAAATATAGACAAAGACATGATACACGGAATATTCGCAGCTGAGTTTTCCTCATCAGTTAATAACCCAAAATATCATAGTGATTTTGCGCCATTACCATTGAGACCACTTAATTTTGGAGGCACCAGTGGTGTTATTAAGCTACTGGAAAAAAGTTAGCAAATGCATACTAAGATAGAAACAAACAAGATATTATACAACAGACAAAGAATTATGTATATATAACAGCATGAAGCTTTACAGCTATATACAACAGAAGAAAAATAATAATTATGCATATACCACAGATACAAAAGAAAGAGCTTTGCAGCTATCGAATGAATTTAGTGGGGTTGCGCAAAGATGAAATGGAGTAAGTCCTAGTGGACGCAGCAGAAGCTCAGACCAGTCTGGTCAAAAGCAGAGCGAAAAAGAACAACACTGCCTTTACTGGACACTGGTCATGTGGTACAGAAGAGGAAGTATTAAGAGGGAAAAATGGGAGACAGAGAGAGAAAGAACAAAGGAGTAGAGGGATTGGGGAAACAGAGTGAAAGAGAGAGAAGAGTAGAGAAAGGTATATGTGTACATAATGGGCCTCTGTATAATTTCCATCTACCAAATACACTTACAAGACATAGGAAAAATAAAGAAAAATATTAAGAGATAGATGAAGTCTTACCATCACCCGTTTCATATTGTTTAACAGGTACAAAGTTGCTACCATAAAAGATGACAGATATTGCTGAAGATATGTACCCAGCAGATATTGAAAAGTTCGTGTTTGATGTATGATTAGCACCTTCTGTGAGAGTGAGCATTGGCATCAATGCTAAAGCTGGGAAAAGTAACTGCATCATCACTGGTTTTCTCTAGAGGAATATTGTACTGGAAATATAATAGGTATAGAATATTAAAACACACAACTATTCATAGAGATACATTGAATGTATAGACATACATACATATTTATTGACACATATACACATACAAATATATCATGCAGCCACATCAACCATACTGACATATACACAACACACGCACAAACATATTTACTGTACTTGTGAGATCATACAGAAGTTTTGGAATAGAGAACCCACATAAGTTGAATTTTCTGTGTTTTGACAAGGATTTTTCAAACTGTTTTCACTACTCCCTCACGAATGATGGAGGGAAGCTTTTTATGAAAAAATTTTTGAAAATTTATGAATTTCTTCAGTCTCTTCCCTTCCCCGCTTAGTTCTGATTTTGGTGATCATCATTACAATCCCCACTTCCTTTATTTTCAAATAGTGTATTTTTTAAAAATTACATTTCATTTTCTATTAAAATAAATTATCTTTAACATACTTTTTTAAAATCACTGTTGCTCTTACAAAATTCCTCTCACACACACAAATATTGAGTGAGTGAGAGAGAGAGAGAGAAAATGTAGTAAATATATATATATATATAGAAAGAGAGGGGAAAGTTTACAATGACAAAAGTGAAAAATGAAAGAGAGGGAGAGAGGTCTTTTCTGTTGCTGTCACAGATTTTGAAATTCTAAAATTAAGTGAAAATTTTCAAATCTCATATGCTGGTGTACTTTTTCCCACTGAATCTGATATTGTGATTCATTTATTCCAGAAAATTTCTAGAAAAATGTTACAGAGGTATATAAAAGTATATAGCTCACTCAGTGCAAGCTATATATATTTATAGAGAGTGAGAGAGAGTGTGGTAAATATATATATAGGAGTGGGGGAGTTTACAATGAGTAAAGCAAAAAATGAAAGAAACAAATAGAAAAAGATCTTTGTTGTTGTTACAGATTTTGAAATTTGAAAATTAAGCGAAAATTTTCAAATTTGGTACATTCATGTACTTTTTCATGTTGAATTTGATTTTGTGATTCATTTATTCCAGGAAAATTTTAGAAATTGTTACAGAAGTTTAAAGTTTGATAAGTTTTACTCAATTAGAAAACAGGATTTGTCTGTAATAGTAATGCATCATAAAATGAAAGTAAACATTACAAAACAGTTTTAAACCAAATGAAAGCAATTACATTATATGAAAAGAGAGATGGAGTGACAGCATGCATGAGAGATAATACATATACAGAGAGTGATAAAGAGTGCAGAAAATATATGTAGAGAGTGGAAGTCTGAGAGATAGAGAGTAGGAAAGCTGTTGATCTAAAAGTTGAGCTATTTCTTATAGTAAATTTTATTTTTTGATTATTATTCACGGACAACCTTCTCTTTGCACATATTTTGAAAATCAAATTTGTTTTCTCAAGGATGCACTGTTTTAGAGCCTTTCAGGACTAAATACGCATGCATAACCACATACATACACTTGCATTTACGAAGGGTGTATGAAAAGTCTTGAGCCTTGAAAAAACAAAACATGGTACAAGACTTCAAGGCTCAAAACTTTTCATACCCCCTCATATATAGTAGAAGATACACAACAGGCTTCTTTCAGTTTCTGTCTACCAAATCCATTCACAAGGCTTTGGTTGACCTGAGGCTATAGTAGGTGTCATGCAGTGGCTCTGAACCTGGAACCATGTGATTGAGAAGCAAACTTCTTACCACACAGCCATGCTTATGCCTCTGTATGTGTAGATATATACATGTGTATGTTTGTTTACATGTTTACCTTTGTCCAGATGCTTAGTTTTAACAACACACACACATATATATATGTATATATATATATATATATATATATATATATATATATATACATACATACATACAGGAGTTGGACAAAATAATGGAAACACCTAGCATCGTAATTTTGAAATATCTATAAAACCATCAAAAGCTTGTTTATTTTTGTTTTTTGATTTATTATTAGTGTTGCTTGATAAGTTTTGCTAAAATTGCTGTTTGTTTTCAGATATCATCAGAAAAGAGTAATTAAAATTCATTAAAATCACAGATCTATTGGACTTTCAAAGAGGTCAAATTGTTGGTGCTCGTATGGCAGTGACTAGCGAAACGAAAACAGTTGAAATGTTTGGTGTATCAAGAAGTACTGTCTTGAAAGTAATGACAGCCTTTGACAAAGAGGGAAAAACCTCCTTGTTGAAACAAAACTCAGGAAGAAAACCACAACTTTCAGATAGCGAATAGTTAGAAAGGATCACAAATGTACAGCTCCCAAAATTACTGCAGAGCTTAATGACCACCTCAAGAACAGTTTTCACAAAAATTGTTTGCTGGGAGCTGCACAAAGCTGGATTTCACGGGAGGGCTGCAATCAGAAAACCACTACTTTCAAAAACAAATGCCTTGCAAACCTTTTTGGCAAATGGAACAAGTTGACTTAGTTTGCTTGAATACTCGTGAATCATTTACTATGTGTTTCCATGAGTGATAAGTATATATGTGTATGTGTGTGTATTTTTATCCTTGCATATGTACATTGGTATATTTACATCTTTTTCTTGTTGTCTGATACTTAATCTATTAGTCTCTTCTGCTAAACTGTTAAGTTATTGGAGTGTAAACAAACCAACACTGGTTATCAAGGGATGGTGTGTGTGCATGCGTGTGCAACAAACACAATCACAAAGATGCACATAATCGTACTACGGAGGACTTGCGAAAACTTGAAAGAAATTAAGCTAGCATGCTCCACTGGATGGGTAACGTCAGTGTGCATGCACGGCAGTGTAAATGGATTAAGAGGAAAACTGCGTATAAGAGGTATCAGATGTGTGCAAGAGAGGAGACTGCATTAGTTTGGTCATGTGATGCATATGGATGAGGACAGCTGCATAAAGAAGTGTCAAGCTCCAATTGTGGAGGGAACCCCTGGAAGGGGTAGACCCAGGAAGATGTTGGATGAAGTGGTGAGAAAGGATCTCTGGACACTGGGCCTCACTGAGGAAATGACAAGGGACTGAGAATTGTGGTGATTTGCTGTACTTAAGACACACCAAGCTAAGTAAAATCGCTGTAGTCCATACATACAGGCTTAACCTTTGCAGGTACTGGTGCCACAAAAAATGCATTCATGCTGGTGCTGCATAAACACAACCATGCTGGGGGCAAGCTAAAAGCATCCATGCCACAACAGGCAATTGTAGTCTGCACAGCTCCCTGGTTAGCCATCTCCTGTCAAACCATCCAACCTATGCCAGCATGGAAAACAGACATTAAGCGATGATGATGATGATGACATACACAACAGGATTCCACAGTTTTTGTCAACCAAATTCATTCATGTGACAATGGTTGACTTAGGACTATAGTAGATGACACTTGCCCATAGTGCCACACAGTGAGGCTTGATGTGAAACTATGTGCAAAGTGAGCTTATCAATTCCCTATCAATTGTATTCAAAGGCTGTTAACACCAAGAGAGTAGTAACACTATCTGAAATGTTAAAAAATACAGAAATCCCTGAGATAGCTGGGATAGTTTTTGTCATTTGTTCAATATATTACATTTTCTCATTGTTTGTCCTAATTCCTTCCATTTATGATGTAGAGCATAACTGAAGGAATTTTAGTAGTGATTTAGTTGCTATTTCTAGCAAACCAAGTGACTGTATAGAGAATTTTTCTTCTACTGGGATATGTCTGTCACTAATTGTTGTTGATTAGCCTTAGGTCAGCTTTGACCCAGCAGATTTATGATGAACGACATTCCTTCTATGACCATCCTGTCTTATTTTTAGGACTTATTTGTTTATTGAAATTTCTATATTGATGAGGAATGTAGCTACTATAACTAGCAACTTGGTTAACAGCTGCACATACATACACACCACCTCCAAACACATAAATGTAGAGGGGGGGAAAATTGGCAACCAGGACAAAATGAGTAATTTCTGATTTCATGTCATTGTCACCCTGTCTGTTTCAAATCTTTACATTGCAAGTATTGCATCATTTTATACTGTTGCATCATCTCAGAGTAAAAGTCGATCAGCATAGTTGTTGAAGTTGATTGAGTTTGAAACATAGTCAGGTGACAGGCACTTTTTTTTCCCAAGAAATTTCTCCTCAACTTTGACCCAATTGTAATTGAGATTGCTAATAAAGTATCTGGATAGTTTTTGGTGTTTAACAATCAATATTTTCAATGTTGGATTCCAAGTCAATTTTTTTCCCCCCACTAATGTTTATCATCGTCGTTTAACGTCCGCTTTCCATGCTAGCATGGGTTGGACGATTTGACTGAGGACTGGTGGACCAGGAGGCGACACCAGGCTCCAATCTGATTTGGCAGAGTTTCTACAGGTGCCCTTCCTAACGCCAACCACTCCGAGAGTGTAGTGGGTGCTTTTACGTGC
Source organism: Octopus bimaculoides (assembly GCF_001194135.2). Lineage (NCBI taxonomy): Eukaryota > Metazoa > Mollusca > Cephalopoda > Octopoda > Octopodidae > Octopus > Octopus bimaculoides. The sequence goes on along the minus strand of NC_068993.1, from coordinate 36,466,562 downwards.
CACCGGCACGAAGGCTAGTCAGGCGGTACTGGCGACGGCCATGCTCGAAATGGTGGATTTTACGTGCCACCTGCACAGGAGCCAGTTCATCGGCACTGGCAACGATCTTGCTTGAATGTCTTTTCACGTGCCAGGGAGGCAACGTTGGTAACTATCACGCTGGTGCTATTTACGTGCCACCGGCACGGAATCCAGACAGCTGCTCTGGCAACGATCACGCTCAGGATGGTGCTTTTAGTGCTCCACTGGTACAGGTGATAATTTTCACTTTTCAAAACGATGTCTAAAATGGGGCAAAATAAATAATGACTAATTTCAATAATTTTTCTCTTTAACTGCATGGTGTATAAATGTATCAGGAAGAGGGCCACTCCAGCAGACCATGAAGATGCTATAGAGAATATTTTAAACTGAATTTTAAGATTTAGTTAATTACTTTAATTTCATTGAATTACTTTTATGTCATCTTTTCATATCATATGTCATCTTTTTATGATCCTCTTTCATTTGACCTAGATATTTAATATTTTTGTTGCATTTCTGATCTTTCTGAAAATTGAAGGGTGGATACTGACATGTATGAGTTTTTATTTTCAAATGTAACTCTGGAGAATTGAAGTGGCAAATTTACCTTATCTTGTCTTACTCATTTTCATCCAGCTAAATTTGTCTTTTATATGCTCAAACTTTTCAGTAAAGTAACTGCATGCATTTAGAACAAGCTACTTTGCTTGTTGCAAAATCAGTGGCTGAATGTGGCTTATTTATATATTGTGAACTGGGACGAATGACTGCCATGTCTAGTAGACAGGTGTCCAGTACTGAGGACGGGTAAGACCCTGAAATCAGATCTCGTCTACTGGTCTTGTCACCGCTGGATGGGAGGGGTTCGTTCCCTTGCTTGCAATATACAGGACACTAGTTTTGTGTTGTTAACCAGCCGGAGGAGGTGTCCTCCTGAGGTTAAAAAAGAGTAGTAACATTGTTCCGTACGGAACAGCCATGGTGATGTGGCAACAAACATCAATTTTCAGTAGAGTTAGTACTTGCATTTCTATAAGAGATTTTAGAACTAGCCACTTTGCTTGTTCTGAAGATGTTATAGTATTATTAATGCATTTAGAGAAGCTGATATAGGTTTTGTAAGGTAGCGAACATTTATAAGTAATATATTTTTCATAAAGTTAAAAATTGAGTAAATCTTACTCGTTGTGCCTCTCACTCCACGCAATGTATTACTAATTACTGTTGTTTAGCTCCAGGTCAGCTCTGATGCAACGTTCAAATGATAAAAGACGTTTCACCCACGACTATTCCATCCTAGCTTAACCTGGACAACATTATTCAATAAACTGTGACGAGGGATAGTTTGGAACGCGACAGTTACGATTGGAAAGCTTTTAAAAATAAAATTGTCACGGCTGGAATCTCTTTAGAATACAAGATGGTTGTCACGGCTGGAGCGCCTTTAAAGAAAAATTGGCATTTAGAGAAAAAGAAGCATGTATTTTCGTGTGTCCGCACACCGCAAACTCGTAATTGAATCGATGTTATTTTCCATTTTGAGCTTTTTTTTTTAATATTTCAGCTGCTGACCTATGACATGCCAGCTAAAGGTTTAAGAAACCTGAATAATGTGGTCCTAGAGACACTATGCCAGAAAAACGAGCAAAAAAAGAAAAGAAATAGGGGAAAGAAAGAAAGAAAGAGTGTCAACAACATCAAAATCCCACATCGTTAAAAAGGTAGAATGAAAGAAGAAAAGAGTTGTCAGATTGTCAAAACTGAAGATTGGGATTTGAATTTGTTTTGATTTTTAACAAATATTCTTTCTTTGTTTCAGTCATTTGACTGCGGCCATGCTGGAGCACCGCCTTTAGACGAGCAAATCGACCCCAGGAATTATTCTTTGTAAGCCTAGTACTTATTCTATCGGTCAAGATTTTATACATTTCTAGTCACGATGGTTAGGAATAGGGAGGGGACTCACAAGTAGAATAGCCCAGGGCCCATTTTTGTCCAATTCCAGACTGCACGAAACAAAACTAACTTATACGGGGTTATCACATTTAATATCCAATATCACATTAAATGCTGTTTCAGAGTCAAATTTTGGCTGCTATTTCTAGCGTGGTGGTATCTCTTGGATACCCTTAATTATGATTTTAATAATTATTACCTTTGAGGTTTTTATTCCAATGCTAGCCACCTGATAAGATCGGTATTTTAAATAACGATCTTATCCTTAGTTATATAAATTTATATATATATATATATGTATATATATATCTTTATACATATAGAAATAGGAGGAGTGGCTGTTGTAATGCCTTTATGGTAAATATTTATGAAATAAAGTAGCTTGCTTACCAACCACATGGCTCCGGGTTCAGTCCCACTGCGTGACATCTTGAGCAAGTGTCTTCTACTGTAGCCTCGGGCCGACCAAACAAAGCCTTGTGAGTGGATTTGGTAGACGGAAACTGAAAGAAGCTCGTCGTATATATATATATATGTGTGTGTGTGTTTGTCCACCCACCCCCGACATCGCTTGACAACCGATGCTGGTGTGTTTACGTCCCTGTAACTTAGAGGTTCGGCAAAAGATACTGATAGAATAAGTACTAGACTTACAAAGAATAAGTCCTGGTGTCGATTTGCTCGACTAAAGGCGGTGCTCCAGCATGGCCACAGTCAAAAGACTGAAACAAGTAAACGAGTAAAAATAGAGAGATAGAGAGAAAGTAATAACGAGTGAATGAGAATAGAGACGAAGGGTTAAAAAAAAGCATAAACATAATTGAAAATGAAATAAAACTGAAGCCGAAACAGCAACCAGTTCTTCCCCTAGTACCTTAAAAATGTCAGAATGGATAATGTCATCCTAGATAAAAAGGATGACGGGATGGTCAAGGCTGGAACGCCTCTGATTTCAATCGTACTATACACGAAATATATAAAACAAAATAGCTAAACGATTACTTACTTCTCAGAAATAATTTCCTTTCTCGGAAAGACGTAGGGAGTAAATATAATCGGAAGTTCGACCACAACTCAAACAAAGATCTATTATCGATATTTTACTTTCAATTAAGTCATGTGACAAACGAGGTTTGCTTACAAACACGAGCTATACCGGTGTAGCGCGAAAGGTCATTCCCTTGTGTAATGATTACCGTAGCATGTGACATTACAGTTGCCGTCATAATCATTATCACACTTATCACCAAACTGCTCTTCCTTTTTTTCACCACTACCACCAATATCATCATTTTTAATATATGATGTGACTGTAGTTTATTACTTGAGAGGCCAATCGTAATTTTCCTTTAGTTAAATCAATAAGCTCACATACATACATACAGACAGAAGAGGTCGACTGTTAAGATATTTGCGTGGCCCAGTGCTTTTGGTAATTACTAAAGACGGCGAAGAAATTATATTGGACCTTGGTACAATATTTTTGTTCACTGATAGCACAGTCTCTATCTACTCATTTTTTGATCTGTAATTTTTGAAAGGAAATGTGTCATAAATATAAATATTGAACCTAATTCAAATACTTTATTTCCATGAAAAATCCCGACCGCTCTAAACACCCAGCGCCTTCCTCATCCCATAGTAACAACCGCGAGGCCTTTTCTGCCCCTCTGCAAGTTTACAACTCTCACAAGAGCCTCATTAAGTTAAGAACCACCGATGTAAACTTATCTAATTCAGATGTTTAGTCTTTGCAGTAGTTGGATTTTGATAACAAAGGGTTATAATTAATTGATATAGGGTCTATAGTGCAAGCTGGGATAAAAATGAACTTACATCGCTATCGAGACAAAATTGTAGAACAAGCTGTTTGTCACTTGGAGCTGTATATTTCTCTTACACAACAACACTTGAATGCCTCTATGTTGTCACTTCACCTGTTAGAAATAATAGTCACATTTCTCTCGAACCGCACTATATCGTCTTTAAAATGACACATTAGACAATGTACACGTTGATACACTATGCCTTTTGGAAGAAAGCTGGTTTAGAACTGATAAGATAGGTTACTGATATTTTGGTTACGCTGGTTTAGGATGCGTGTTGTTACCCATATGAAAACCAAGACCATTTGAAGTTTTTCAAGAAAACATTTGTTTATTCATAAACATTACAATGATTACAATAGTAGGTTGCCAGGGGCTATATCTACATATATTACAAGACAGAGAGAGGAATTTCCCTCAAGCGTACGCTACACTCTCATTGTTCACATCCATTTAAAAAACTTCTAGTTTCATTTCAAAAGCCTTTATGTAACCAAACATAACATCAAGAGTTTTACTAGAGCCCTGTAATTTAACATTCAAATCATTTAAATGTTCACAAAAATGAGCAAAAAAAAATCAGTCTGCAAACCGATATGTCAAACAATTCTTGATAACATGTTGGTCATTCAAAAAGAGCTTTATCTCATTTAAGCATTCAACAAATCGTTTCAGAACAAAACCTCGGCTAAGCCATCGAACATTGTTGTACATTTTCAGTCCATTATACACAGTCCTTACACAGATTCTACCCCATTCAGTAAAACTTGAAATTGTCTCTTATTTAAAGCCTGAGCAGAAATGTAGTTAACAACCTTGGTAACAGTCTGCAGCACTTCCTGAAGTTCCTTCAGGCCAGCTTTTGCACATAAAACATCCTCATGTATAATGCAATGAAAGCCTATCAGTGTATGACCAACTTCTCTTTCAAATAGATTTACAAATTTTGCCTTCTTACCGGTCATGCTGGAGGCATAATCTGTTGTGACGGATACTACTTTTGAAATGTCAATTTGTCAAGAATAAAATTCGTTCACAGCTGCTTTACAGATTTCAGCCCCAGTAGTACGCTCAGGCAGTGTTAGAAGGGCAACCATATCTTCACAAAATCGAGACAAAATGGCTAACCTAGCTGATGATGTAATGCCCGTACTTTCATCAATACAAATAGAAAAAAAAAAAAAACGTACATGAAGACAAATCTTTTGTCAATTGTTTAGAAGCATTCTTCTCCAATTTAAGTATTCTAGCCTTAACTGTTTTCCTACTCACAGACAATTCTTTAATGTGTTGAATAATCTTTTCCTTTTCTGAAAAATTGTCAAAAAGGAAAGGTGCATACTCTAGCCAAGCTTCTTTAATATATTCCCCATCACTGAGTGGCTTTCCATGTTGGGCAATAACTTTTGAAACCTCAAAACTAGCAGTAACTAAGTTGGAACTGGACTTGCCCGAGATAAAGGTTATAAAAGTATTAACCTGTTTTTTTTTCTTTGGTTTCGCCGAGTTCAAGAGAAATTAATTCTCTTTCTTCCTCTTCAGTTTTATTGCTAAGTTCTTATGAACACTTATTGGCGTGCCAGGTTTGGCAAGCGTGCCAGGGGTTGCCCACCCCTGGCTTAAGGTATGTAACTCACCATCCTAAAGTTGTGTTTAGACTGCACGGTACCTTGTATCCTTGAGTAATGCACTAATTCCAAATTACTCCAGTTTAATTAGTTGCAAATGAGTACCAGCTGAGTATTGGCCAGATGCTTGATATTCTGCCGAGTCAAGAGTAGGAGGATCATCAAAAGGCAATGTCTACTCGCAACTACATAGGTATCTCAAATAACTAGCGAAAACTTGGCACATGTTACGAAGCCATACCTACTCCTGTGTATTAGCCAACTGTACTTAGCCTGAGTTCAAATGCCATCAATGACAACTCTGTCTTTCAGCCTTCCGGGGTCATTAAAATAATGTACCAGTGAAGTACAGAAGTCGACTGCTATAATGCGTTCTATATGTAAATGGAATTATAATAGAACATCCTTCTTTGTAAATAAATAGATCTTTATTTTATGAGCAGTGGAGCGATGCGGTGTTCTGTGCCAGGCGAGCGACGGAAATATGGGGGCGAAACTTTTGGCTGTGTCGTATAAGCCTGTATACGAGGTCGGTGGAAATCTCAAGAGCTATTCCAGGCAGCAACACACTCTAGCCACTCCACTGCACATAGCTTAGTTTTGAACCAAAGCATTTCTCAACAAGTTTTTCTGTACCTTGAAGTTCAGTATTTCTGATAGGGATGGATATGAGAGGATAGATATTGACATGCTTTAATATATTTAAAAATGTTTTAAAATTTTTCAACATACTGAATGGTAATTGAAATAACGGGTTGTGGTTTAAATAATAATAATAATGAAATTATTCTATACAGTGCTCAGGTGCACTACAACTTGTCAAAAGTGCGTATAAAGCATATGCAGTAATGTACAAACGTCTGGAAAGGGAACAGTGTATGTTAGGCAGGCCCGTCGTCAGACTTTGGTGCCTGGGAGGTGCTTCAGAATCTTCTAGCTGGACACTAACTTTTGTAATCTGTTTTTTTCTAAATCTGAGGGTGCACCATTGAATAATGATGGGGTGGTGAGATGCCGTCCAGTGCTCCACTTAGCAATGGGCATGGGTTTCGGCTCGGCACGAACATATTTCGTACTAAACCTCATTTACAATCAGAGAACAAAACATTCACCACCCAATCCGAAAAAAAAAATCATTGTAATCATTCGATAGATTAGCATAAATCATTCACACACGTCCTGTGTCCTCTTGCTATCTTATTTTACGGCTACTATAATGGCATCCACTCGTACGACCTCACTCAAGTTCTCCCGATCCACTTCCCTATTCTCTCATTACCCATGTTGCGTTCAATCCTCACCCCAAAGACCTGCATTAATCATTACTTCTCTCTCAGGATTGATCTGGCGCTAAACAACAGATTTAAAGTTATAAGGATTCACGGTGCTGCCGTTTCGCTCCGAGTCAGCCTTCACCAAAAAGACCTAGAGCTAAAAATGTTCCAGTCAGGATCACCCCGTCCCATTTTCAGACATTGTAACAAAAACGGCAAAGAAAAGAATCTGGACTCATTTCACCGACGATTCCTACAGAATATCCTCGAAGTCATACGCAGATTTCGCTCCCCTACTCCAACCAAAGACTGTAATGACGTAGATAGCAGAAGAATGACATTAGGAAAAAAGCCAGCTTTCCCAAAACACTTGACGTTGGACATTCCAGAACAACACCAAACGCACTAAGACATGTTGGGCTTGAAAGCAGAGAAAATTGTAGCAGATGGACTACGCTTGTATAAGCTGGGAGAAAGACAAATCTAATTTTATTTCTTAGAGTAGATAATTTAATCATTTTTATTGTGTAGCAAGTGACAGATTTTCAAACATTGGTCTAGTTAGAAATTGAAATGTCCTTTATTTGCATTAAATTTTGTTCAACACTTGTTTAATAATGTTAAGCAAACATCAAGAGTTATTTACTCCTGAAGGCTATGCGACACGTAGCGACAGAAAGTTGAAAGCATGGGTAATCAAGGGAGATAATAAATCTGTTTGTGTTTTGTCTCGCTATTCATTTTTGGTGTTGTTCCCAATTCTTCGCCGGTCACCAGTTCAGGTAAATGAATAAATAATAAATGCTACTACTACCACTGTTGTTACTACTAATATTATTACTACTAATAAAATAAAAAAAAAACAACACGAGATTCGGTTTAATGTTTTATAATTATCAACAGCCATTTAAAATTATAAAGCTTGTAGCTTTCGTTTGTTCTGTCATGTTTTGCCTTGTTAGCAAAATTTGTTGTTAGTAGGCAGCTTACATATAAACATTTAGTAGAGCACTCTTTTAGACCATCCAAGATTTTACCATACTTCTCACATTAGTTTCATCCGTTCTTACCCCTCGTCCACTTTTCTTTGCAATAAGCAGGGTGATAATCTTCTTTAGTTGTATATAAATTAGTAATTACTCATAACGAACACAAAGGTTTTAAACATGTTTAACCTAATTTGCTTCACTCAAAAAACACTTGGTGACACGATCGCCCAGCCTGCTCGAAATAATAACAGCCAAATCTTCCTCAATTACACTTGGCAACGTAGTTTCTGTTTAAACATGAAAAAACAAACAAAAAAAAAAACAAAAACAAAACACGGGATGGTTACAGTTGGAATCAGATTTGGTTACCCTTAATTAGGATGACCAGAGACTAACCAATAACGTGACAACATTCACGTACTTGCTTCCAAACTGAATTCCGTTTAAAAATTCTTTGAACCTATTCACAAAACGTAATATTAGTGAGAATTTCCAACTTAGTTTATAATTCAACATTTATCAATTCACAGTTTTTATGTAATTTTTACACGTTTTATATAATATTCTCAGTTTTTATGTAATTTTTACACGTTTTATATAATTTCTGCACATGTTATAATTGCTTTATAACAGTTCTGTTTGTTTTGTATAATTTCTTTTTGTGGCTTTGTGCTAGGTGATGAAAGGTTAAAGTATGGTAGAGGGACAGAAACATGTGTCTTGCTATAGAGGAGATACATGCTACCCTGTTTTTGGGGGATGAAAAAGAGATAGTGGTGAAGATGTGTATCAGGGCGTACCCTCAAGTTATGTCATTGCGTGTAATTATATGGCGAAGGTAAAGAATACACACACCACCTATTTTCGGCGTTTTGGGTGGTGTGCGTATTCCTTACCTCCGCCTCATTATACATATTTTATACAATTTTTACATGTTTCATATAATTCCAACACGTTTTATTTACATTCTAGTTACCACTTCCACCTTTGCCAAACAACAGAATACCTCTATGCTATAAGCTATATTTGTCTTAAATTTAATGTCCCATGGCAATAATGACCTTTAATTAAGGAGCTACTTAAGTAAACCAGTAAAATACTTTCAGTCATTACATTTCAGTGGAATTTCAATAATTTTTCCGCTTCAGTTATTTTTATTTTCATCCTTCCAACACTTGCTGGTGTGTATGAATGAATGCGTTACAAGTAGCTTTATTGTTGAAAATGTACAGGGTTGTCAAATATATGTATTTCATCATGATGATGTACTTTAGTTTTTCTCCACACATACACAAGGGGTAATATATATAAATATGTTTTTAATATTTCACTCAGGCGTTGCGATACTAATAATCTGGTGCAGAACCCAATATACGTATACTGCTGAACGAAGCATTAAATGGGTACAGAGCGATAATAAGAGAACTCAGAATGTAGCGACGGGCGAAATACCGCTATGCATTTCGTCCTGCGCGCTAACGATTCTCTCAGCTCGCCTAAAATAATAATCCTTTCTACTATAGACACACGGTCTGGATTTTGTGGGGAGGGGGACATGCGATCGCATCGACGCCAGTACTCACCCCGTACTTAATTTATCGACCCCGAAAGGATGAAAGGTAAAGTCGACCTCGACAGAATTTGAACTCAGAACGTAGCGACGGTCGAAATACCACTAAGCATTTCGCCCGGCGTGCTAACGATTCTGCCAGCTCGCCTAAAATAATAATAATGATAATAATAATAAGAGCACTCAGAGAGCGCAAACTTCTGACAAGGCAACACCAACGACCTCTCAACGATTAGCCGGAGATGATTTTTAAAATGAGAATATCTGAAATAAACTTCACTGCTCTCATAAACGGGAATACTAAAAATGAACCCGACTGTGCTCAAAAACCCTAACCCGGTACCGCATCGATCCCAAAATCTAATCAGTTCGTGCCAGTCACGAGGCCAAACATCTCTGAAAGTTTCATCTGAATCCATCCAACTGTTCAGATATCTTGCCCACGGACGAACAAACAAACAAACGCGACTGAAAACAATACCTCTGCCTTAATAATAATTATCATTTAACGTCCGTTTTCCATGCTGGGATGGGTTGGACGGTTTGACAGGAGCTGGCTAGGCAGAAGACTGCATCAAGCTTCACTGTCTGTTTTGGTATGGTTTTTTTATGACTGAATGCCCTTCTTAGCACCAACCATCCCATCAAGGCTAAAGGATATTGAAATTGAGACATATTGTTGGCCTGCAGAAAAGCGCAATCCTGTATGCTGCAAAAATTCCAAGAAAGATTCTTGAGACTTAAGGATTTTATCTCAAGAAAACATCGCTGCTGATATAGCATGTAATAGTTTTATAATGGTTTCAAATTTTGGCACAGAGCCAGCAGTTTTTTGATTGGAAGTCCATTACACCGACCCTAGTTCTTGACTGATACTTATTTTACCGTCCCTGAAAGAATGAAAAGCAAAGTCGACCTCAGCAGAATTTGAACTCAGATCATAAAGATGGACGAAACGCTGCTAAGTATTTTGTTTGGTGTGCTAACAATTCTGCCAATTCGCTGCCTTCAATAGCTTTACAATAATAATGAACTTATTGCATACAGGCTCAGGTGCACAACTCTTCTGAAAAAGTGTAAAAGCGAAGATAGAAAGCGGCAATAATGTAAACTAAAGACAGCAATGAAATTCAAAAGTTCATGCTTGGTACATAGAAAAATAACTAGTAAAAGAGACGTTTTCTTTTAACTTTATCTCACTTTTAGCTTCTGTCTATATATTGGTCATTGCAAACTCCTGTTAGAGTTATTGCCACTTCTACAATACATTTCGTCTACATACAAACTGATTGCTTGAACACTGACGCGTTCTCTTCGTTTTGGAGGACATTGCATTTTTTCCCATTGTTTAAAAGAGAGCGAAGTGTTTTACCTGAAACCTTCTCCGTAACTAATTTAGCTATGTTACAGCCCACTCTCCAATAATTAGTTTTCTCTCCAGTCTTCGTTCCCATTTCAAACTAAATTCATTCATTCAATATATTCGATGTCTCGGTTCAGTCTGTAAATTAGCAGTTACGTCCCTTTAGTCTTTACTATATCAGTTTCTTTATTAACGCAATCTTTGTTCTGGTGACGAAAACTTTGTGATAACAGTTTAACACTTTTGTTATTGTCATTTAGCCCTAGGTTGCTCTGATCGATCAGAATCATGAGCAAAAACGTTCCAGCCGTGACCATCCTGTCATTTTCCAGGCACATTGCATACAAGTCGCTATTATCCAATGTGGCTTTTCTAAGGACTAAGGTGTCATTTGAGAAAGATTTAGCTCCTATTTCTAGCCACTTCATCAACTACACAGATTCCAATAACTGATCTTGTTTTCATTTTCCATACTGATTTTGTTCGAAGTTGCTGTTGTTCATCTTTTTGTCCAGCATATCCTCCATTTTAGAAAGTAAGCTGTAATGTGAAGGTGATTTGTCTGCTACATCTAGCATATCAAACGACAGGGTTGCAGTGTCCTAGTTAGCTCGTTAATAGTAACTAATATGAAATAATTAATCTGACCAAAGACTCGAGGTATTTCGTGTTGCAAGACAGTGTAGGAGAGAGAATAGTGATGTTGTAGGAGAGAAATGTGTTCGCATGGATGATGGTACGCTTGCATTAAATGAGGATGCAAAGAAAGAGGTCTGGAGATGCCACTACGATAGATTGCTTAATAAAGAGAATGAATGGGAGAAAGAGAGCCTGCCGTATGTCGACCCAATGGAGGGACCAGCTATCCGAGTTGATAGTACCAGGGTAGATAAAGCAATTAATAGTATGAAGACCGGGAAAGCCCCCGGCCCATCAGGAATCACTGCAGAGATGCTCTAAATATCTGGCAGTGTTGGCTATAGCCTAGTCACCCGTATTACGAACCAGGTGATACACGAAGGAGTCATACCCAATG
>NC_068993.1:36435219-36453047 GCF_001194135.2 Octopus bimaculoides | reverse complement strand
GGCACATAAAAGACACCATTTCGAGCGTGGCCGTTTTCGTGCGAGTGACACGTAAAAGCACCCACTACACTCTGAGTGGTTGGCGTTAGGAAGGGCATCCAGCTGTACAAACTCTGCCAAATCAGACTGGAGCCTGGTGTTACCATCCGGTTTCACCAGTCCTCAGTCAAATCGTCCAACCCATGCTAGCATGGAAAGCGGACGTTAAACAAAAACTATAAAAAGAATTAGTGTAGTACTTATAAGAACCAGCCTGCTGTAACTATTAGGAATTGTGGGGTACTTTTTGATTCTTGCTGCTATTTTAAGAGCTACAACAAAAATAATGTTTTAAGTTGATGATCAGTCTTTTCTAACATGCGCAGGTGTGGCTGTGTTGTGAGAAGCTTGCTTCCCAATCATGGTCCTGGGTTCAGTTCCACTGCGTGGTACCTTGGCCAAGTTTCTTCTACTATGGCCTTGGGCCAACCAGAGCCTTGTGAGTGGACTTGGTAGATGGAAACTGAAAGAAGCCCATTGTGTATATATATATATATATATATATATTACATATATATATATACACATACACACGTGTCCTCCACAGCAAAAGTGTTAAGGTTGCAACCCCTGGTGAAGAGAATTGGCCTACAAGCATCCTGTGCCAGTGCCACGTTTAAAGCACCCAGCATACACTGTCAAGTGGTTGATGTTAGGGAGGGCATCCAACCATAGAAACCAAGCTAACTGAAACTGGAATACGATGCAGCTCTCTGGCTTGCCAGTTCTTGTCAAACCATCCAACCCATGACAGCATGGAAAACAGATGATGATGATGATGTACGAAACTCTAAAATTATAAGGAAGGTGTCTAGTCAATTAAATCCACTGCTAATATATTAGTGATACATATTAAGGACCCCTGGAGGAATGAAGGGCAAAAATCAACCTTAGTAGGACTTGAATTTGACATAAAGAGATAAAACATAATATTAAGTATATAGTACATGAAAAATTTAAATACATGGGACATACTAAATTGATCACACTTTAAAGATATTGACATTAAATTCATAAAAGTGGAGTTAGAGTAATGTTAAAATTCTTTCACAACAGATGAAACATGAAATATAATTTGTATAATTTGGTTAAAAAATATTTAATTTTGTGTGTGAGTGTGTGCAAGTTAAATGCTTGTATTTTTAAAAATCAGAACATATATTAACTAAAAAACACTTTGGGTTTTCATATTTTTCACACGTTCCTTTTTTATTTTTTCAGTTGATAAAGAAATAGAATGTATAATTTGATAATTATTTGTACAAATAATTCTTGAAAATACAGTTTCCAGCAAAAATTTCATCTGCAAATGTATTAAGTTTAGTTTTGAGTGCTAAGACCCATTGGGCATATAAGTGACTGAGATTGCCTCTGAATGGGAGACCAGTCCATTGCAAGGTTACTCATAATTGAGTGGACTGGAACAATATGAAATGAAATGCTTTTACTCAAAAACACCATGCATCACCTAGTCCAGGAATTAAAATCACAATCTTGTGATCCTGAGTGCAACCTCCCCTAATCATTAGGCCACATACCTTCACAATCTAGAAGTGTTTGTAAAGGTTTCAAATATGCAAATTAGGCCCAATCATTTTTCCAACTCTATAAATCAGTTATATATTTTACCATGTTTGAAAAGAAATGTATGGTTATGTCCCTCAGTAGCAAACCATCTGTTTCAATAATAAGCACCAAAAATGCTAAATAGTACTAACCTTTCTAAGTTAATACAGTTGGTGCAACTAACTTGTCTCTGTTATTTCCTCATGCATTGCTCTAAATTGTACAGAAAATCTAAATATTCCAGTAGAATACCTGTACTTTGTAGGTTCAAAATACCTTTTAGGTTTTTAAAAATCTTTTCACTCGTTTCAGTCATTAGACTGTGGCCATGCTGGAGCATCACCTTGGAGAACTTTTAGTTAAAGGAATCGACCACAGTACTTACACTTTTAAACCTGGTACTTATATCAGTCTCTTTTGCCAAATCGCTATATTATGGGAACACAAACACACCAGCACTGGTTGTCAAGCAGTGGTGGCACACATACACATAGATATATACAATGGGCTTCTTTCAGTTTCCATCTGCCAAATCCACTCTCAAAAGAATTTGGTTGGAGTGAGGCTTTGGTAGAAGACACTTGCCCAAAGTGTCACACAGTGGGATTATGCCCGGAATCATGTGGCTGGGAAGCTAGCTTCTTACCCCACAGTCACACCATACTGTTTTTTTAAAGAAAAATCTATCAAAAACAAAACAAAAAACACCTACAAATCCAACAATTTTAAGTAAGGTACTGTATTTGATGTCATAAAAGACACACTGGCATATTAGACATATTCCAATTCCAATCGTGCATATTCAGATTAAAAAATCTTTAGTGCATTAAAGCATGTAATACAAGACCAACTTTGCCGAGAGGATTTGGGGTGATTTTTTTTTTTTAAAGATATTTTTTGGAAAATAAAGTGTTTCTTATATACTATCATGTTGTATGTCAAATGGTTGAAAGAAACTATTTTTGAAAACTGGTCATGTGACAATGGGTACAAATGTTGACATGCAAGAAATAACAGCTTATTCTCTCTCAAATCATGCCCATTGTCTTAAAGAAAGGAAAACCGCTTCAGATAAAGTATTCATAGATACACAAAAAGAAGTGATAGCTAAGTCTGCATGTGGATGAGGAGAGCTGCATAAAATAGTGACAATCCCTAATATTGGAAGGAATCTGTGGAAGGGGCAGACCCAAGAAGAGATGGGGAAAGGTGTGAAATGTGATCTTTGGATGTTGAGTATCATGGGGCTGATGACATGTGACCAGGCATCTGGCGAATTGCTGTGCTTAAGAAGACTTGTCAAGCTAAGTGAAATTGTGGTCATGGCCTAGTACTGGTGACATATGAATGGCACCAGTACTGGTGACATATGAATGGCACCTGTACCATTGACAGATGAGAGGCACCCATGCCAGTGACTTGTTAAAGGTACCCAGAACACATTGTGGAGTGGTTGGTATTAGGAAGGGCATGTAGAAACCAAACCAAAACAGACAGTAGTCTGGTGCAGCTCTTTAGCTTACCATCTCAATCAAACCATCTAACCCATGCCAGCATGGAAAATGGCCATTAAATAATGAGAGAAAGCCTATGATCAAAAGTTTGCACAAGTAGGAGTGAAGAACAACCTATTGTATAATTAGGTCATTTAAAGCAGGCCACTTAAAACAATGAACTTTACCAACTGCCGGGACATGAGTCAACCTATTTTAATGTAATTAGGTGTCAGGTGATTGTTATGAGTATTTGGGAGGGAGGGAGGGAGGGAGACCTGGTGGGGAAATATATGAACCATTACTCCAATAGTCCCTGGCACCATGTCAACCCAGAAGACAGCTGTGATTGTTAACTACATTGTAGCTGTACCTTCGTTTGGGTTGTGATTTGTCATTTACTCCAAGAATTGGATTAGTATTGCAACAGACTGAGCTGATGAAAAGAGCTTTTATGAGGTTGTCTGACATGCTAGAAATAGCAACTACATCTTTATCACTGTCTTAAAAAAAAAAAAAAATGAAGGGACACTTGATAATGTAGTCTTAGACATACACTGCCAGAAGTGAATGACCAAATGTTCATGGTTGGAGCACCTTTGATTGTAGGTGACAACTTGCTCAGGTTAAATGATATTTGCATACACACTTATTTTACACATGATTAATGATATTTCTACGTGGCTGTCATTGCTGGAGCAAATTCGTTTTTTGCCAGGTTAGATTTTTTTTCTCCACCTAAAATAACATTTGAAACCGTTTATCTCCAATCCCAGCTGTTCTCAAACTGACAAATATGCCAACACCACCAATATTACTAAAGCTAGTTGCACCCACTCTTTTGTTAACTGGAAAAACAAAATAGTTTGCATCTATATATAATTGTTCTTACTTTATTATAGTATTGGGAACAAGTTTAAAAAGTTTAAAACCCTCTCAATTTCATTAAACTTAGCAGTTTGTTTGTCCCTTTTTTTCAGTACTCACAACCCCTTTCTGCGAGAAACACTGACTACCTCTTCCCTCATTCAGTTATGCAGTTCTTAGCACTGTGAGACAAATGTTTCTATGTAAATCATTTTTCAATCTTGACAGCACTTGTTTAGCTGGCCAGTGGTTTTTTTGTTTTTCAGCATTAATTTTTTACTTACGATGATTTCTATCAGCTCTTTTTCTACCACAGTAATGAGAGATATCCATTCAAAGTTTATTTACCCTTTACTGTGGAAATTTATATATCAGTTTATCTTTTGAATTTATATATCAGTTTATCTTTTGTTGAGGAATGTCATGTTTGAAACGACTTTTTTGTTGAGATATGTTCGGTTAATTGAGGCAAGATGACGTAGAGAAAACACCAGTTCTATTTTCTGTAGATATTTAACATCATTATTGAAACAACCATGAAATTTAATATTGTAGTTAAAGGGTTACCAGATAAAATCACAACGTACGACAAAATGTATGTCTTCAACCGCCCCCCCCCCCCAATATACTGCTGACTTATTAGCTTGGCATATAAGTTTAGTTTCCTAAGACTAGGGTTGGCTTTATCAGAATCGTTTCCCATTGCTATCTTTGGCAGAGAAAAGGGAAGTTGTGATGTTCATATCTTCTTCAAAAACTTTAAAATGTCAATGAATTGAAGAATGATTTGGAATTGAAAAACCCATTGTTGGCATGGTTCATCAACTATTTACTTCTCTTTGATTCACTTGCACAATGAATGTTGAACATTTTCAAAGTTATTTTGTCAATCTCAAACTGGGAATTTATGTTACATTTTACATTTTAGTTACTCTATTTCTATTGAAATACACTGCCTTCATTTTATTAATTTGAAAATAACGATTTTTTTTATTAATATGGTGTTTAAGGTGGTGAGCTGGTAGAATTGTGAGTTAAGCAAAATGCTTAACAGCATTTCCGATTAAAATTCTATCATGGTCAACTTTGCTATTTATCCTTTTGGAATCAATAACAAAAGTGCTTGTTGAACAGTGGGCCAATGTAATCAAGTTACCCCTCCCTTAAAATTGCTAATGTTAATCTGGTGTTTGGAAGATAAATTAAGTTGAAATTTTAATGGAAATTTTTAATTTAGATAATTTTGAAATAGAAAATTTATATCAGAACCAGGGGCAATCTCAGGTTGGTATCAAAATGGGTTGAATACGACTAAGGAACCTTTCAACACATATATATTAAATCATCTCATTTAATATTCAGTTTATTATAGACATATTCTTTTCTATTTTTATTATTTGAATTATTATTCTTTTACTTGTTTCAGTGATTTGACTGTGGCCATGCTGGAGCACCACCTTGAGAAGTTTTAGTCGAACAAATCGACCCCAGGACATTCTTTGTAAGCCTAGTATTTATTCTATCGAACTCTTGTTGAACTGCCAAGTTATAGGGACGTAAACACACCAACATCAGTTGTCAAGTGATGGTGTGGGGAACAAACACAAATATATACACACACACACATTATATATATATATATATGACAAACCTCTTTCAGTTTCCATCTACCAAATCCACTCACAAGGCTTTGTTCAGCCCAAGGCTATGGAAGACACTTGCCCAAGGTGACATGTAGTGGTAATGAACCTGGAACCATGTGGTTGGGAAGCAAGCTGCTTATCACACAGCCATGCCTGCACCTACTTTGTTATATTATTATGTTATGTATTCATTTATATCTTGTGTTTGTGTCATTGGTTAGAAACTTCCCATAAGCCTAGCTTTGGCTCATTCTTTATATTGCTTTCATTTTCTCTTCTATTCTAGACTCAACTGAATGTAATTAATGAGATACAACAGCAGATCTTGAGAGGTGCCATTGGTCAGTTTCAAATGGCAGCAGCCAATCAGAGCCTCCGGCCCAAAGTTGTGGCCTTATATAAAACAGTATGTAAATTAATCTCAATTACCCCATTATTGTGTGTGCATGTGTTTTAGGAAGTTAAAAGTTATGACAGGTCATAGAGTGACCATTAGTTTCACACCTACAAAACACTTGGGAGTATAGGTGACTCATCGCTTTATAGGAGTCACTATGACTGGCCATAACAATTAACTTCCTAAAGAATATATGACTGCTCTAATGCTTTAGAGTATGCTTCTTTTTCAGATATATGAACTACTGACTATATATCATCATTTAGTGTGTTTTCCAAATCATCATTTAGTGTCTGTTTTCCATGCTGGAAAAGCTGGTAAGCCAGGGAGCTGTACCAGGCTCCAATCTGATTTTGGTTTGGTTTCAACAGCTGGATGCTCTTCCTAATGCCAACCACTGTAAGAGTGTTGTGGGTGCCTCTTATGTGTCACTGGCACGGGTCCCTCCTACTTGTCACCAGTACAGGTACCTTTTATATGTCACTGGCACTCTCCATGAATACAATTTCACTTGGCTCGATGAGTCTTCTCTCTTGCACACCACATCTGATGCCTCTTATGCCCAATTTTTCTCTCAAGATGCTTACTCTCTCATACATGCACACTGACATTGCACATCCAGCAACACATACTAGCTTCATTTCTTTCAAGCCTTCACATCTCCTCTGCTGTCGCAGCCCATGTTTCACTGCTATGTAGCATGGCTGTTTGCATGCAAGCATCATACAATCTACCTTTTACTCTGAGGGAGAGGCCCTTTGTTACCAAAGGTAGAAGCTCTCTGAACTTTGCCCAGCCTGTTCTTATCCAAGCAACTAAACTTTGAGCATCTACCTCCACTGCTGACTTGGTCACCCAGATAATGGAAGCTGTCAACTACTTCTAAGTATTCCCCCTGGCATTTGATGAAGTCTATTTTCGGTACATTTCTAGTGTTTATTGTACCTATACATCTGTCACACACAAAGACTGCTTTCTCTGTTAACTTTCCTCTGATATTGCTGTACCTCTTAAGTGTCCATAGCTGGCACTGGCTGCACCTTATGGAGTTTCTACCGCTGCCTTTTCTACATGTCAAGTAGGAGAAACAATACAAGTGAAGGGAGAGGAGAGAAAATAGTAATTCAGTGAAGGAGAAGTAGTGAGAGTAATAGCCATGACTGAGAGGGAGTGAGAGAAAATAATAGCAACGAGAGAGAGAGGAAGTGGTAAAGGAGTGTCGCCTGCAAAGGATTCTCGTTTCACAGGCAAAATGTTTTGTTTACATTTTACAAAGATCATTTTCTCTAATATTTCGGTTCCAATGTGTGTGTGTATATTTACAGTATATAGTGTTTGTTATCAATTCACTGATAATTTTAGTTATCAGTAATCCTATAACCTATATACAATATATGGTGTTTAACCCTAAACCCTGGGTGTGTGTATTCTTTACATTCGCTGTGTTTGTTATCAGTTCACTGATATTTTTAGTCATCTGTACTCGCATAACTTATTTGTTGTATATAGTGTTTGTTATCCATTCACTGATATTCTTTCTTCTGTTATGGAGAATGAAACAGACAGAAGGCGACTGTCAGCCAGAGAAAGACTACTGCGAAGAAGAGCCAGTCTCACTCAGGAAGAACTGGATGCAAGAAGATTAAAAAATATATTAAATCAATCACAAGAGAAGAGTACAAGATGCATGATGACAGGCTCGAAGACATCAAAATGAAAAGGAGAACCTCATTACACCAAGGAGAGATATCCAAAGACAGAGAGCAGCACAAAAGCACCAAGATGAAACAGAAGAGCAAACAGCAGAGAGGAGAGAAGACCTAATAATGAGAGCATTGCAAAGGCGACAAGATGAACTGGAAGAGCAAGCAGCACAAAGAAGAGAAATCGAAAGAGAGAGAACATCGCAAAGGTGCCAAGGTGAAATGGAAGGGCAGGCAGCTGAGAGGAGAGAGGGTCTATGAGAGAGAGAGAGAGAGACTAAGACTAGAGAATGAAGCTGAAGAAGCAAATGTTTGCAGAGAGCGAATGAGAAGAAGAATGGAATAATTAATTAATACTGAAATGGAAGAACGAAGAAATAATCGAAGGCAGTGAAATGCGAATGCCATGAGAGTTGTGCAAAGAGTTGGAAATCGTGTAAATTTAGTAAATATACTTATAAGGAAGAGAATGTTTAGGTTCATAACTGTTGTGACACGAACACATTGTGTCAGTTTTGTAGAGCCAAACATTTTGCTTCAGAGCGACCATCAGATGGATGCTTTAGTAGTTGCTGCCGTAAAGGGAAAGTCCTGCCTCCAGCTAGAAGAGAATTTCCTCCATACTTACAATCTATGTTGTCAGGCCCTCAACATCCACATCATGTTAACTTCAAAGAAAACATAAAGTCATACAACTCTGCTCTATCTTTCACATCTATGGGTGCTCACATTGATGACGAGGTCCATTCTACTTCAGAGTGCATGGCCAAGTTTATCACAGGACTTCCCACATGCATCCTGTTGAGAGCCAACAGAGGCAATTTGCTCAACTGTATGTTGTTGACAGCATTCAAGCCACCACAGTGCAGACTCAGTATGCAGCAAATAAAAGATGTATACCTGAGGTGATGCACAGATTGGATGAGATTATCAGCGAGAACAATGTCTATGCTGCATCTTACAGGACATTATGAGAAGTAGAACTGCATGAGGAGCAGCATGTCCAACACGAACAGAGGCCTATGTCTGTCATAAATTTAATCTTCAACAGGGGTCGCACTGCTGATAGGCAGAAATACAATTTACCAACAGTTACTGAAATAGCTATGGTGTTTAGCAATACTGACAGCGAGCCACCATTCAACAGAGAAAAAGGCAAGAGGCTGGAGTTTCTCTCAGCAGCTAAAACCAGTTGAAACTCGCTACAATACTTTTGGACGGGAGCTGTTAGCTATGTATTTAGCAGTCAAACATTTCCGGCACACACTCGAGGGACACCAATTCAGGATTTTTTTGGACCACCATCCACTCACCTTTACCCTGTACTCGAAGCCTGACAAGCCAGGCACTTGGATTTCATTTGCCACCAACATCTGACATATCTCTGGTGTAAATAACACTGCATTCACTGTCGTCACCCACAGACATCGACCTGCATCTCCTGGCTAAAGATCAACCTCGCTTAGAGACAATTGATATATCTTCACCCACCTTTGCCACATGCAACTTCAAGTACTTCCCAGTACCCACATCTGACGCACATATTTTGTGTGATACTTCCATGAATTCTCGTCCTTTTGCTCCGGAGACCTGCAGACAAACAGTCTTCAGCACACTGCATAACCTGTCACCACCACAGTGAAATTCATTTTGGCTAGATTCTCTTGGTCAAATATGAGACAAAACGCGTCCCATAAACACCAAGTGCGCATGTCCACAAGCAGGTGCAAGTGGTGCAAAACGTCTGCACCTAATATTGGGTAAGGGAGATCTGCAACTGTAAAAATACACTTGAAGTCGTGTCGCAGATCTAAATCCAACGAACGAGATATCTGGCTGAAAGCTGGAATCAGTGAATGGTTCACTGCCTGTGGTTTGTCCACGAGGAGTTTTAATGGCCAGATACTGCAGGCAGCACCTGTATCTATGAGGCAGCGGATGTTGGAAAGAGTACAGGGTTGGGTACATTTATATGCTGAAGCTCCAAACTTGGCATAGTACCAGCATATGGATGAATGAACAGAGGATGAGCGACTGTGAGGTGAGAAGGAGTGATCGAAAGAACGCCGTCTAGGTGAACGAGACCTGGAACTGAGGAGGAGCTGCACTTCTCTTGTTAATTCAGCTATCGCCTTTAGGATAGCATCCAAGGCAAGGTTCTTATCAGTGGAAACTTGATGCTACTGGTGGGTGTGCAGAGGTATCCAGTGGTACTGAGGTCGGCTTGTTGGTGTTGCCAGTATACTCTATGATTCTGTCAGCAGTGGAGGCTATTTACTCAACAGGAGTTGTCCCCACCCTAGAGGCTAGGATGGCTTGGATGTTAGAGGGCAACTGGGAAAAAAAGTTTCAATAAAGCACTATCAGCAGGTGCATTTTGGGCCAATTCCTTCATGTGGCACAGAAGTTGCAAAGCTTTATGGTCGCCCAAGTGCTCATCATTGATGAGGGTTTGAAATTTTCTTTCTTCTGACAAGGATGTGCATCAAAGAATCTCCTGCTTAATGCTC
This sequence comes from Octopus bimaculoides, assembly GCF_001194135.2. NCBI lineage: Eukaryota > Metazoa > Mollusca > Cephalopoda > Octopoda > Octopodidae > Octopus > Octopus bimaculoides. Next base: position 36,442,829 of record NC_068993.1, on the reverse strand, counting down.
CTATACGTGGCATCATGTGGGGGTTCAGTTATCAGGTCCCGCACGGTGGCTGTCAGAGACGGTGGTATTGCGCCAAGTAATATATGGGGCTGTTGGACTTTGAAGGCAATGTCGTTCGCGGCAAATGTCGATTCGATCTGTGCAAACCACACTTTCACGTTACCCGTGAAACAAGGTTAAGAACTGTTATTCATGGTGAGATGTGTAACAGAAAGATGTCAATTACTGGGGAAAAATTTGTAAAATGACGTACAACCATGCTATTACATGAAACAGAGAGCTCAGGCAGCTGTGTTGTGTCAATGTGGGGTATTCAAAATTAGCGTGCATGTGCAGCTTGAGAAATGGTATCAAAGTTTAGGAAGAAAGACAAAATGGCGATGAGCTGCATCATGGTGTATCAATTCACATGTGCAAGAGAAAAAAAAAAAAAAAAAAAAAAAAAAAAAAAAAAAAAAAAAAGAACATTTGGCTAAGTCCAAACAAAAAAAAAATTTTTTTTTTTTTAGCCTGACTTGGCTACAAGAACAAAAGTGAATTATTTCTGGGTGTCGACATCCTAGCAACAGATTGTTCGTATTTGAAAATGTGTTGTGGTGTATTTGAAATATGGAAATGTAAGTGTGGTGTATTTGTAAATGACTTTGGTGGAGCTGCAGAGAAGATATGTGTTTTTGACCGAAGCCGTGCAGGAACTGAAAGTTCTTCCAGTGTAGCTCAGAACAAGGCTACTGTATCTAAGCGAGGCTAGATGCCTCATCGATATATTCATCTGCTGTGCAGGTTGACTCATATATTACAATGTAATATGTAGCTCTGCTACAAACTCTTGAATGGCATCACTAAAAAACATATATTTGGAATACTCACTGCTTACTGCTGCACCATTGAATTTAAAAAAGAGGCTTACCACATACCCACCTGTTGATCATTTTGTGCCCTGATGATAAATTGGATGATCCTGAAAGAATTAATCAAATTGTCTGTACCGAGATCCTGGATCCCATCATTGAACCTTTACTACATGAAACAGTAAAAAGGTGCATGATTCATGAGTCCTGTGGTGATCTCAACCCTGCTGCTCGCTGCATGGAAAATGACAAATGTCTTAAATAATTTCCAAAGGAGTATCAACAAGAGACAAGGATAAACCCAAACGGTTACCCATTGTACAGGTGACATTGAGGGGCAACAATGCAATAGACATTAGAGTTTACAGCCATGCAATAGACAACTGATATGTAGTACCCTACAATAAATATCTGTGCTGTACGTTCACTGCATATATTTGCGTTCAGATTTGCCTCTTCGTTTCCTCTGTGAAATATATTTACAAGTATATCTACAAGGGATATGACTCCATCAATTTCGTCATCAATGAAACAGCTTCAAACAATGAGATTGAACATGATGAAGTACGCAACCATTTAGATGCTAGGTATGTGAGTGCTCCTGAAAGTATGTGATGATTGCTTGAGAATAAAATGCATGACAGATCTCATTCAGTTATTCGTCTGCCTGTCCATCTGCCACAAGAGCAACTTATATACTGACAGGTACTTGAGAGAGCAACACAGATGAACACACCACTGACTGCTTGATAACTTCTGAATCAAACTGATGAAAATGCCAGGAACTTGCATTATTCGGATGTTCTGTACAGTTATGTCTTCAATAAGCAGATTACTGTATGGAAGTGTAGACAAAGAGGAGGCAATAAAGTCATTTCCAGACTGTACACCATTAGCCTGAAGGATGGGGAACAATTTTACTTGTGACTGTTGTTGTTCCATGTTGCTGGAGCTCAAAGTTATGAGGATATGAAAACAGTAGATGGTGTAGTCTGCAACTCATTTAAAGAAGCTGCTCTCTTAAAAAATTTAGTTCAAAATGATGAAGAATGGCACAGGTGCATAGAAGAAGCGTCCTTTACAAGTATGCCATTTCACCTAAGACAATTGTTTGCTCTTATTTGCATCTTCAACACCCCAGCTAACCCTTCGCTGCTGTACAACCAGTATATTCACAAGCATGGTTGGAAAAAAATTAAGTGAAATAAGAATTGCATCTTACCTCTGCAACATTGCAAGAAGGAATGTTGCAGAGAAATGTGGCTTTAGAGTGTTGACTATTTTTAGCAAAGCTGGGGCTTAAAAAAGCACTCATATATAATCCTATATATATATATATACGTATATATAAAAATCTGTTGTTTTAATTTGAGCTTTAAGTTGTTACAGTGTCACTGTAATAGTTATGATAAACAGAAACTCAAATAACCTTAACATACCTCTATGTGTGACTGTATGACAGTCACAAGCTATAAGTACAGTTATTGTTAGTTCTCCTGTCCAGAAATTGTTTGCTCATTTCACATCTTTGAAAACCTGTGAAATAACAGATCTTTTGCTTGATAAACAGATAAGGGTTAGTGACAGGAAGGACATCCAGCTGTAAAACAATGCCTCAGTAATATATTCACGTAACCCATGCTAGCATGGAAAAAAATAGATGTGAAATGAAAAGATTGCAACTTGTTTTTAATTTTGGACATTTTGTTGATGTTTAGCCCCAAGTCAGCAATGAGATTGAGCAGCCCTATGATGAAAGGCATTCCAATTGCAGCCATCGCCACTTTTATTTTCAGATGCAGTGTATCTAAGAGCACAATATCCAATGTGTTCCTTTTTTTTTTTAAGATTATAAGGCATGGTTTGAAGGAGATTTGGCTGTTTTTTTTCTAGCAGCTACAAAATGACAACATTTAGTATTATTGCTGTGTCCATGTTCTGCTGGGAAGAGATAAGAATGACTCTTAATGCTTACAGGAAATGCACTGGATTTTAGAGGTCCAACCCATACTCTAATCTACATAATATTGATGTATATAGATAATTGTTTTAATTATTATGTCTAATATTAGATCAGTATGCCAAAATGATTGTTAGAATATTAATGATAATGGTAAATGCATTAAATACTTCTATTGTCTAAGAATATTCTTGAAAATGTTCCTGATTCAGTGGATATTTTCTCTCCTCTCTCTGATTGATGTCTTATTTTACTATTTTCTAGTTATTACACTTGGGAAAAGATTATCCAAAAGGTTATGACTATTTCCGGACCAAGTTAAAGACTGTTTTCCTTAAGAACCAGAACTTGACAGACCCCAAGGACATTGAACTGATGATTGCCCGTGGTGAATATATTGTTAAAGAACTTGAAGCTTTATACATGCTGAAAAAATATCGCACACTGAAACGACGTTACAGCGATATAAAGTAGTCACTGTGTGACTCTACAAGTTGTTTTTCTTCAAACAACAAACCATGGCTAAATCTGCGACCCAATATCTTTGGAAACATGGTTTATTGTTTGTGGAAAAATTACCTAAGACATTATTTGTCTTTCAATGTCTTTAAGTGAATGGTGCAGAGTTTGTTAGTGTATCTTTTCTTACATTGGTGCTGTGGGAAAGAATTAGAAAATATTGTTTCGAATAACTAAAATGATAATTAGTTGATTTTGGACAACAAAGTCTTTTATTATGAATATTTGGTTAGCATTGTTTCACTGAAGTAAAAATAGAGATGCATTTATAAATAATTAAATAAATTGATGATAGATCATTCGTTATTATTGGAAAATTATATGTAATTATTAAACTAGTGTTTATTTTTTTCCTTTCTCACTGTTGGTTTTTAAAAGCTGTTTCTTTCATTCCACCCAGAAAAGTTTCAATCTAACATATTTATGGAACTGTAAATGATATTAAAAAAAATGTTATTGTAAATTATTGTCATTAATATTGTTCTGCTTCTCATGGTGTTAATGTGTTGGAGTGTTAAGCATTAAACAGTTTTAAATGTAGGAAAAAAAAAAGATATAATTAAAATACAGGATGCAGCAGAAGAACCTCTTATATTGTACACAGTCAATGGAATGGCATTAGTGAAGTTAGGCAGCTGGTAATAGTGTCTTCATGTTACTAATGCTTTACCATTTTCCTTCAGTTACCATCATGGTTTGATCTGGTGCACATTGTATGTTTGCTGTTGAAACATTTGTTGAGAATGATGAACAAGAGGTTCTTGTTGTTGCATCCTGTATATAACATAATAAAACAATGTCATGTTGTTCTGTAAATTTATGCATCAAAATAGAAAAGAAAATTTATAAGACACAAAATTTCCACAGGTCCCACTAGTATGAAATAATTTGGTTCGAGTTTGTTCCTCACATCAGTTGTTGAGTTATTCTTGTGTCTTATGTAGGACAGAAATCAAAGGTTTGCCATTCTTGCCCATTTGATATTTCAGGGATGTTTCATAGTCTTGGATTCTCCCATTCCACTGTTTGATATTAAGTGTTCCTCATGTTTTGCCTCTGCCATCTTCCCTGTATTGACCAATAAAGAATAGTCCAGGTGAAGATGGTATCACAATCTCTTCAGATGACATGAGTCCATTCCCATCACCTCTAAAGGTTTCCTGCCTTTTTCTCTACACCAAACAAGTAAGTGTTGACTGGAGAAGGTATGAGGTCAGGTGATCTACACCAGTTATAGGCAAACTGCAGCTCACATGACTTTCTGAATGGCACACCTAATGAAAAATTACCTTGATTTTTTTTTTTGTAGTATGGCCTGCTTGATGATGAACCAGGTCTCATGTGGCTCACTTCTTGAAAAAGAATGCCCATAGCTAATCTACACCAAACAAGTAATTGTTGACAGGAGAAGGTGTTAGTCCAGAAGATCCACAGTATCCTTTTGAGGATTTTTATGTGGAAGTTTGAGAACTTGGTGGAGTCACTCTCTGTTATCCTCGAACATTCTGCACCATAATGTAGGTAAGATGCAGTTCTGATATATTCCCAGTTTGTTGCTGTTGCACTACTGAGCAGAACTCCATACATTGTGTAGCATTTTAAACGTGTTTCTTGCCTCAATGAAACAGTTTTTGACGTAACATCCTGCTCTTCAGCCCAAATAAATGGACTCTTCCTTTGAGGGTTGGTCTGGCCTATTAAGTATGACTGATGAAGTTTGGGATGTTTATTGCCACCACCTCTGTTTACTCTTTTTTTTTTTATGTCTGGCCTTTGATCTCAATCTGCTGGGCAAAGCTGCTGAGTCATCCTTATGTTCTGTCCTGCATGTGATGATGGGTCTGAGTGAGAAATGCAAGGCTGTCTCTCAAGTTAAAAAACTTCCTGTTTTGAGAGGGAATCTTTTGAATGCCCCAAGGTTGATATACAGTTGTTTATTGCATCACCCAGTCTTGAAGAGCAGAGATGACATTATGCATTCTTGCCTTATTCCTGTTCTTCACTTAGGAGTTTTTTTCCTACTAACTTCATTTGCTAAGTCAGAAACCACAATCATAGATTCCAATATTTCATGAAATGAATTTATGATATTGTTATGCTAATATTATCATTATTGTTTATAAGGTAGCAAGCTGGCAGAGTCGTTTGTGCACTGGCCAAAATGTTCAGCAGCATTTTATCTGTTTTTACATTCTGAGTTCAAACATTGCCTTTCATCCTTTCCGGGTTGATAAATTGAGTACCAATTAAGTACTGGAGTCAATGTAATCGACTTACCCACTCCTCCAAAATTTCAGGCCTTGTGCCTGTTGTAGAAAGAATTGTTATTGTTTATAAGGCAGCAAGCACGTAGAATCATTAGGATGCTAGAAATAAAATCTTGGCATTTTTTCAGGCTCTTTATGCTACAAGTTCAAATGCCACTAAGGTTAACTTTGCCTTTCATCTTTTCAGGGTTGATAAAATAAGTACTAGTGAAGCATTGGGGTTGATCTCATCAACAAGCCCCCTCTCCACAAACTTTTAGGCCTTATACTTGTAGTAGAAAGAAATCTTATTGTTTATGGATTTCTACAATTAAACATGGCAACTGTTGTACAAATGCTGTTAAATTATAACATTTTGAACAAAATGTTCAATAAACAATAGAGTAAGAGCCAGAGTCTGATGGAACTAGTGGTGGTCTGTGTTAGCTAAAATTATACAGCAAAGTTAATGAGTTTGGATAAATTGGTAAGAAGAGGTGTCTGACATTTTGGAACCATTTCTTCATTGAAGTGTATAATCCTGTATATACATTGTGTGTGTGTGTGTGTGTTCAACTGAATTAATGTGTATATATGTATGTGTGTGTGTGTGTACTAAATGTGTATGCAGTGGCTGAGTATCCCTCTGACCCATGTATTTGTAATGTAATTCCGAGACAGAATCAATATGATACAGTGTATGACGAGGCTATACCTCTGAATTACATGTCTAATTCTCCAGATGGATGCTCTTCCATATGGTTTCTGTTTACCCAAATACATTCACAAAGTATGGGTTGATCTAAGGCTGTAGAAAATATTTGCCCAATACATCATCCTTTTAGAGCCAATAGGATACCAGCAACTCTCCTCCTCCCTCCCACCTCTCTCTCTCTCCTTCCCTCTGTCTTTAAGGGGAGAGAAATCAAGAGTAGAAAGGCTGAGAGGATGTTTGTAACTTTAAGAATACCTAAAACCATTAGTAAAATCATGGCATATGCTGATACCAAATAATTTTTGATTAGGAGTAATGACTATATATATGTCATCATCATCATTATTTAATATCCATGTTCCATGCTGCTAACATGAGTAAAGTGATTTGAGAGGATCTCCTGCGCCCAAGGACTGCATCTTGCTCCAGTATCTGTTTTGACATGTTCTTTTACAGTTGGTTTCCCTCCCTAATGGAAACCACTTGACAATGTGTGTTGGTGCTTTTTTCATGCCATCGGCATTTGTGAGTCACCATGCAAGCATATGGACCCTGAGGAGGGTAGCTTTATGCTAGGAGATGAAGAATAGCGAGGGGTAAATTGTGTATATGTCATCATTCAACATTCACTTTCTATGCTGGCATGGGTTGGATAGTTTGACAGGTACCAGTGAGCTGCAAGGCCATGTTGAGCTCTGATATCAGATTTTGTATAGTTTCTGTGGCTGGATTACCTTCCTAATGCCAACCACTTTATAGAGTGTATCAGGAGCTTTTTGTGCCATTGGCAGTTGTGAGGCTGCTGTGTAAACTTGCAAGGCAGGAAGAGAACAGGGAAAAAAGAAAAAAGCTCATACTACTAAGAGGGGAGTGTTTGAATGAGGAAGGTGGCAGTGGATGACTTTATGCCAAGTGTTGAAAGGCTAAAGTAAGATAGTGTGACAAGCAGAGGTGTCTTACTGTAGAGGTGAAACATGGCTGAAGGAAACAAAAGGTTGTGAGAGGTGCTAGAGCACACTCTCAAGGCACAAGAGAGTGAACATAAGAGAGGATACAAACAGTGGGTCATAGGAAGGGATGAAAGGGTGGATACTTTCATAAGAGGACAAGTGGGGGTAACATTGTTAAAGATGATGGTAGAGGTGAATGTAGTGAGTGAGGAACAAGAGTGGAAGTAGCTGAAAGGAAATGCCAGAATGGAGAGGTCAGGTGAAAGATATAGGAGTGGGTCAGGAAGAAGAATAGTTCAGAAAGCAGTGAGATCATATGCAAGGTGTAGGAGCAGTGGAGAGGGATATATATATATATATATATATATA
>NC_068993.1:36424279-36435008 GCF_001194135.2 Octopus bimaculoides | reverse complement strand
ATATATATATATATATATATATATATATATATATATATATATATAGATAGATAGATAGATAGATAGATAAGGGGCTATAGTAAGTGGGGCATGATGATAGATATGAGAAGGTACTGAGAATAGTAGCAGATAAGAGATGTTAAGAATGGTGTATAGTGGTGTGGGGAGAGAGAGAGCAGTGGCTGAAGGCACAGCAAGGAGGTGATTGGGCAAGGATGATAATGGGGAATGGAAGTGGTTCTGAAGGTGGGGTGGGAGAGGGAGATAACCTGCAGAAAGGATGGGATGCAATATGTGCTGATTCTGCTCTCAGGTGGTCAAAGCAGCTGAGTGGTACCATAAGGAGTGCTAGGTGTTGGGAGATGAGAATTGGGTGGGGTGGAGGATACTTGACAGGGTAGAGAGATAGAAAGGAGTGGTTGGCTGGGTCCCCAACAATAAGTGTTCTTTAAATTCAAAAATTAAAAGTACAGAAACTAACTGAATGAATGAGTCAATACTGAGAGTAAAATTTTGATTTACTGATTAGACACTAAAGACAGTTACTTCAAAACTTTCACCCAAAACTGACTTATCAAACAGTGGCAGTATTAGAAATATTTAAAGTTATCTCTTAAAAAAAAAAAAAAAAAAAAAATATAAGATTAGTTGTGTACATACTGGGGACCCATGGAAATATCCTGTTTTATGGAGTTGTTCTTTTATTTATTTCGATGCATAAATTTATATACTTTCATGATATTGTTACATTATGTTAAATATTTTAATGATAATGAGCTTGATATCAAATTGTGTTTGTTGAAAAATTAGAATTTATGGAGTAGCTGATTTAATTCACACCAGTATATGACTAAAAATTATTTTATTGTCCCCAGAAGCATGAAAACATTGTCACACTTATCAGGATTTAAATTTAGAACATAACTACAGCTGCAAGGCATTTTGTCGAATATTCTAAAACGTGTACCAATCTACTGCTCTGACTAGTATAAGGAATGTTAAGCATAACTTAGCATTTTATTTTCTACTCATTTAAACTATTGCCTCCTCCCTCCAATTTATTACCTCCTCCTCTCTCTTGCTGTCCTACTGTCCTGTCTGACGCGTAGAGATAATAAGTGGAAGATCTAAGCAGGGTTATTTCCCTTCGTAAGCATAGTATAACTTATGAATTCTTGTAATGACAAGCAGAATAGTATTAATCATAAAAATTAATCAGTATTTATATATTTTAAGGAATATGCGAGTAGGCTCTTTAACATCATTCAAAAACAAATACAAAAAGGGAAGAATGAAGAAAAAAAAAAGCAAAAACGAAAGTAATTAAAGAAATAATGTAAAGCTCATAAATCTTTATCTTTTACTCGTTTCAGTCATTTGAGTGTGGCCATGTTGGGGCACTGCCTTGAAGGATTTTAGTCAAACAAATCGACCCCAGGACTTATCTTTTAAAGCCTAAAACTTATTTTATAGGTCTTTTGCCGTACTGCTAAGTTACAGGGATGTAAGCATGCTAACACCGGTTGTCAAGCAGTGGTAGGAGACAGACAGACACACGACTGGCTTCTTTCAGTTTCCGTCTAACAAATCCACTCACAAGGCTATGGTTAATCCGAGACTTGTAGAAGACACTTGCCCACAGTGTCATGCAGCGGGACTGAACTCAGAACCATGTAGTTGGGAAGCAAGCTTCTTACCACACTTTTTTTTTTTTAAATTCAGCTCTAAATTTCTGGAGCATATTCAAGTATCATCATTAGTATTTCAGGTTGATTGATTGATAGAATCATTAGAGCATCAGACAAAATGCCTTGTGATATTTAATTTACACTGTTTACATTCTAAGTTTAAACCCATCACAGCTATCTTGCTCTTCATCCTTTCAGAGTTGACAAAAATAAAGTACCGGTCAAGTATAAAGAATCATTAATATAAAGCAGTATTTCTTAACCATTTTTTGTCTATGGACTCCTTTGATTCCTATTTTATTCAGATGGATTCTCAAAGCCATTCGATGTTTAAAAAATCATATATTCTTATAATTAAATATTAGAAATTGTATTAAAAAATTGTGAAAATATTTTGTGTGTTGTAGAAGTATAACCAATTTATTGCATAAACTTTAACACCAAAATCTTATGTGGACCATCTGGGGCCATATACAGGGTGATTCAAATGTAACCATACATAGGAAATTTTTTTTTTTTTATAGGAAACAGTTAAATAAAAAAAAAAAAACTGTTTCTTATAAAAAAAATAAATTGTTCTTATGTATGGCGACTTTTGAATTGTCCTGTAGACCCCAGTTAAGAGTCATTGGTTTAGAGTAAACCCCCAAACCTTCTCAAAGTAGTTTGCTTTGGGTCCAGATTAAGAACAGTTATTAAGTAATATTTCAAAAATGTAAAACAGCAAATACATGCATGCAATTAATATTAATCCATAATGATATCCCATTATCTGATAGTAAATTATTTTTACTTTAATAGAAATGATTGTTAACCCATTAAGTCCCAGAGTACATAAATTTCTGAATATTACTTTTAAATTTTTACAGATGATTGAAAATAGGTTAAAATGAAAAAAATAATTATTAAAATTCCTTTACTTCAAGTAGAAATGGAAATACTTGGTGTCCTATAAATAGGACACTAAGACAATGTGATATAGCTTATTTAATGTTCTCAGTTAGTGTCCTATTTATAGGGCAGTGGGAGTTAATGGGTTAAGGTGTAATTATAAACTGAATTTTAATAGACTACTAAGTTATTATTATTATTATTAAAGCAGCAAGCAGGCAGAATCTTTAGCATACTGGGTAAAATGCTCAGCAGCATTTTGTCCATCTTGTTCAGAGTTGAAATATCGCTGAAGTCAACTTTGCCTTTCATGCTTTTGGGGTCAATAAATGAAGTACCAGTGAAACACTGGGGGTGATGTTCATAGGCTTGTGCCCTCCCTCAAAACTTCAGGCCTTGTGCCTTTAGCAGAAAGAATTATTATTAAGATGATAGCAAGCTGGCAGAATCATTAGGATGCTGGACAATATGCTTTGTAACATTTCTTCAAGCTTTATGTTCCTAGTTCAAAATCTTCTGAGGTTGACTTTGCCCTTTATCCTTTCGGGGTTGATGCATTAAGTACCAGTTAGACACTGGGGTTGATTTAATTGATTCCTCCTTTCTTCAAATTTACTAGCTTTGTACCAAAAATAAAAAATAATAACAATAATAATTATTATTATTATTATTATCAAGCAGGCAGAAAGCTGGCAGTATAATTAGCACACTGGACAAACTGTTAAGTGGTATTTCCTTCTGATTTTATGTTTTGAGATCAATCCCTGTTGAGGTTGGCTTTTGCTCTCATCCTTTTGGGGGTTGATGAAGCAAGTACCAGTTGACCACTAATGTTGATGTAATCGACTATCCTCCCACCCGCTCCACCAAATTTCAGGCCTTGTGCCTATAGTAGAAAGGCTAATTATTATTATTATTCACACACACACACACACATTTAGAACTTGATTTGTTAATTTAATCTATTTCCAACATATTTTAATTCCTCTGTTCGAAAATATAAGGGCACAGATCATGTGTTGTATAGCCAGTTGGAGATGATGTCTCCTGGGGCTAAACAACAGTAGCATTCATCCCAAATGGGGTTGCCACATTAAGTTGGCAAATAATCTTTACTATAATGTCTTGTTTTCGGTTTATTTCGGTTTCGTAGCTATAGCTTTAGAATCTTATAAGTGGTATTGTAATAGTAATTCTGTATGCATGCTCATGTGTGTGAGTATACACATACATACACACATTATATATATATATATATATATATATATATATATATATAGTTATATTTAATTACATGTATATGTGTAAGCATGGATGCATGTCTCTCCTTATCTTGACATCTGCAGTATTTGTAAGCAAGAGTAATCATCATACGCTGGTATCCTTCAGGTCCAGTCTTCCAAGAAGATTGCCTGGCCTTAGAGAAGTATTACTTTGCTTGAAAATAGGTAAGGATTGATAATAGAAAGGGTATCAGGCCATAGAAAATCAACCTCAGTGATCCATCTGATCCATGCAAGCATAGAAAAGTAAGTTAAATGACTATGATGATATGTATGTATTAAATCAAAGAGTAAATATATACATGAGTACTTTTATTATTTGATTTCAAATCAATTACATTTGATGCCTCATTTTTTTTGTAGTGCTTATAAGTTACATGAAGTTTGAAATTATTTACTCATAATATCTTTACACCGGTTTCAATGACCATTAAAAACTTAATATATAAGCTAAACCATACACAATGCTTCATCACTACAGTGTTTTTTTTTTGTTCAATTATTACTTTACAGGAATCTTTTAGCTAGTTCAATATTGCATGTTAGTAATTTGGCTTATTAGCAACTGCGCATACACTCACAATGATTTTAATATCAAGATTTCACATCTTTGAAATATAAACTCGATAGATACAATTCTGAAATTGTCAAATTTGGAAAACTGTTTAGATCATTGATAATGCTTTCCATTTGTTTTTGTTTGTATTTTAATTAATTAGTTTTCTTTAATTAATAAATATGAGGTTTGCTCATATTTCTCACAATATAAAAATGATGATCGATTTTTATAACCAGCAATCCTATTATGTCTTTCACTCTTATTTTGTGATATTGCCACTGTTTGAAGAGCCAATTTTGATGAAACGAAGTAACAGTCTACTCTGTAATGTGTGCGCGCGCGCGCGCGTGCGCGTGCGAACGCACACCCATGGCCTATTTGTTGAAGATATGAAAAAATCCTTTTGATTATATTTCAATATGTATTTCAATGCATATCTCCTAACATCATCATCATTTAACGTCCGCTTTCCATGCTAGCATGGGTTGGACAACTTGACTGAGGACTGGTGAAACCGGATGGCAACACTAGGCTCCAATCTAAATTTGGCAGAGTTTCTACAGCTGGATGCCCTTCCTAACGCCAACCAATATATATATATATATATATATATACATAAATATATATATATAACACTACGCTCATTATTATGTTAGGAGATATGTATTGAAATACATATTGAAATATAATCAAAAGGATTTTTTCATATCTTCAACAAATAGGCCATGCTAACAATTTCAGTTACGCTATATTATGTTTCAAGCTTCTTTTCTGTAGGAGAAAGAAATATACATACATACATACATATATATATACATACATATATATATATATATATATATATACATACATACATATATTTGTCCAGAATCATGCCGGACACAGAAGAGGAGAGAAAATAATAATTCAGTGAAGGAGAAGTAGTGAGAGTAATAGCCCTGACAGAGGGTGTGAGAGAAAGTAATAGCAACGAGAGAAAGGAAGGGGTGATAGATGAATAAGGAAGGAAGGGGTGAAAAAAATGTGTTTCAACTGTGAGTATATGTAAATGTATCTGATTATTATTTACCTTATTTTGTACATTATATATAAAATACTACAATTAGCCATCATTACTGACAGCACATGGTCAGCTAGTTTCTTAATAAAATCCTAGAGGTGCATTTTAATATATAAATCACAAGTTTGCTATACATGAAGATACAGAAGAGCCTCAGAATGTAACTGAATCTTGCAGATAGTTAGCTTCAATGGATTTGGAGAAATATATACAAATATGGGTAGCAGCATTGTTCTCTGAAATTTACAGAAAAAGACACCCCAAGGACCTGTCAATTTCATATACTTTGTCATATTTTATAATTATTTCTCATAAATATTTAATCCCCAACAACTATTCATTGTTATATCTAGGTCTATTGTTGTTTTGTAAGATAAGCTTTGAATGAGAATAAAAAATTGAAATTTTTATTGTTTAAAAATTATTTATCTTTTACTTATTTCAGTCATTGGAGTGAGGCCAGGCTGGGGCATCAACTTGAATTTTAAGTGAATGATTCGATCCCAGTACATATTTTTTAGAAACCCTGGTACTTATTCTATCAGTTTCTTTTGCCAAACTGCTAAGCTACGTGGACTTAAACACACTAACACTAGTTGTCAAGCGGTGGTGGTGGACACACACACACGACGGGCTTCTTTCAGTTTCCGTTAAACAAACCACTCACAAGGGTCTGGTCTGCCCGAGGCAATAGTAAAAGACAGTTGCCCAAGGTGACATTTAGTGGGACTGAACGTAGAACGATGTGGTTAGGAAGCAAACTTCTTACCACATAGGCACGCCTGTGCAAACTGTTTATCATATTTTGATTTAATAAACAACCCACGTAATTTAAGAAATACCTGAACAGTATCGTATGAATTTCAGCTTTGAAAACCCAAATATTTGATGAGACAAGCTGCCTTTAAATTAAATGTAAATTACAAGGAAGATAACTGTTATAACTGTTTAATTATCTCCCTTGTGTTTATTATCCAGTATCGGAAAGAAGATTTATTCCTCGTTAAATTGTAGAATAAAACAAGTAAATAAATTCTGTTTTTAGTGAATGTAGGGTGTGGGGTAAATCGAAGTATAAACCTAGATAAACTAAGCCTAAAATAGATATGCGTTGGTTACAGCTGCAACGCTTTTGATAAGAGATTTTAGGCCTGCTCGGTTAGGACTGATCTTGGGTTAAGCATCAACAACTTTATACATAAAGTATGCATTGTGTGTAAATCGATGCAACTAGGCTTCTATTTTCTCCATGTTAATTGAGCAACACGGTGTGTTTATATGTGTGAATCCTGAAATGAAAATGAACAGCAGAGAAAATTAACGAGTGCTTCGTGAGCGGCGAGGGGAGTAGAATATAATTAATGTGTATTTCATGTGCGGGGAAGGGTGGGTGTATAACCAATGAATATTTCATAAGAGGTCGGTAGGGAACTGAGCAACTAACGAGTGTTTCGTGAGCTGCGTTGTCAAGTTCAAATTCAAATATGAATCCTTTTAGGATTCACAGATATTAATTCCATGAATCCATATGCATAAATCCTGATATGAAAATGAAAAGTGGAGAGAAAACACATCGAAATAACTTCCCAACAACATAAGTAACGCAATTAATGCTAAAACGACAACGAGCATTTGAAATCGAATCGCGAACCCCGGGGTCTTTCTCTGTTCTATAGTTCCTTAACATTCAGTACATAGTTAATCTATTAACATTTATCGCTGCTTATTTGCAAAATCCTTAAAAAGAAGGCAATGTGAATCAGAAACTATAGGACAAAGTTCAAGTTTCAATGGCACATAAGTGTATATTTAACGAGTGTTTCGTGAACGATGAGGGGCGGAAACAGTGTATAATTTTTAAGCGTTTCGTGAGCTGCGTTGTCGAGCTCAAATTCTCCCTATGGTTTATAACTTTTAGAGATATGAGCACCACCAAGCTAACTCATGCTAAAATAAAAACATGTAAGCGAAGTTTTTGTTGAATCATTAACACTGCCATAATTAATCTAAGTGGTTGGAATGCCTCGAATATCTCTAACTTCTATAATGCCAATGAAACTTGGATTAACTAAATTATTGTCTTCAGTGGCGTAGCTAGAATGTCTGCTGCCCGGAGCAGCTCTTGAGACTGCCGCTCCAACTCGGGTCTCCAATGCTATTCAGGCTAATATAGCAGGCCCGAAAGAACTGTCCCCATAAAAATGCCGCCTCTACCAGCCACGTTATTGTTTATCTTTAAGTTATTTCTTCCTATTTTTTAGTGTTAAATGTTCAGTACAAAGATGAATGTTACTTTGAATCAACGGCAATGAGATAGATGAATTCATTATTGGTTTCTTTTGCCAAGAGCGTCACAAAAAGCAGGAGAGTTACACTTCCTCTAATAAATCGTATGGCCTTTATGAAGTTTTATGTGTTAGTCAGAGACAAAGTGCGTTTCTTTTTTCTATTTAGATTCGCGAAGACAGGCGACACAAAAATGAAGGGATTAATTACAACTTACAGATTGTTGAAGCAGGGAGTATGACAATCTTGAAAGCAAAGACTGCGGAATGAAGCCTTGCAATGTAGTAAACTCCGCTAAATGCAACTATTGGTAAGATGGTGATGTTAAGCACAATGAAACAGTCTACTACTCAGGAATAACTGTGCACCATATGAATTTCTTTCCACAGTTTTCTTCTATTCAATTTCATCACTTACAAGACTTAGATCAATATCAGACACCCGTATAGTGGAAGCCGTGGCACAAAATGGGATCAAGCCTGCAATCACGTGATTATAAAGTACACTCTCTAATCACATGGCTATCCCAACTCCTCCTTTAAAGAAATAAAGTTATTGGTTGGCTTAAGATCTGAATCCAACACCCTAACCACTTGGCTATGCCACTTCACAAGAATTCAGATTTATAGAAGATGGAATGTTTGTGTCACTTTATGCTTTTGTGACTTGCATTAAGAACACAATGAAATGAATTGTCTTAAATCAGTCATCGAAACCAGGTCATAGACCCGGTTCATTGTGGGGATGTCTCGCATAACAATCTTCATCACAAACAAAAGTAAGTTTTGCTTTCTTTTGATTAAAGTACAAAGATCCTAGCGTTTGTGTGTGTGTATAGTTACTGCAACAACCATGTCTTGAACTATAGCCATTAGTGACATAACTCCTGACAAATAACCGTATATCAACTTCTTGCTTTACCGTATTTATTACAAGATATGTTACGCATTAATTAAATCCTCTATATGTTAGGTAAGTGGGTGTATAGTCGATTGTAAGGCCTCTTGGCCAACGGGTTTTGGGGGCCCTTACGATTTTGCATGCTCGCAGAAGAACGTATTTAAAAAAAAAAAAAAAAAAAACGCACTCAAAGTATTTTTAAAAAGACACGACTTAAAAGAGCTAATTCCAAACAAAATAAAGAGGTTCCCATTAAATTCAGGACCTCAAACAGTTTGAAGAGGGCCCCCAGGCTTAAAAGGGCCGCCGTAGATTAAGAGTATCTCAGTTAAATTTAATGGCTTGTTAAATCTAAAGAGGCTCAAAAATTTTACAAGAACTCTGTTGGATTAAAAAAATGAAAACAAATAAAAAATATTACAAATTATTTATTGGATTGCTGTACATATGTAGTGGATCTTGCATGTGATGGAGTGGATTCGATCCACCATAGCCAAATTTAAATTAACACTGCAACAGAACTTTTCCCATGGTGGAACAATGGTTTTTCTCTGACAGCAGTCTTATATTTTCCAGATGCCTTTAGCTAGGCCGAAACAATGTCTTCACCACTTGACCCTTCCTAACCTCTTCTACTCCACTAAAAGCTAGAATAGAGATAACAAGACCACCAACTAAATCTATTGTTCTCAATAATATATCTATCCTTCTAGATAGTTATAAAAGCAAGGAAACCCCAAGCAAAAGTTAGTTTAGTCACCAGTCGGTGACGACTCAACCAGTTCAGTCACATGGTGACGACTCAATGAGAACGAAGTCTGGCTGACCAGCGAGAATAATAGCCAGAGGGAGAAATGAAGTTTACTGTCTGCATCTGTGAGACAACGTTCCACACCCTACAACTCTCACTAGCTCTAATTCTATTCTCTTACAACATCATTCCATCTATCTCTGTGATTACTACTAAACAATGAAGAGGACACAAACACAAGCTTTACTTCGCATGTTTATGGATGTATTATAACCTGCCCGTCGTGGTAAGGT
Organism: Octopus bimaculoides; assembly: GCF_001194135.2. Classification (NCBI taxonomy): domain Eukaryota; kingdom Metazoa; phylum Mollusca; class Cephalopoda; order Octopoda; family Octopodidae; genus Octopus; species Octopus bimaculoides. The sequence goes on along the minus strand of NC_068993.1, from coordinate 36,425,297 downwards.
ATTGTAACGTAACGGTAAATAAATATTAAAAAAAAAACTTCATGCTTGTTCATCTTTCCCATCCTACAACATGCTGCAATTATAACAACAAATATTACGCGTTACAATTGGTAACTACACAAAATTATCATCGCTACAAACAAATTATTATCGTACAAGTGGTGACCCTCGACTTCAACTAAAAACTTTATCGTTACAAATTGGCGATCACGACGTTGTACCATAACACACATCGCTACACAAAAACCTTATCGTTACACATATCTTTAAAAGATTTTAACTACAGGTACAACCTATTTTTGCTCGCAGAGTAGAACACCGTGAAATAAGCGCAACCGGGAATCGAACTCATGACATTACGATCGTGAGCTAAATACCTCTTACTACTAAGCCACGTGCCTTCACCTAAGAGAAGGTAATGACACACAAATCTTGTATCTGATAACTAGTAGGTTCGTGGGCGTCGGCGTCCCTCTCATTTTTCATATGTATCATCCTTTCATTCTACATTTTGTCTTTGTCCAGCCCTAGCTACGGCCATTCTATGTAAAGCCTATATGGCTAATTAATGAAATAAACTAGTAGGTTAGTGACACTTGTTGCACCAGACCAATACCGAACGTACTCAAAGGCGGCGAGCTGGCAGAGACGTTAGCACGCCGGTCGAACTGCATCGCAGTATAACGGCTCTGTGAATTATTGTGAATACTGTTGTGAAAACTGTGAATTACTGTAAGTTGTCTCTGTAAATAATTGTGATTTTTGTGGAATTATTACGGTTACGTTTCACGCGAGCCGCTGCAATTTTTCCCAGCTATGGCAAGTGGTAGTGTCTCCAGTATGGAGAGCTACGCCAAGGCCACTGCCGCTGGAAACCAAGTTAATCAAGTTGGATATGGAGGAGGTGACCAGAAGCAGGAATTTGATAGAAGTTGAGGGAGATTCATACAAATTGTGCCCTCCAAAAGAGACTAAAGAAAACAAAATTCTGAGGACAGTTGTGTATCGTACACAGGCT
>NC_068993.1:36422802-36423839 GCF_001194135.2 Octopus bimaculoides | reverse complement strand
GTGGAGGATGAGAGAACGTTAAATGTTGTAGTCGAGGGAAGGAAACCAAATTGCTACATATGCGGGGAAAGAGGTCATATGAAGACCAAATGCCCCTATATGAGTTCACACAGCCACAGCAAGAGAAAGCACAAGCAGAGGAGGTAAACATTGTAGACCACACTGAGGAAATGAAAGAGAGACAGAAGTGTGAAACAGAAAACAAAGGAGAAGAACGAAAATGGAGCTACTAACCCTAAAAAGCGAAGGAAAAATAAGTCAAAGGAACAGTCAACAGAAAACAAAAAAGAGATAGAAAAGACAGAAACTAATAATGTACAAGAAGAGGAGGGGAGAACTGATAAAGATGTGAAATACAAGGGGGTTTTGATAAAGTACGAGAATTGCGAGCAGATGGAGAGAAAAGTCGAGAGGTTGGAGGAAATAATAAGAGTGAAAATGCCAGAGAAATGTGTTGAGGAATGCATTTTGATACATGAGGAAAACTACTGGGAGTACATAAAAGAACTTGGTGAAAATATAATAACGAAACGGGTATGGTTGGTGGAGACACCACCCACTAGAACTGATTATTTGCAGTTGATAAGGACGGAAGTAACAATAGTTAATGGGAGAAAAGTAACGCGAGTGTTTGAATTTTTTGAGTTACAAAACCGTTAAAATGTTTACATGACGTTGGACGTAAAAGTGAAAAACGGGATAAATGTAACCACCCGACTTCGGGGATTGAGTGGACATTGCGCCTCATATTTTTCATTCTTGCATATTATCATTTTATTTTAATTACCCCGATTTTATGTTTGCGTTTTGTACTGTCTTTATGTTTTGTGATGTTTTAAAAATTCTTTGTATAGCTCTTTATGGGTAATAAAGAAATCGGTATTTCGTCTGCCGAGGTCGACTTTGTCTTTCATCCTTTCGAGGGTCGATAAATTAAGTACCAGTTACGCACTGGGGTCGATGTAATCGACTTAATCTCCTTGTCTGTCCTTGTTTGTCCCTCTATGTTTAGCCCCTTGAGGGCAATAAAGAAATAA
>NC_068993.1:36419174-36422622 GCF_001194135.2 Octopus bimaculoides | reverse complement strand
TATAGCTCTTTATGGGTAATAAAGAAATCGGTATTTCGTCTGCCGAGGTCGACTTTGTCTTTCATCCTTTCGAGGGTCGATAAATTAAGTACCAGTTACGCATTGGGGTCGATGTAATCGACTTAATCCCTTTGTCTGTCCTTGTTTGTCCCCTCTATGTCTAGCCCCTTGTCAGTAATAAAGAAATAAGAAACGTTAGCACGCCGGGCGAAATGCTTAGTGGTATTTCGTCTGTCTTTTAGGTTCTGAGTTCAAATTCCGCCGAGGTCGACTTTGTCTTTCTTCCTTTCGGGGTCGCTAAATTAAGTATCAGTTACGTACTGGGGTCGATCTAATCGACTGGCCCCCTCCCCCAAAATTTCAGGCCTTGTGCCTAGAGCAGAAAAGAATACCGAACGTACTCACTATAATAATATCTATTGTGCAGGTTGTTCTAAAAAGCAAGGTACCAACACTCACACTTTCTTCAAAAATCCAATGGCGGTAGGAAAAGAGATGGCGGTGAGAGGTCGATGATGCTACTGGAAGTCTTCAGCTTTGACCCTGCACGCAGCAGCCATAGGGTGATGGCCGTTTTCCACTGATTTGATCTAAGAATACTGTGCAGTCGTGTCCTGTTGAACCCTCATTCGTCGAAACGACGAGGTATTCCATCATTTAGCCACCCACTCGGTAAGATTTGAACTTATATCGTAAATAAACACAACAAAGCATTTATTTTGTCGCCGTAGCCTTTGTTATAAATACATCAACCAACTTATATGTTGCAGTATCTCTGATTAATTCAGAAGTTCGCCTCGCAATCACAAGATCCCACTGCATTGCATCGTGGACAAATGGGTTTTTATTATTTTTTTACATTTATACCTACACCTCAGGCCTACTCCAAACCTTGGGAATAAAACTAACTCAACGGAAACTGTTTAGGATCTCGTTGGGTGGATTGTAACTACAATTTTAAAGATCTGGCTTTGCCACATAGTATGTCATACAGATTCCATCTAAGAATTACATTAACGATACATTTGTCTTCGGAATACTCAGCCACTTAGAATCTAATTCAGTGAAACAGGTAGTTTTGTTGATCGAACAACGAAATCCTCACGATCGGAAGTTTTCATCGGATTCTATATATTTCTTCTTATTGTGCAACTGAAGTCATTCCTGCATAAACTGATCTACGATGTAACGCGTTCCATTGATGACCATCCCGTCTTGTTTTTAAGGTATTTAAGGTATTGTGTCACTTCGACTATATCATAAAATGTGTCCTTCGTTTTTGAACACAGCAGGATACAATTTGAGGGAAATTTCACAACTCTTTCAAGTAGGTAGATCGATTAATAGACGCTCCCTCGTTGGTATAAAGATGTTTTCATTATTGATGAGAAAGGAAAATAATCTTTATGTGTTGCGTTGTTTCTTCTACATCCTGAATCATCATCACCACTGCCAATACCATTACCACTCCTACCATCGCCTCCGCTGCCACCACCACCACCACCACTACCTCCTCCTCCTCTTGCTCTCCCTCCTCCAACTCCACCACCACTTCCTCCTCCTCACCACCACCACCACTGCCACCGCCGCCACCACCATTATACTCGTACAATTTAATTAACTTTATCCAGCCAATACTTCTCGCGACTGAACGATGTGTGAGTTTGGTTAATTTTATTTGTCCGATTTCATTTAATGTCGTTAGTCGTCGACGTCGTCTTTTATTGACTTTATTCACTTAGTTCTCGGCACAATTTATTGTTGTTGTTGTTTTACTGTCTCTTGCCATCGAATCAACGCAACATTTTGTTGTTTTTTACTTTGATAGAAAGACACATCTTTAACCAAGTCACCATATATCGAACGGTTCTATTAATAATAAGTACCACCACCAACAACAACAACTAATATTGATTTCAAATTTTGGCACAAGGCCAGTAATTTCGGGAGTAAGGGGTAAGTCGATTACATCGACCCCAGTACTTGACTGGTACTTATTTTATCAACTCCGAAAGGATGAAAGATAAATTCGACCTCGGCGGAATTTGAACTCACAACATAAGGACGGACGAAATACAGCTAAGTATTTTGCCCGACGTGCTAACGATTCTTTTCTACTATAGGCACAAGGCTCGAAATTTGGGAGGAGTGGGCCAGTCGATTAGATCAGCCCCAGTACGCAATTGGTACTTAATTTATCGACCCCGAAAGGATGAAAGGCAAAGTCGACCTCGGCGAAATTTGAACTCAGAAGGTAAAGATAGACGAAATACCGCTAAGCATTTCGCCCAGCGTGCTAACGTTTCTTATTTCTTTATTGCCCACAAGGGACTAAACATAGAGGGGACAAACAAGCACAGACAAAGTGATTAAGTCGATTACATCGACACCAGTGCGTAGCTGGTACTTAATTTATCGACCCCGAAAGGATGATAGGCAAAGTCGACGTCGGCGGAATTTGAACTCAGAACGTAACGGCAGACGAAATACTGCTAAGCATTTCGCCCGGCGTGCTAACGTTTCTGTCAGCTCGCCGCCTCAACAACAACCAACACTAAGAATTTATTGATCGATCGCGTTCGCAACTTCGATGTTCTAAGCTTTTGGCTACGAAGCTCAACTGTACATCTGTAATAAGATGATAAACCATTTCTTTTTTTTTTTTACTGGAGCGGGAGTTAGTTGTTTGGAGAGACGCTAACCAGGTAGAGTTGGCGTCGAACGGATTGAAACAACTTCCGCCCAAGGCGAGAAAGCGCCTTCAAACAGAAAATTAATTCAGTTGTTGCTAGTACGTTGTACAGTCAACCACGTCACTCGAAGCTTCTCAATCTATCAGCCTCATCTAGAACACTGGGTTGATAAGTTATCCTGAGCAACTCTAACTCTTCGTACCCAATTTTTCACTTGACATTCAAGTTGCATGCTGCAATGAGTTTATTATATCAATTTATCCGGTTTGCGGAATTTGGTCTCTTCAGCACTACTAGCGTCTGTAGTATGGAATTTATATACAGTTTCAGCATAAAAGCCGTTGAACTCATGTAAATATGAAGTGAAACCAAATCTATTTATGTCTTCTCGTCAGACTGAGGTCTAAAATGTAATGTTCGTACACATTAAAATCTCTGTTGCACACAGTTGTTCAGCGTTCTAGAAGTCTGTAAAATAAATTGCTTTATTAGGGAAAGACTTCCTTTTGTAACCTACCATAAAATTCGCACTCTCTAAGAAAAGAAAAACCGTTGATTTTTTGACGCACACAATATTTTAATCATTTAGAAATATTTTTAACTGAATGTGATTTCATCATCTGATGTTCGTTAATTTCCGTAAAAAATTCTTATTTATTTACTTTTGCTTTAAAGTGAAAGACAATAGAAAGTAAAATATGTATGTATATGTGTATGAAATGGACCTATATATATGAAATGGACCTATATATATA
>NC_068993.1:36413060-36415674 GCF_001194135.2 Octopus bimaculoides | reverse complement strand
GTATCAATATAAATGTATATATGTATATATATCTATTTATTCATCTATGTACGTTCAGGCATACATACATGAATGTGTGTCTGTATGTGAGTGTGTGTGTGTGTGTGTGTGTGTGTGTGCGCTGTATATTTATATTAATAAAAGATTTATCATGTTTTGCAATAGAATGGTTTTCTTCCTTATTCGAGATTATCAGATGATAACATTAATATTTTGAATCAGTGGAAAGCTGCATAATTATATCAAAACTATTTCAAGCATTTTGCAAACCGTTATATTAACTACTACTACTACTACTACTACTACTACTACTACTACTACTACTACTACTACTACTATATTAGCATACGTATACTTATATATATTAGAATTATATTTTTATTGTAAATGATACACTTAGAACATTGGCAAAGATACACTTTTCATATGTTAAAAATGAATTTTTAAAATTATTTTTATATCCTATACGTTGGATATGCAGATTTCACGAAGCGGGGACAGACACAACTGTCTTCACACGACATACTTCAAATTACTCCACTAAACACGATACTCCAATAAATACAAATTCTCAACGACTTCCACGAACTCTCAACGACTCTTACGACTCGTCTCAACCAATACGCTATTCTTTATGACTCTTTATGAGAGTTCGGTCAGTCTATTCTTCCAATGCCACACGATTATAAACAATGCACTTACAATATTAGCATACATACATTAAGGCGGCGAGCTGGCAGAATTGTTAGCATGCCATCCAAAATATCTTAACAGTATTTCGTGGCAACTTTATCTCTGGCCACAATTTACGTTCATTTTTTTACTTTTCATTTGAAAAGGAAAGTGTGGCTGGAGAGGAGATGTCTGTCGGAGTGTACGTTCCAAAAGAGATGGAAGCATGTTGCACGAGTGTTGTGCGTGCAAGGAACCGTGTGAATAGTCAGGAAAAAAAGGAAAAAAAAAAAAAAAAAGGTGCCAGCGATAGATCGGGGCTTGTGTGGTCGGAGCGTGGTCTGATCATCGCTTCATTTGTGTTGTCTAATGTACTGTTAATATCATTCGATTTTTTATATTTTATATAATTTTTAAAGTCATATTTTATGTAAACCATTCGCATTACTGATCCCAATCAGTTGTTTTGTACCATTCTATGTTTGGCCCCCTGTGGGCAATAAAGAAATTGGTATTTCGCCTGTCTTTACGTTCTGAGTTCAGATTCCGCCGAGGTCGACTTTGCCTTTCATCCTTTCGGGGTCGATAAATTAAGAACCAGTTGTGTACTGGGTCGATCTAATCGACTGGCCCTTTCCCCAAAGATTTCGGGCCTTGTGCCTAGAGTAGAAAAGAATATTAGCATACATACATTCTTCATATCGTTGCGAGATGAAAGTGTGTTTTGAACCATTGCATTCTTGTTTTCTAGCTATGGATTCCAGCTGCCAAAAATGCATTAAGCCCATTAGGTTCACATAATTGTGCTTCAGCCAATGACATCGATTGATGAGGTGAAATCTTTTCGCTATATGGTTTATAGGATGTTCAGGAACTTTTTGTCGACGGTATATAAAAAGGCAGGCAAGTCTAACCATACTCACAAAAAAAAAAACAAAAACAAAAAAAAATATCGGACTCTACAAGAGGTTATGTAATTTTTCTTAAAAAATTGGTTTCAGATTTTGGCATAGGACCAGCAATTTTATGGGAGGGGTAATTCGATTACATCGACTCCAGTATTCAGCTGGTTCTTATTTTATCTGCCTCAAAGGGACGAAAGCCGAAGTTGACCTCGGCGGAATTTAAACTCAGAACGCGAAGACGGACGAAATGCCGCTAAGCATTTTCCAGCGTGCTAACGGTTCTGCCACCTCGCCGCTTTGTCTGTCTTAAAATATTAATAACTGTTGATGACACCACTCGGAGTTATGTTGGTAAATCTCACGAAAAGTCGTTCTTATTTCCTTATCTTAATCTGTCCTTGTTAATTATGAATCATTGCGGTAGTATATATCAGCACGTTACACTGACGAAATGTTCTTTTAATCGTTAATTCTCAAATGCTGTTATCCATTCGCTTGCTGTAAAAATGTATTTATCATATTCCCGTTTAAATAAGCAGAATGAAAAGTGATAATTCAGTGTGTTCTTGTGACTGCAACACGCACCACACAAATGTTGTTTATCGGCGATTATTCATTAACTGCATCACAATTAATTTAAATATATTATGAATATAAATTCATATTCATAAATAATATATCTAGAATATTAACATACATAGATATATACTTATGTATATTGGTTTCAAATTTTGGCACAAGACCAGCTAGTACATCGACCCCACTACTCAAGTAGTACTTATTTTGGCGAACGAAAGATCACCCTTATTTTATCGACCCTGAAAGGGAATGAAAGGCAAAGTCAACTTCAGCTGAATTTGAACTCAGAACATAAAGACGGACGAAATGCTGCTACGCATTTTGCCTGGCGTGCCACCGGTTCTGCCAGATCGTTGCCTTAGAATATTAGAATATTAGCATACATATGTATATACATACATACATACATATAAAACGAAGACTTTTGAATTTTACCATTAAGCTGTAATTAGCAGAAC
>NC_068993.1:36411582-36412960 GCF_001194135.2 Octopus bimaculoides | reverse complement strand
ACATACATACATACATACATACATACATACATACATACATACATTAAGCACATACATATATACAAACACACATTTATATGAAACGAATCGTTTCCTGGATTCTTAACCAGGAATAGAAATCCGAACTTAGATTTTTCAACAGGATCATTTCCATTGTTCTCGGCGTTAGTGCTTAGAAATTTGTGAGTGTCAACCGCCAAACTTAGATAATGTCCAAGTGACCATTCTTGAGTTGAATATTATAGACAGGCCAATTTACTTTCTATTGTTCTCCGCTCTACATTCAGCTTTCCAATTCGAGCTTTGTCATTATTTCCCCCTTACCACTGTAAAACAGCGCAAAGGGGAAAATTGAAATCGCGATCGTGAGTGCAACACTCTAACCACTAATTCAATAATAATAATAACGATTTCAAATTTTGGCCCAAGGCCAGCAATTTCGACGGAGGGGATGAGTCGATTATATCAACCGAAGCATTCAACTGGTACTTATTTTATCGACCCCCAAAGAATGACAGTTAAAGTCGATCTCAGCGAAATTTGAACTCAGAATTTGAGCATTTCACCTCTTGAACTTTTGGCACAAAGCCAGCAATTTCAGTGGAGGGGATAAGTCAATTACATTGACCACCCACGTATTTAACTGGTACTTATTTTAACGACCCAGAGAGGACGAAAGGTAAAAATCGATCTCAGCGGAATTTGAATTGAATACGTGAAGAGGGACGAAATACCGCAAAGCATTTCGTCCGGCGGGGTAACGATTCTGCTGGCTTGTCCCGTTGATGATAGTAATAATAATAATAATAATAATAATAATAATAATAATAATAATTTTTTCTACTGTAGGCATAAGTCCTGAAATTTTGGAGAAAGGGGCCAGTGGATTACATGGACCCCAAGCTCTAGCTGGCACCCTATTTTATCGTCCCGAGAGGGATGAAAGGGTTGACCTTGGTCGCTTTACACACATTTAGTAGACGTGGTGTCTGATGTTGTGTTATGCTTCTGTGTGGGAATATATTGTTCTGTTGGGTGATTATTTATGGTCTATTAAAGTGTGGTTAATAAAAGCCCTGAGAAGAAACATTAGTTTCTCCTCCACTAGAAACAGGTCCCCACAAAACAAAACTGACTAAACAACAGCTATTCTATCAAATTCTGTGTATGTGTGTGTGTGTGTGTGTGTGTGTGTGTGTGTGTGTGCGTGCGACAGAGAGAAGGGGAGGGGGAGGGAGGGAGAGAGACATTGGCTGTGAGTAAATAAGGTAAGCGGTATATAAATATATATAATGTAAAGGCGGCGAGCTGGCAGAAACGTTAACACGCCAGGCGAAATGCTTAGCGGTATTTCGTCTGTCTTTATGTTCTGAGTTCA
>NC_068993.1:36406170-36410902 GCF_001194135.2 Octopus bimaculoides | reverse complement strand
CACACACACAAACACACACATATTCATGCACAAATGCCCACACCCATGCACGCGTAACACATACACATATACATAGAAACATTTCTTCATAAATATTTTTTGGCGACAAAATATTTTTACATATTATCTCCTGATCGTAAGGGTTTCGGCTGACTAATACATACATACATACATAATACATACATACATACATACATACATCGAAGACTACAGATCCAATTCATCATTGGAACTGTAAAAATCTGTAAAACTTTCCAGAATCCCGTTACAAATGTGCATGGTTTCCAAACTGGTTCGGTCTGCGAACACCGTTATTCTTCCACTGCTGTAAGCCTTATAGTAGATGGAATGACAAATGACAAATGAAGTCATCATAAAGAGACATCTGCACGTCATTGGATTATAGTGATAAACGCTTGTACAACACGAATATCACTCTCTGAGCCTCTGTGATTGGTACCTAGTGATAGGCAGAAGCAAGATGACAAGTAATCACGTGAATCTGCAGGTTTTACATCAAAGTGTCCTCATTGTCAGTGGTATATCTGATTTTCCGTCCATGACCTCTGAGACGACAATTCAGTCCTGTTGCAGATCTGCATGGTTTGAAGCATAGGCGACAAATGAAAGTTGTAACTTATTGTGCACTTCCAGCTTCTAGGTCTGCACAGTCACCACTCTTCTATCGCTGTAGGACTTTCAGTAGATATGATGACATATGAAATCACCTTAAAGAGGCATCTGTACACCATAGGATTATAGTGATAGACGCTTGTACAACACGAGTGCCACTCTCTGAGTTTCAGTGATTAGTAACAAGTGACAGGCCGAAGCGCGATGACCAGAAATCACATGAAATCACACACCTAGGATGCTAAGACGTCAGTTATGGTTCCTCACCGCCTGTGGTTTTATTGTGCGCCTTGACACAAACCAGGAGTATTTCTGCGTTCCCGCGCTTAGATGGATTATCATCACATATGCTATTTAATCCATAGCTGGGACCCTGACTGAATAGACCTGGGAACAAATGTGACTAAGAGATGGTTCCACACTTCCTCAAACCCTGGAATTCCAGAACCAGAGCCCCACTATCGGATGTAGTTTAAAGTCATACCCAGGACATGCATGCATACATATATGCACACATACATATATGTGTATACATATATGTGTATGCATATATGCGTGTGTATGTGTGTATGTATTATATATTTATATGTATGTGTGTATATATATATATGTTCTCTTCTGTTTTTGATTAATTAAATTCCCCCTCTGAGGATCTAGCTGGTTTCTACTAATGTATGCATTTATATGTATGTATGTAGGCATGTGTATCTATCTGTCTTTCTGTTTGTCTGTCGGTCTGTGTGTGTGTGCGTGTGTGGGTGTGGGTGTCTGTATAAAATATATTGACCAAAGAATTTTTATGATGACATCAATATTAGCCGATTGTGAACCAGGTCGTGTCATGACGTCATTGTCTGGGAAACCGATATACACTACTAACCATTAGTAGCTTAATAATGTCAAGTTCATTTGATTAACTTGTTCACAGAATACATTGCTTTGAATAAATTACTATGACAGCTGTTCCGTGAATGTCGTACTTGTTACACAATTATTCATGAAGAACTGTCTTCTGTTATTAAGTATGCTTGATTATCAATTGTCTTCGTATAGTTGTAGACGTTTTCGTTATACTCGTTATAATCCATTGTATATATATATATATACTTTATTATTATTCATCTTGGAAGACAAAGATAAGATATTCATGAGGAAATTACATGGTTCGGTTCAAACACCATGTTGTGACCCTGGTATATGCATTTGAGAGCATGCGCGTGTGTATGAAAGTAAGGTGTGCGTACATATGCTTTATATTTGTGCGTGTTTATACGTGTGTGCGCCCATGTTTTCTGTTTATGTGCGTCTGTGTGTATGTGTGTGTACTGTGAGTGTGCATGCGCATGTATTGTGAGTGTGTGTGTGTATGTGTGCGTGTGTTGTCTTCTGTTTGTGCGTGTGTATGAGGATGTTATGTGTGTCATACTGGATAGAAGCATTAGGTGGAATAAATGTGACAAAAGAAACAAATGTTAGGAAATGTAGGTGTGTTATAATATACTTGCAACTATGAATATGATGATGGATAGTACGGGGTACTGTAATGGAAGTATGAGTGCTGATGTGTGAGAAGTACGAAGGAGTGTGTGTGTGTGTGTGTGTATGCTGTTTGAATGTATTAGTGTGTGGGGGGTAGTAGTTAAGGAGACGGGGGAATCTAAGAGGTAGGTGGTGTGTAAGTGTGCATGAGGGAAGAGTTTAAATGAAGGAGTGATAATCTGTTGGCTTGTAGTAGATGGAGATGGGAAGAGAGAGATGGTTGATGGCAACAGAAATGTCGAGAGAGTTAACAGAGATGTTGGACACAAAGTAGAATTTAAGGGCGGGATAGAAGGACTAGATTTAAAGAGAGGAAGGAGTTGAATTGTTCGTGGGAGAATGAGGTCACACCGATACAGTCACCGACGTACTGAATGTATAGCTCAGGAGTGGGACCGGTGAACTGTGAGAATATCCGGGCTTCAATATAGCCGACGAACTGGTTCGCGTGGTTGTAGCCCATTCTCGTTCCCATAGCCACTCCCGCGTCTGTCGGTAAAACTTTCTAAGGAACGAAAAGTAATTCAAAGAGAGAGCCAGTTCGGCCAACCGGAGGAGGGTAGAAGTGCTAAGCTGGGGATCGGGACGTAAGTCAAGGAAATGTTTGAGTGCGAGAAAACCTTTATTATGAGGGATAACAATATAAAGAGACTTGATGTTGAGGTTGAACAAGAGTCGGAAAGGTCCAGAAGGGAACGACAAGGAATTAGAGACGAAGAGCACGGCTGGTGTCGTAAATATGACAGCGGGAGAAAGTCACTGGAGCGAAGTCTAGGTGTTGAGAGATTAATTACGTCGGAGGATGCAGAAGGGCTGGTACAAGACCGTCAGCGATGGAGAACACTGGTGGACGTGATTGGCTCTACGCATGATGACGTCTCTGGGACCATCAACCTGGGATGATTCCAGCCCATCAAGGAGCTTGAAACAAGCAAGCAATTCCAAGTAGGAACAACGGGTTTATGAATTCTGGGAAGGAAATAAACGGTAGGCGTGCCTGGGGTCTGGACGATGAGGTTGGAGGAGGTGAGAGGTAGGAGGGATGAGGAAATAAGTACATGGATTGTGGAAGAAATGAAGTGTTGGTAGTGAGGCGTAGGATCGGAAGGCAGAGAACGATAGGTGTTTTGAAGATGGCAGAGCACCTCAGCACTGGAGAGTTCGAGCTTTCACACAATTTCGGCCCACCAAATTCACTCACAAGGTATTGGTCAGACCATTGATGTAGTGGAAAAAAAAACTTGCCCAGGGTGTTATGCAATGGGATTGATCTCGAAAGTGCTTGGCTGCAAAGCGAACTTCTTTACCACATAGCCATGACATATTTATGCCATCGAACAACAACAAAATCTTTCCTCTCTCCATTAACGTCCTAATTACTTATACTGCATTACACAGTATCGAACCAAGCATTTCGTTTGTTCTTGCCTTTTGTTTCGTCGTCTAACAATAAACACAAGAAGCACAAATACTATAGATGAAGCACAATGAAGCACCATCTCCTTCTCCGCCTCCTTCTCCACCACCAAAGGAAAAAAAAAAACAAAACAAAAAATACAAAGAAACAACTAAAAATCAACAAAAAACCAAGCCTCCATACGTAAATGCAGACTATTTTATTTCTTGGACCATATTCTATATTTTATTATTAATATCCAAGGTTTTTTTCTTTTCACAATTGGCTGATCCTATTGGCTGTTTACCAAGCTGCTCTTACGTTTGTTTTTCATCTGAAAGACCGAAAATCGGAAATAGCGCTGGCTTGCTGATATTGCAGAATTTTTACCATCAATATATTTCAGAATATGCCAACAGCTACTCTATTGTCAGAAACAGGAAACTATGGTATATATATACCTAAGTAAATATATATATATATATATATATATATATATATATATATATATATATACCCACACACACACTCACACAAAAACAGTAATACAGACGCAAACATATACGCACACGCGTATACACACTCACACACACACACTCACGCACAAACAATAATACAGACACAAACATATACGCACACACGTATACACACACACATACACACACACACGTATATGATTACATGCACATATATACATTATACATTTGGAATGCTGTCCTTGTTAAAATTTAACTAAAAGTGATGTTTTCGAACAGTTAGCACACAGTTTCAAGTACCATGTAAGATGATGAATTATATATACTTTATTCGTATTCAAATTTATTTATATCTTTAAATTATTCTAGGTTTGTATTTGAATATATTTCATTGTCAATAAAAATGAACAGTTCATTTCATAGAACATGATACCTAGATATTTTAGAAATATAAGAAAATTTAAATCTGAATCAATGAAAGAATAAATGATTTTAAAAAAATCTTCGATGGTATTTGAAGCCGCGTACTACGTTGTTGAAGATGTGATTTTTAAATGAGGACTTTTAATAAAGATAGTATTCTAATACATGCTAAATATTTTCTGTGAAATAAATAATATTCTCTAAGTATTGTTAACTATTGATTGGGCACTTTGAGTTAACATAATTTGTTATCAATATATATATA
>NC_068993.1:36401367-36405837 GCF_001194135.2 Octopus bimaculoides | reverse complement strand
ATATATATATATATAATATGGTAAAAATTTAGCGTGGCGAATTGGCAGAATCGTTAGCACGCCGCGCAATATGCTTTGTGGTATTTCGTCCGTCTTTACATTCTGAGTTCAAATTCCACCGAGGTCGACTTTGTCTTTCATCCTTTCGGGGGGTCGTTAAAATAAGTACCATTTGAGTACTGAGGTCGAAGTAATCGACTTATCTCCTTTCCTGAAACTGCTGGTCTTGTGCCAAGACTTGAAACCAATATATAAAAAAAGAATTTACAGCTCTTTATGTTCTAAGTTCAAATTCATCCAGGATCGATAAATAAAGTAGCTGTCAAGTACTGCAAGCGATGGTAACAATTGATCCCTCCCCTCAAAATACTGGCCTTTTGTCTAAAATAGAATGAGAAAAAAAATCATGAAGCAATAATTCATTTCTTTGCATGCTATTTGAAACTGCGTACTAATGTTTTGAAGATATATTATTTAAATGAAGAATATTAGACTGCTCCTGTGCAATGTTTATGGTTCAGTATCATTCCAGGACCTCAAAACCGTTCCTTGATACCTTTGTTTAACACAATCACCAAGAGAGCATAACAGAAAGTATACCGTATCAAGCATAACAAGAGTCCAAGAGCCCATAACTTGGGTTAACCTAGTATCATGTCCGACCAACGCTGAAACTCACTGAAAATGCTTAGCGGCATTGAAAGTATCAATACATTCCATAAATGGTAAGGATTTTGAGCAACGTGGAATGCTAGCTCTTATACAAACTGCAGCTACAATTCTTTGCCGAGAGTTTCTTTAGACAATCAATATATTCAATAACTGGAACATAATGCCCACCAACAACGAAAAAAAAAAAAATCGCATTTTCAGATTAAAAAATTAATTTGAACTTAGAACATAAAGAGCTGGGATCTTGTTCAAAACGGGGGCACCAGTATTTTCTTAACGAAACACTTTGAAACTTGGGACATTGGTAGAATGTGTCATATAAAACATCTTTTTCTCTTAGTCTTCTTAACAAAAAAACGTACATCGCAAGTTATTTCATGTTAAAGTTGTCGTATTTCTGTAATTTCAACCAATGACTGACGTCCATTCAGCCGAATATATTAAGTGCTGACTACGTAAACAAACGATTCTCAAACGATTCTGGCGGTGATAAAATTATTATTTCCTTGTCAAAAAATGGCTGAAGCATATTGGCAGTAGGGTTAGGGTTAGGGTTAGGGTTAGGCAGTAGCTAATAAACCTTTCATACAGTTCAGGCAGATGTTAACGAAATTATAAATGGAGATTAAATACGCTTTACACCGCTTAAACTGCCAAAGGAGTAAGTATAAACAGCTGAATACTTATCAGTGATTGGTTGAAATTATCGAAATAAGACAATTTTTTACATGAAATAAATTCGAATACAAAAATTTTTTTCTGTTCTATAACACAAAATAGATAAGTATACGAAGTTTGAAAGTCTTTCGGTACCAAAAACACTACATAAAACATTAATGAAAACTGGTGCCCCCGTTTTGAACAAGATTCAAGAGCTGTAGGTTTTCTTTATATATTCATTTCAAATTTTGGCACAAGGCCAGCAATTCGAGGAGGGTAAATAAGTTCATTATTTCGACCCCAGCTTCGTACAAGGATGAAACAATTGGTGATATCTAACTCAGGAGGTATATTTTTCCTTGATGCCCCTGTTGGAACAGGTAAAACTTTTTTTATGAATGTGTTTTCGGCAAAAGGTTCGCTCACTGTTACAGATTGTTTTTGCAGAAGCCTCTTCTAGAATTGCAGCAACTTTACTCACAGGTAGCAAGCTTTAGACACAATGACAAGCTCCTACATTGGTTCATTAAGTATTATTTACACATATATAAACCTGTGTCAAATGGCCAGGTACCCGGGTACCTAGAAATATTTGTGTCAAATGGTCAGACGAAGGAAGAATCAACAGGGGAAGAAAACGTCAAACCTATGTGGACAACTTGCTTCAGGACAGTGAAATGGCAAATGTTGACAAATTAAGGACATGTATGGGATACCGTGATGGATAGCGTGCTCGTGTGAAATCATTGAAGCCTCCGGGAGGACGACCAAACTAAACTTATGTTTCTAAAACATACTGTAAAACAGTAATTAATTGAGTGTATTTAATCATAGTAGTCATTTATGCAAATATGCTTCATTTGAAAAAATTGCTTTATTTGTAAACTAGGAGTGTTTATAAAATGGTTTTGTATTGTGTATAAAACTGGTATTGTGTGCATGCTTCTATTGTGTCAGGTGTCGGGCGCCATATCGTTTACATTGTCGACTGCTACTTCACTTCCGCTTTATACTAGAGTGTTAACAACGTTCAATACGGATACGTTCGACAAGATACTAACTAAATATAACATAGCAGAAAAGAAGACGAGGCGGCTACGACTTGAATGCCGAACGAACGAGGTAAGTTTGACATAGAAATACAAAAGTCCGGTGTTTATAATGAAATAAAATGGCTGCCTCCGGGAAAGAAAACCCGGTTTCGCTGTCGGCGAGAAGCTCAGAACTTGCAAAACAACATCCATCATCCCTGATAACGCCAGTATTGATGAAGCATTATGGCCGAATAAGATAAGTTATTACTATGAATAGAAGTATTTAATAACCTCATTATTTTGTCTAGCTATACGAACTTTCGATCGATGTGTGTGTGTGTGCGCGTACACACACACACACACACACATATATATACTATTATTTGTAGTATCGTTAAGAGGCCAAGACATTATATAAGCATACATGCACGCGTACACAAACATGAACATGCGTACGCGCACACAGACGTCTATGTGTATGTGTGCGCGTGCGCGAGTATTAGATATATTACACACAAGCGCGCGCGCACACACACATGCTAAACTATGTATAATTCACAGACACAACCACAAGCAAATAATACAAACACATACATACATACACAAACATACATACATACACAAACATACATACATATTGAGATAATGTTGCTATGCGTTTTCGTTTCCTTCTTTTCCTATCCGCTTCATTGACTCTATTGTGTTACAACAACAATAGCAACAATAAAAATCGCCCACTTTAATATGTATGACTATCTCAACAAAGCCACCATCCATTTAAATATTTAGAGCAGCCAACAAGGCCAGACATTGTCTAGTCTTGCAATAAACACGACCCAAACAAAGAATACAGAGAAACACCAAAAACTAAGTGGAATAATTTGTGATTATGAAGTAGATGCACCGAAAATAGCAGCCAAATACCTTTTATGCCACATTCTATCATCCTAAATGAAGAAAATAAAACTGAATATTGTCGTTAATATGTAAAATGACTGGAAAAACTTAAATCATTGGTTTGCTTGTTACGAGATGACCTAGGGCTAAGCAACATCGAAGCGTGTGACAATATTTATAATATTATGTCCTCATACAGGGCGTACTTTGATCATTTTGGAAAGACTTCCGCCCGTCCCCACCAACCATTTTCTCCCAAATTTGTTTATTTAAAATTTTTTTTTTGTCAAAAACTCCCGTTTTCGGAAACGGAGGTTCCGGAAAATTGCGAAAAATTGGCATTGTGAAAATTCCCCCCTTCCCCCGCAAATTCTTACATTTTGACTTTTTCCCCAACACTAACACTAATATTAACCCTAAAACCCTAACCCTAACCCTAACTCTAAAACCCTAACCCTAACCTTAAAACCTTAACCCTAACTCTAAAACCCTAACTCTAAAACCCTAACTCTAACCCTAACCGTAACTACAGAAATGTTATAATGTCCATATTTTCCCGCATATTTAGAAAAAAAAAAATTCTTAAAAAAAATTTTTTTTTCATTTTTGGAAATTTTTTTCGGAATCATAACCTCCGTATTTTTCCACATATTTTGAAAAAAAAAAAAAATATTCTGAAAAAAGTATAAAAAGAAGGAAATGGGGGTGGGGGAGTAGTAATTAAAAAATGCCTATTTTTACTCATTTATTTTGCAGATTCGTATTCCCCGTAGCCGAAAAGTGGCCGGCCGTTGTGCGTGCAACACCGATATTCATCCCTGTGCCTGTGAAATCTTGTATCCCTGCCGTAAGGCTTTATTTCGACACACGCCAGCTTAATTTAATTCGTCCTTAGTCGAAAGACACCTGTTGTTATGCCCTGTTATTATTTTTATTGTATTTGTGTAACATTGTTCGCTTTTTTCCGTCCTTGTTTTTGTATACATTCGTTGCTTTCTTCCAAGGAATCTAATGCTTTTAGCTTATTTTTTCCTTGGGGCTGGCCAGATTGGAGCAATATCGAGTATAACCAGCCGAAATTGCAAAGATAATCTGGATCTTGGCTGTTGACTTGTCCTTGTTTCCTTCGTATCGTCTATCTGGATGTTTTGTCCCTTTCTTGTATCACCTGTCTGGATGTTTTGCGTTCTTGTCCCATTTTGTATTA
>NC_068993.1:36388838-36400387 GCF_001194135.2 Octopus bimaculoides | reverse complement strand
CTATGGCTTCAGACCGACCAAAGCCCTGTGAGTGGATTTGTTACACGGAAATTGAAAGAAGCCCATCGTATATATATATATATATATATATGTACGAGGGGTACCCAAAAGTAACCAGAAACGGTCGCTGTGGGTTCAGGCTTCCGCCGCTAGAAGCCATTTAATGCGACTCTCAGGCATCAGTCTGCCGACCAGCGTCGTCGAGTAAAGTCGTACTGCCACGTGGTGCACCTTTATTTTGAAGTGCTTCTCCCAAGTTTGTCTATTTTAGCAAAGGAGCAGCATGCTTCCGTGAAATTCTGTTTTCTGCTGGGGAAAACGGCGGCTGAAACAGTTCTCATGCTTCAAACAATTTAGAAGGACGCTGCCATGAGCAAAACATAAGTTTACGAGTGGTTTCTACTCTTTAGGAATGGTCATTTATCACTGCAACCTCGTTCAGGATGACCGTCGACCTCCCGAACGAATGAAAACATCATGCAAGTTCATGAACTGATTTTGGAGGATCGTCACCGAACAATTGACGAACTTGCTGATATGACTGGTGTGTCTTGCAGTTCTTACCTATGAATTTTGAGCAATGAATTGCAAATGAAAAGAGTTGCTGCAAAATTTGTTTCCTAGCTTGCTCACGGAAGATCAAAAGCAGTTACGACTGAATGCGTGTCGTGAACTTAAAGAACAGTTCGAAGTTGATCCGGACTTTTTTCCGAAGGTCATCACTGGTGACGAAAGCTGGTGCTACGGAATTTGCAGATGCGGAAGAGATGAAGAAGAAAACGACATCACTTCGAAAGAGTGGAAATAGAGCCTGAATCGATGCATTGCTTCAAATGGAGAATACTTTGAAGGCGATAGAAGTATTAACATGTAAAACTAAGTGAATAAAATAATATTGCAAAATTCGGGTTTCTTTTGGGTACCCTCTCGCTCGTATATATGTATGTACTTATGTGTGTGTCTGTGTATGTATTTGTTCCCCTCTTCACCGTTTGACAACCGGTGTTGGTGTATTTACGCCCCCGTAACTTAGCGGTTCGGTATAAGAGACCGATAGAATTAGTACTAGGTTTTAAGAAATAAGTCCTGGGGTCGATTTGTTCGACTAAAATCCGTCAAGACGGTGCTGCAGCATGGCTGCAATCAAATGAGTGAAACAGATAAAAGGATAAAAGAAAGGCTAAAATAAAATGTCCCTTCATCCATGTCCGTATGCATACGTACACACTCACGAGCACGCACACACACACACACACACACACACACACACACACACACACACACACACACTCATAAAATACATATATCCGTACAAACACACTCGCACACGCATACACACACACACACATACACTTAAGTACACACACTCTGAGATGATGTTGCTATGGGTTTTTATTTCTATTTTCTCTATCCGCATCATTGACTCTATTCTGTAAAAACAACAATAGTATAAATAACCTACTTTAATATGTATGACTTTTTCATCGAAGCCTGCAGCCATTTAAATATTTAGAACGGCATACAAGGCCAGACCAGGCCACACCAGACCAGATCAAACCAGATCAGACAGTAAACACTGGTCGAAAGTAATATGGAGAAATGCCAGTGTTTAGAAGGAATGTTTAGAGTTTATGACGTAGCATCATTATTAAACCTACTGGAAATAGCAGTCAAATCTTGTAACTGAGGGGGTGCACTGGACGGCACTACCCCCTCATTATTCAATGGTGCGTCCCCAGATTTACAGTGATACACTTTTTTTCGAAACTTCACTTTAACATTATTAGTGTCCATCCAAAATAATCTGAAGCAACTTTAGGCACCAAAGTCTAGCGATGGGCCTCTATTACATACCACTATCAGAAGTAAAGGTCAAATTTAACAAGTCGTCATTGTTTTAGAAAAGCTCAGGATGGGTACGGCTGGAAGTACTTTGATCATAGGTTTGCTTGATCAGAAACAACCTGGGGCTAAACAACGACAGTAACAAGATGGAGTATCTGAAGCAGTTGTGGGCAAACTGCGGTTTGCTGGACTTCCTAAAATGTCACGTCAAACGAAAAATTATCTTGAATTTTTTTTTAGTACTGCGGCCCGCCTGATAAACAGTCATATCTCATGAGTTCTCTTTTCAAGAAAGGTTGTCCATGCCTGATTTAAAGTGTTACGTCTCTACACTGAACATTGTCTGATACTTGTTTCTACTAATCTAAGAACACCACAGAAATAGGACGCAACGTTAGTCTTGTCTTGCTACACTGTAAATATTGTCCGAATGGAACCCTGAGCAAGAAGAGCCAACGAGGAAACCTCTCTGTAGACGATCAAATTTTAAAAATATCTCTCAGATCTCCATAGACTACATCATACCACCAGAGAAAAGGAAGGTGATATTGGGGAATCTAATTGTTAATATATAAAGATAATAAGATTGCCATGGCTACATAGAACGCCTTCTTTATTATTGGTTTGCGTTGACGAAGGTGGGGAGGGAGGCTGGGCTGTGTCTGTGATCTTTGTAGGACCTTCGAGACTGATGTCATTGATACGGTTAATGTTACTGTTGAACAGGTTTATGTGCACGACAACAGGAAGAACATATGACGAAGAGGAAATTCAAAATGATCGATGTTATGGATGGAGGAAGTGGACGTAGAGCTTAGTGTGTATTCCGGGGTTGGTGCAAACTATATTGGTGACGAGGGGAGAGAGACAGGTGAGTTGACAGTGGATGAATAGAGATAGCACTAGACAGGCCTGCTCTGAGGAGTAGAGGCCATTAGAGAAGGGAGATAGATAGATAGATAAATAGAGAGAAGAGACAGAGGTCGGAGTGTGTTGGTGAGCGGGTCAATCAGTCAATCAGTCAATCAGGCCAGTCAATGCCAGTCAATCAGGCTGCTTTTTGTTTGTTTACGTCCCAGGATGTCTGTATGTGTACAGGAAGCACCGTCTCTGATTCTGTGATCACTATTCTATTGAGTTTTTCAAGTGAGTTTTGACGTGGATTAATAATTTCTGCTTGAAGAAATATTTTCTGGTTCTACGGAAGAATATCAGTTTTTGTTATACAGTCTTTTCTATATGGCGAAAGACTGTATAATATGTTTTGGGTATAAGTCTACTCGCTCAAGGCTGACCGGGGGTTGTAGGCTTACTCCACGTCCTGGTTTAATATCACTACCTGACACATAGATGTCTTGAGCGGAGGTCACTTTGTTGTAAGCATTTGGGGCTAGGTATTCGCTTCAAGGACGACTTCCTCCCTTCCGATAAATCATAGAAACACAGATAATGATAATGAGTGTTCTCTTCTTTGACTGTGCCAAATACCAAATCTTAAAACACCAAAAAGAAAACAACGAAACTAGCAATTTTCTCAGCAATAATCTCCATGAAAATAAACTACTGAATCACATTAAACAGATATAAATAACCAACGGCTTTAACTTTGGTACAATATCACGCATTTTGGAAGAGGGCCACGCATGGATATTAAATTGAACCCGTACAATTACCAGAAATAGAAAAAATGATCGATCGATGTTAAAGGTGAAGACAAGTTTAATCACAGATGATTAGCTGGTAACAGAAGATAAAAACACCAGATAGACATAGGAAGGCAGAATCCTTAAAGAAAATAAGGTAAATTTTACACTGAAAAACAAAAAAAGAAAACTCGATTGTCTGCTTTTGGGCAATATCAAAACAATAATTTTCTCTTTTTTTAAGCTTTATTCATCGATATGATTTCTACTCTCGATTGAACACCAGTGATCATGCAAAAATGAAAATTAAGGTGGGGGAGATTAATAAAGGGATATAAATAAGTCAACTTATTGTTAAACAACATAAACACTGGATATAGCAACCAAAAAGTGAACAGATGTCTTGTTCTTCTCTATTGAATTACGCCATATGAATTCGTATACATAGGACACAAATGATGTTTCAAATTGACGTCGTAAGTTCCGTTTAACACGCATCAACATATTTTCAACATTTTATGTGTGAACGTCCTTATTTGTAGGAACGACGAAATTTTCTTGATGTGCAATCACTTCGTGAGTGTACACACCACCATTTAGGCTTCCAATGTTGTTATAGGATCGCCAGCCATCACTCACTATGTGACTCCCTGATAAGAATCCATCGTTCAATCAGGGCAGATAAAGTCTGCTCAGTACGGTCAGGTACTTCAACTAAGAAACATTTTTTTGAAACTCTTTCTATACCACCGAATACCCAATGGCCATGAAAAACCTTGTCTCGTGATTCGGCTAATTGAGTGATATTCCAAAATTCCTCCAAGATTGATTCGCAGTTGAGGATTTCAAGTTCAGGAACAATGAATTGCGGTGCCGCTGGTCTTCCACGTGTCATTCCGATCGATTCCAAAGTAAAGAATGACGGAACATATTTCTGTGTAAGTAAAGAATAAGAGTGGAGGCACATAGCCTAGTGATTAGAGCAGCGGACTCGCGGTCGAGAGATCACGAGTTCGAGTCTCAGACCGGGTGATGTGTTTGTTTATGAGGGAACCACCTAAGCTCCACGCAGCTCTGACAGAAGGTAATGGTGAACTTCTGCTGATTCTTTCGCCACAACTTTCTTTCTTCCTGTATCTAGCGGCGGACCGGCGACCCTTATGAGCCAGGCATGGCACAAGAAGGAACAAAACAACAAAGAATGAGGACTTTCCTTCTTTTATTACTAATCTCACCCTTAATTTTTAATTCCTTTTTTTCACATCCCTTGACCGCTAAATCTACAAGTCTTGTTTTTCATTCTCTCCCTCTGTTTATTCTCTTTTATTCCTTTCTGTTGAAGAGCGTAGGCTCGACACGTAAAAGACATTTTCATTTTTCCGAGCATCAAACTAATACACCCAACCTAGAATTCATCTATTTAATTAACAGACGTAAATGCTTTCCTCCTCCACTTTACCGAAATCTTAACGCCTGACCTCTCACCCCGAACCGACCCTTATGAAGAATAATACTTGCATCTTATCTTTATCTTTTATTTTTTGATTTTATTTTACTTTCGCTCTCATTCATTCTTTCCCACACCTATCCCATTCCTTTCTTTACTCTCTTTCTCCTTTCTCTTTTATTCACTCACTCACAACCCATATCTGTCTATCATGATGTCTGTCTTTCTCATTCTATATACCCACATGGGTCATTTTCATACTAGCTAACCACTTAATTCGATTCCTTCAACATGAATGCAACATTCAAAATACTGCCAAAATACTGCCTGGATTTACATGGGATTATACCTAAGGGCTTATATTTTCACGGAAGATCTAGATTTTTTGTTGATGTTAAGTATTCTAGCCTTAGATCTTTTGTTGCTGTTAAGAAGGTAGATAAAAAGATAGAAATGAATTACAATCCTATGATCCCACTGTGTTCCAGGTCACTCCAAATTTGTAGTTCTTCTTTTAGATTTTTCTTGCTGCAATAGTTGGAAACATGAAATTTTTTCATCCTCTGATAAAATATTTGAGAAAAATTATATTTCTCTTGTCCGTTGAAATTCCATATTTCTTGCAACTGAAGATAGCACTGTATTTAAATTGATGTAATGACTGCATTGCTCAATTAAATGGAGCCGCTTGACACGGTCGTATTGCTCTAATACTAATCCTGTTACTTATTTTGATTTTATTCATCTTACTTCGAGTTGTGCAGATAATACCGGACTGATTTGGTGTCTCACCTTAAGTACCTAATTCAACTGTGTGTGTGCATTATACATGCACACATGCACATATATCTTGATTCTTCATTAAGTATATGCTGCAGTAAAGAAGGACCGAGACATCGAAGCGTACTTATGCAGATGCTTAAAAATAATACACACCCTGAGTGGCTGTGTGGTAAGTAGTTTGCTTACTAACCACATGGTTCCTGGTTCAGTCCCATTGCGTGGCACCTTGGGCAAGTGTCTTCTACTATAGCCTCTGGCAGACCAAAGCCTTGTGAGTGGATTTGGTAGACGGAAACTGAAAGAAGCCCGTCGTATATATGTGTATATATATATATATATATGTATGTGTGTGTATATGTTTGTGTATCTGTGTTTGTCCCCCCAACATCGCTTGACAACCGATGCTGGTGTGTTTACGTCCCCGTAACTTAACGGTTCAGCAAAAGACCGATAGAATAAGTACTAGGCTTACAAAGAATAAGTCCTGGGGTCGATTTGTTCGACTAAAGGCGGGGCTCCAGCATGGCCACAGTCAAATGACTGAAACAAGTAAAAGAGTACCCTCGTGAGTTTACTTTACATAAACACACACACACACACACACACACACACACGCACACACATATATGTATATTGGATGTTTTTACATACATTTTTTAAATAAATGGTTCCCAAGTACACTTAATTGTTTTAGACAGATTTCTAATTACTACATACACACACACACGCGCGCACACACACACTCACATACTCAAATTCATTCGTATATACATGAGCAGAAACATACGGATAAACGTACATGCACGCTTACACACACGTATATCTACACACATACATAAATGAACATATAAATAGATGCTCCGAATAATTAATTAATTTAGGTAATTTCTTTAATTAGTAAACAGCAATGTGATACTGTGTTTTGCCTTGACTTCTGGATAATTGGGGCAACCAAAGAATAGCACCAAAGTATTTTGTTTACCAGATGTTTCCCAATTAACCGAAATAAAATGAAAAATGGTAAAAAGGTAAGCACACGCATGTGCATATTTATGTATCTATGCATGTAGATGTATGTATGTTTGTATGTATGCATGTATGTGTGCATATATGTATGCATGCATGTATATATATTTGCATGCGTGTATGCATGTATATGTATGTTTGTATATGTGCATGTACGTATGTCAAACTATTCAATATGCGTGCATTCACACATGTATGTATACGCACAAGCATGCATGAATGTATATATTAAACTGGAAAGAAAGTCTTGCCACATTTCGACCTAATCACTTTGGGAGTATTTTTTCAATACTTACAATAAAATAGGCATTAATTTTTATATTCTAGTGTATTTTTTTATTTGAAGTTTACTTTATTCTGTAGTCATTAAATTCGTTCGATTTCACGCTTTTAAAATGAGTTTAGATCAGACTCATATCATACACTGCAAGCTGTATGAATTCAAAAGAGGCTCTTAGGCAATGAAAATAGCAAAAAATATTCATTCTGTTTACGGAAACGAAGCTTCAAGCGTCCCGGACATGCCAATGATGGTTTGACCAGTGCCGGGTAATTTTTTTCTCTCGTACACTCCCCTTGATCTCGACGGCCAAGTTCTTTCAATACTGAACTTCTGAAAACCGCAGCTGAGGAAAATCCAAAGCAAACAGCACGAGAATTAGCAAAACAGTTTAAATCACACCTCGATCATATAACGCTTTCATGAACTAGGGAAGGTATCTCAACTTGGTCAACGGGACTCTCATCAGCTTCATCAAAGAGTTGCTCTCTGCTAGTTATCGAAGAGTAGACTTGCTACAGATCCTTTCCTAGGTAGAATAATCACAAGTGATGAAAAGTGCGTCCTCTATTATCATATCCAACGAAAACGACAATGATTAGCACCCAATGAAAAAGGAGAGTCCATCCCCAAACCAGAGCAACACCCGGCAAACGTATGCTCTGTGTTTGATGGGATATGAAAGGTGTCATCTATAATGAAGTGTTAAACCAAAACGAAACAATTGATGCAGAGAAGTATTGTCAGCAATTGGGAAGTATTGCAGAAAAATCTGCATAAAGGGGCCCATGATTGGTCAATTGTAAAGGGGTGTTGTTCTTACACGATAATGCAAAGCCACATATTGCCCCTGTCACTCTTGATTATAGTACTAAACATGGAAGCTTTGCCTCATCCTCCTTACTCTCCTCACCTCGCTCCACCTGACTATCATCTTTCAATTCATTCCAACATTATTTAGAGCGAAAAAAGGTTCATTATAAAGGGGTTAAAAATAATATTAAGTGTTTCTTTGCTTCGAAACCTGAACATTTTACGACCGAGGGATCAACAATTTGTCAAATCGATGATATCATGTCATTAACGATGAGGGGAAACACGGTGGTGAGCTGGCAGAATCGTTAGCACGTCGGGTAAAATGTTAAGTGGCATTTCATCCGTCTTTACGTTCTGAGTTGAAATTTCGCCCAGGTAGACTTTGCCTCCCATTCTTTAATATGAATACCAGTTAATCCCTGGGTCGATGTAATTGACCAGTCCTCTACCCTGTGAGATGGGTAATACCAGGCTTTCTCGTCCTAGATACGCTGCATGGCTGCCGCGCTCCAACGACCCCCAAGGGGTTAAGGGACTTGTCAATGTCTGCCCTGTGATTCTGGCCTTATGCCAAAATTTGAAACCGATAATGAAAGGAAATATTATCTTGGTTAAATATATCACTGAAGACCAAAGGAAGCGTTTGTTTCTTTCTGATTTTGAAATGTTTCAGGACTTTCTTTCCAACTTAATATGTATATATGTTATCTTTCGCTAATTATTGGAGTTTTGAGGCTTAAAAACAGTATGGATTCAGTAAAAGGGACGAAACCCTACAATACTGGAATTTAAGTGTGCATTAATTAACTAATCACTTTCCTTGCTTGAAAATTACCAGCATTTTGAGACTGGCATCTAGCAATATAGCCAAACTATACCAATAGTTACTGGTATAAAATTTAATTATAATCAGGATAGAGAAGCTATAGGCTTCAAAGCAGTTATTCATAAATATTCTCCTTCTCGCAGATTTTCGAAGAAATGTTCACTTCTGCAGGAGAGCTGATTTCTATGATGGTACATGAGTTTTCTTCCTTCTTCCAAACACCTATATACAGAACTGTTTTCTTTGCACTTGGCAAAAATTTTGATGAGTTGTTCCACCAATATTCCTTGTGTTGATAAGAACGAGGTAATATCAAAAAAAGTTCCTGGACTAGTTCCGTAGCACTCCCAACAGATGACGGCACACAGTTGTATGCGCAGTGAGAGCTAGCAGTGACCTTCATGAGGCAATGTGCCGAATGACATCGCTGTATTTACTTCGCAAGTTGTGAAATTTGTGTTTTTGTGATCACGTGTATGCTGTAGACTGCGACTTTTGTCATGGACAGGAAGCTGGAACAAAGAGCTTATGTGAAATTTTGCGTTAAACTTGGCAAGTCTGCTACAGAGACAATGAGCTTGCTTCAGTAAGCTTACAGCGATGGAGCAATGAGTCGTACGCAATATTTTGAGTGGTATGGGCGTTTCAAAAGCGGAAGAAACCCCACTGAAAGACGATGAGCGATTTCGAAGACTACCACGAGCATCACTCCCGAAAATGTGGAGAAAATTCATCAGCTTGTGCATGAGGATTGTCAGAGGACATCAACGAGGGAGCATTTGAGGGAGGACATGCAGCGAAAGCAACCGGGTCCGTGGAGTGCGAAGAACTGGATTCTCCAAGACGACAATGTACCCTGACACCAAGCTCTCCCCCACTCGTGAGTTTCTCACCAAAAACAACATGGTATCGCTTCCGCATCCGCCCTATTCGCCAGATTTAGTACCTAAGGACTTCCATCTTTTCCCCAGGATGAAAATACAGCTCAAAGGTCGCCGTTTTAACACTGTTGTCGAGATACAGAGCGAATCAGAGAAAGTCCTCGACTTACTTACGGAAAACGACTTCCCGGCCGGATTCCAAAAGTGACAGGAACGCTGGGACTGGTGTATTGCTGCGCAATGTGACTATTTCGAAGGAGATGATGTTAAAATTTAGGTAAATAAGTTATTTTTTTATTAAACGTAACAAGCCCGGGAAATTTTTGATATCACTTCGTATGTATGTATGTATGTATGTATGTATGTATGTATGTATGTATGTATGTGTGTATGTGTGTGTGTGTGTATGTATGTATGTATGTATGCATGTATGTATGTGTGTGTGTATGTATATATGCATTCTTTTATTCTTTTACTTGTTTCAGTCATTTGACTGTGGTCATGCTGGAGCACCGCCTTTAGTCGAACAAATCGACCCCAGCAGTTATTCTTTGTAAGCATAGTACTTATTCTATCGGTCGTTTTTGCCGAACCGCTAAGTTACGGGGACATAAATACACCAACATTGGTTGTTAATCGACCATGGTGGGACAAACACTGACACACAAATATATAAACTCACACATACATGCACACACACACACACACAGAAACACACAGACACAGACAGACAGACAGACAGACAGACAGACAGACACACACACACACACACACACACGACGGGCTTCCTTCTGTTTCCGTCTGCCAAATCCACTCACAAGGCTTTGGTCGGTCTGAGGCTATAATAGAAGACACTTGTCGAAGGTGCTACGCTGTGGAACTGAACCACGAACCATGTGGTTGGGAAGCAAGCTTCTTATCACACAGCCATTCCTGCACTTATAATTAAAATTATAATTAAAATCCCCAGCATTTTGAGATTGCCACTCAAACATTTAGCAACATAGCCAAAGTACACCAATAATTACTGGTAATTAAAATTTATACCAGTAATTATTGGTGTACTTTGGCTACGTTGCTAAATGTTTGAGTGGCAATCTCAAAATGCTGGGGAATTTTGAGCAAGGAAAGGGATTACTTAATTAACACACACTTAAATTCCAGTGATATGGGGTTTTGTCCCTTTTACAGAATCCATTCTGTTTTAAAGCCTAAAAACTTCAATAATTTGCGAATGATAGCATATATACATATTAGGTTGGATAGAAAGTCCTG
This sequence comes from Octopus bimaculoides, assembly GCF_001194135.2. Classification (NCBI taxonomy): domain Eukaryota; kingdom Metazoa; phylum Mollusca; class Cephalopoda; order Octopoda; family Octopodidae; genus Octopus; species Octopus bimaculoides. The sequence continues at coordinate 36,389,565 of NC_068993.1, read as the reverse complement.
ACGCGTGTATGTATGTATGCATGTATATATGTATGTATGTATGTATTCGGTAAGAAGAGCATTGTCTATATCCTAGAGCAGTCTTTGCTACAGATGGCAATGTATATTGTTTTAGTAACAGCGTCATGTCACGATGGGAGGTAGTGCCTTGATGACATTTTTAGACAGTTCTGATCGCGTGTTCTGTGTGTGTGTGTATACATATACACATATATACACACAAACATGTATACATATATATTATACGTGTGTACACATGTATGTATGTATGTATGTATGTATGTATGTATGTATGTATGTATGTACGTACGAATGCTGTGTGTGTGTGTGTAAACATTAGGTTCGTAAAAACATTAGATTTCTTCAATCTATACCAACTAAAATTTTGAAATATTGGTTCATGACACGTAACAGAATGTACAAAGTCTAAGGGAAATAGTTGATCATTCTATTGTTTTTCTGGCCTTTGTTTATCTTTATACCATACCCATATACACGTGATTACACGCATGTAAACACACACGACATATCATATGCATATGTTTGTATGCATACATATTATTTAAATATGTATATATATATATATATATATATATATATATATGATTTATATAAGTAACTAAATTTATATGTGTGTGTGTGTAAGTGAAAGTACATATATGTACACAAACACACACACACACACATATGTACATATATAAGTATGAATACACATATATATGCATAT
>NC_068993.1:36385154-36388828 GCF_001194135.2 Octopus bimaculoides | reverse complement strand
ATATATATATATATATTAGATTGTTTGGAGGTGATGTACAGGTATTATATATTAGAAAAAAATAAGGTACTCAGAGATCTGGATGGTTGTACATTTACAGATTTTTATTAATATGTCACACGTTTTTATAAATCATATATTAGCACTTTCATCTACTCTAATAAATTCTTCAGATTTAAATTTTTGGGAAGAGATTGGTCTCTTTTTAAAGTATTATTGAGTGTGTAGGGGTGGAGAGATGGAGGGGGGAAGTAATGTGGGGTGTATAGGATAGTAAAAGAGGGTGAGGGATGGGGAGAAAGTGAGAATGTGTGCATGTGTATGTGTGTGTGTTTGTGTGTGCCTGTGTATCTGAAAGGAGTGTCAATAGAAAAGAGAAGGAAAGAAAGAAGGAAGAGAGAAAGAAGAAAAAATGTGTTTACATCTATACAGCTGGTCAGTTGTTTCAATAGATGACAAGTTGATTCTTGGTGATGCATATATATATATGTATATATATATATGTGTGTGTGTGTGTGTGTGTGTGTGTGTGTGTGTGTGTGTGTGTGTGTGTATGTATGTATATATATATTACATGCACCACGTCCTCGCGCTGTTTTTTTTGTGTTTGATCTTTTTGGATTTACTATATATTTTATACACATGTATACATATACATACACTTAATAATAATATTAATAATAATGATGATTATGATGATAATAATAATAAAGATAATAATAATAAAGTCAGAAATTCGGGGTAGTGGGTTAGTCCAGAACTTGACTGGTACTTTAAATTCTATCAACTTTGCAAGGATGAAAAGTGGACCTCGTTGGGATTTGAACTCAGAAGGCGAGGAATCATAAAAAAAATAATAATCCTGTTTTTGAGTTAGGCTCAAGGGTGGCATTTTTGAGTTGGGAAGTAACTCGATTATATCGACTCTAGTACTTGACTGGTACTTTATTTTATCGACCTCGGAAAAAATGAAAGGTGAAGTTGACCTCAGCAAGATTTGAACTTTGAAGGTAAGCAGTCGGAACAAAATAACCAGCCCTAAGCATTTTGTCTGATCTCTAATGATTCAGCTAATAACATTGAACGTGTTATAACAAGCTGCAAAATGACAGCTCAGAAAGAATTTAAGCGACGTCTTGATAAGATTTATCTCAATGTACACTGGTCACTTTGTATAAAAACTATAGATACATCAGTTCACCCATGGTACGCTCATGTATCAGAAAAGGCTCTAAACGAACCTGGTGAACCTAAAAAAATTCTATGGGATTTTGAGATCTACGAAATAGAGAGACAGAACAGTTGAACACTGTAGACCAGATATCAATATAAATGACATGGGAAAAAGTGTATACGTTATAACAGAAACTGCCAATCCTTCATACAAAAGCATTTCAGAAAAGGAAGTAGAAATAATCTCGAAATATGCTATTTACAAATAGAAGTATCAAGAATGTTAGGATTCGTAGAAGTAAAAGTGGAAGTTCTACCAGTTATTATTGGAACATTAGGTTCAATCAAAACCGCCCCACACACAAAAAAAAAAAAGAAAAGCTGTTATACCATCTGAGGTGGTTGGACATCGCGACAGATATGCAAATGCTTAAAAAACCCCTGTTCTTTATGGTAAAGCTCATATTCTTAGAAAGATACTTTCTGTTTAAAGCCATTTGTTAAGGATTCACTGTTAACACGAAGAAGAAACAACACAACAAAAGTCAGTATTTTTTATCCATACCGTACAATGAAGTATAATAATGATGACATTGATGATAATAGTTTCAAATTTTGGTACGACCTGTAATTTTCGGGCAAGGGGGTAAATCGATTGCATCAACCCTTGTGATCAATTGGTGCTTATTTTATCGACCCCAAAAGGATAAAAGGCAAAGTCGGCCTCGGCAGTATTTGAACTCATAGCGTAAAGATGTACGAAATGCCACTACGCATTTCGCCCGATGTGCTAAGGATTCTGCCACCTTCCTTCCAACGTCTCTGAATAAATGACGAGCGGTGTTTCTTCCGCTTCATTACGTCATGAGTTCAGATTTCGCCGAGGTGAAGTTTGCCTTTCATCCTTTCAGGGTCCATAAAATAAGTACCAGTCACGAACTGGAGTCGATGTAATCGATGAACCCTCCCATCACCTCAAATTTCAGGCCCTCTTGTGCCTGTAGTACAAAGAACTACTACTACTACTACTACTACTACTACTACTACTACTACTACTACTACTACTACTGCTGCTGCAAAATAATACTACTAATAATAAAGTTAAAGTGAAGCAAAACTGAATGTCCCTTGTTTTCAAGTGTCACCGTAACTCTTTTATAATGCAACTGATTTAGGCTTAACATAGGTACACAGATCGTTATATCACTTTACAAAGAGGTTCAGCTCTGTATTGACCAGGATGACAACATTCAGTATTGGAAAACTTAGCTGGGAAAATCTTAGTCTGTTAGCTTAAAATGACTGGTGTCAGTAAAGAGAGGCAAGAGGTCAAACACACAGGAGACAGATTTTATGGAACCACCTGTCGATGTCGTCTGGAATTTGTTCAAAGTCTCCAAGCAGTTTAAGATGTTATCTCAGATATGTTTAGTATACATTCCACATGTTATCTGTAACTCTTGGCTTGTTGGAGTTAACCTCTTTAGAAAAAGAAATTAGAAATGTTATCTGGCGCACGTTTATCTAATCTGAAGTGGAATAACGAACTTCATGCAATGTTGAGCTGATTAACGGAAAGAGAAGAGTGTATACGATGTGATTAAACTTGTATACTTTAGAACTATATGATTATATAGTTTAAAGTGTGATACACAGAGGGTAACTTTTAATTTAAACTGCATTATTGTTATCTTTCTTATATGGTTTATATGAATATTGAATAATATTTTTGTGAAATAAAATCAGCCGCAGAAAATGTGCTTGATACACGTGAAACACTAAATTTGCTGAAAGGTCGAAATGAAAATGAATACATAAACACACACATGCTCACACATACTTATATACATACAAACCCCTCTCTCTCATGCTCACACGCATACACACATTAAGTCAAAAACTGGAATCATCTTTATTTAATTACGGTCGTTTCAACATAACATAGGAAATGCATTTCATGAATATAAATAGTGGTTTCAAACTTTGGCACAAGGACAGCAATTTCGGGGTAAAGGGTAAGTTATATACATCGACTTCCAAAAGAACGAAGGGTAAAGTCGACCCTGACAGAATTTGAACTCAGAACATAAAGAAGGATGAAATGCTGGTAAGCATTTTACCCGGCGTACTTCCGATTCTACCAACTCGGCGTCCTCATGAATAATAAATTAATATTACCGTAAATGATTTCATAATATTACAATAGTATATTGCTATCGATGTAAACTATGTGCAAGTTTCGAAAGTAATACACTTACACGTGGAGTATAATCGCATTTATATTGTTTGTTTTTCATTTCAGCAGGAGTGCTTATGGAAACATATAAAACACACACACACACACACACATATATATACATACTCATTCACCCACACTCAGAGCAGGCGTAGCTGTGTGGTAAGAACTTTGCTCCCCAGGCACATGATTCTGGGTTCAGTCCCCTGCATAGCTCTTTGGGCAAATACTATATAATATATATATATATATATATATATATATA
>NC_068993.1:36380861-36385129 GCF_001194135.2 Octopus bimaculoides | reverse complement strand
ATAAAAACTGAGAATGTGTGTCTGTCTCTGTGTCTCTGTGTGTATATGTGTGCATCACTAAAACTCAAGAACTACCCAACCGATTTCATTCAAATTTTACACATGCCTACTTAGGGTCCATGTAGTGTCATGGGCCCCCAAAATTTTCAACTTCTTGCCTAATGCAAGCCCGGAGCAATTTCTTATTTCTTACACTATTTCAGTATTACGTGTCAAAAGTGAAACAATAACATCTCTATTGTAATGTGAGACAGTACTTTCAGTTTTAATAGTGAAACTATGAATACTTTTACTATGTATATAATAATAATAATAATAATAATAATAATAATAATAATAATAATAATAAAGGGTAAAATCATAAATGATTTTTACCAAGTGGTCAGCGCGGAAATAAAACCTTATTACTTTAAGCCCGAAACACGATCATGTATGCGGTTAATCTAAGTTGTAATTCATTTTCTTTCTTCTACTGGCCTATATGTAGTGTGATTTTCTCGGAGAATTTATGGTGGCAATAGTGTTTTTTGACGTCTATTTTTCAGTGAGTGGTGAGGTGCAAGCCAAAGCCTTGTTATAATTATGTATATAATTATAAAATATTTATATATATATGTATATGTTAGTTTCATTTCTATTACTTTCGCTATGATATATTTATGTATGCATATGTATGCATGTATATGTATGTATATGTATGTATACATATATATGCATATATATATATATGCATATATATATTGTGTCCTGTCTAACGAGCCGATATCAGCCAAACTTGAAAGTTTCAGCGACTCTGTATTTCTGACTAACACAATATTTAAACTCAACATTTACATTGAATTCTTTTTTAGCGAAGGTTACGGTTATTCGTTGTTGTTAATCTTCTTATAAACACCAGCATCCATAAAACACAGACACACACTCTCTCTCTTCCCCTCTCTCTCTTTCTCTCTCTCCATCTCTCTCTCTCTCTATATATACACGTACGTTTATGCTTGTATACGTCTATGAGTGCTTATGCATGTGTTTATATGTGTGCGTGTATGCGTTCACGTTTCTATAATCTAAGAACAACAACAAAAAAATCGATGTTAGGTAAGTAGGCACGAGTGAGAATGTATCTGTGCATGTGTTTGTGTTGGAAAATACATGAGTGTATCTGTGCGTGCGTATGCGTGTGTGTGTGTGTGTGTGTGTGTGTGTGTGTGTGTGTGTGTGTGTGTGTGTATAAAAGGTTGTTTACCATCTCACTGCCCTGCTCTCCATTTCAGATTAGTGCGTCTTAATGTGTGTTAGTCTGTGTATGCTTATGTTTGTGTGTGATGATGATGTTGAAATACACATATATGTATGTATGTACATACATATATACACACGCACATATACAAACAAACATACGTACATACACGAATTCATTCATACATACAATCACATATACACGGATACGCATTTATATATATACATCTAGTTATATGTGTATGTGTATATGTATGTTTGTGTCGATATGTCTATGTATATATATATATATATATATATATATATATATATATATATATATATATATATATATATATATATATATATATATATATATATATAAATATATGTATATGTATATGTATACATATGTATATATGTGTATATATATGTTTATATATGTGTGTGTGTGTATATATATATGTATATATAAATATGCATGTTTATATATATACATACATGTGTGTGTATAGATATATACATATTCACATATACACACATACAATTTTATATATTTACATGTACGTATACGTATATACGTACAAGTGTGTATGTATATATGTTTGTATGTATATATGTACGTATACACAGACATACATATACACACCCACACACACATAAATATATATATATGCACACATTTAATCTTCTATCTCCCTATTTATGCGTATGTACAAAGGAATGTACTTGTGTGTGTGGTTGTGTGTGTGTGTGTGTATGTGTGTGTGTGTGTGTGTGTGTGTGTGTCTGTGTGTAGTTATGTATGCGTCATCCAGGCATGAATGGTTGTTCGTGTACTTTTAAAAAAATATGCTTAAGCATTGCAAGACGAAAACACAAGTAAATATAAAACAAACACAGAAAGCAGAACGAAAAATGAACAAAAAAAAGAAAGAGAGCAAAAATATAGATGTACGAAGAAAACAAAGAGAAGATAGATAATAAGACGTTGCAAGAAAAAAAAAAAATTATGACAGCAACCACTGAACTGCCGCCAGTGAAGGTTCGATATAAACGAATGGTGATCGACCATTGGCTGGTAAGCGTGTCAGTTGATACACACACACATCACACACATACCACAAATACATGAACCTTCAGACACACACACACATATTATAAACACATACACACATGTACACACGTCATACACCTTCTACTTGGCAGGAAGCTTTTAGTGTTGGAGGAAGAAATGGAAGAGTGGTGAGGTGAGGACGGCATCTTAGTACATGAAATGCAGTTAACTTCCTTAGTTGCTGCTGCGCTGCATTCGTTGTTGTTGTTTTTTGTTTTGTTTTACACACACGCTCGTGTGCGCACGCGTCTCGGCTCGAGTTTTCTGTCTAATCTATCTATCTATCTATCTATCTATCTATCTATCTATCTATCTATCTATCTATCTATCTACTTATCTCTCTCTCTCTCTTTCTCTCTATCTCCTTATCTACCTATGCTCGTCTTTCTTTCTCTCTGTTGAAATAGGGATTAAATGTTGTGTATAAGCGTACGTATACATACAAACACACATGAATATATACAAACACACCTATACACTTACTTAAGCACACACTCTCTCTCACACACACACATTCTCTTTCTGGTTTCAGTTATTGGATTACGCCCATTGTGGAGCATTGTTTTTATCCATTCATACCGACGTCAGTAATTCATTGCTGTCAGGTATTTTAATTTAATGTTTGTCGTGATATAAAAACACACACACACACACACGCAAACATACACACACATACACTCAAACGCACACACGCACATATAAATCTGCCCATTACACAAAATATTATGTACATTACAGTTAATTTATATTTCATTTAAGTTACATAGTGTATGTGTGTGTTTATATGTGTATTAATGTAAGTGAGTTTATGTGTATGTGTTTCTGTGCATAAGTTCGTATGCGTATGTGAGTTTTTGTATGTGTGTTTGTGTGTGCGCGCGTTTGGGAGGCAGACATGTTTAAACGTTTGCCTATATTAAGGGACAATATTATGTTAGTTTATGTATTATCTCTAAGTTCAGGTTTCATCACTTCTTTTATCGCAAAAATACATGAGCTCAAGAATATTTGTTAGAGTCGATATCACTGGTATTAGTCTGATCCTCAGCCGTGGAACGTGGACGAACCAATGAATGACCCTCTAAGTAGTCACCTGATAGAAATATCAGGGAAATCTCCCTTCTAACACATCCAAACATCTTTAAAAAATGGGAAGGAAATATGGAGTAATGTGATCACTATAGATACACTGTATGTGAGGAAAAATTAAACGGATGGCTATGGCTAGAACGCTTTTGCTCATAATTCAACACGTTCAAGCTGTAATGAAGACCAGAACAGTTGCAGCAACAATAACAATAATAACGAATAGTGGTTTCAATCTCAAGCAAGAATGAAAAGCAAGGAAATTATTTTCTCTCTGCCAAGCAGAGTCCCTGTATATTTTAGAGATTAGGGGCTGAAAATAAATGCTGTCATGTTCATGCTTTTTTCCAACGATCATCAGCCATCAACCAGGTGCCCTTTTTGTGTCAGCTTGCCAAGACTTCCCAGTTCCCTCCTCTGTTGTGTTACATGCGTGCAATCAGCCAGGCTCTTGTTTCCTGGCCATTCTTCGATGACGTCAGTTCACAAGAGCTTTTGCTGGCCTCTTTTTTTCTTCCTCTCAGGATGCTTTGGGGCAATGATTCATGGTGCATCGTATATCCAAAATATGATAGCTTTGTGATGGAATTGATTCTCAACAATAGTTGACTTTGTAATTTCAGCTTTTTTAGTACTGCGGTGTTTGCTATCCTGTCTTTCCAGCTTATTCTGCTTAATTTGCGGAAGACCCACATCTCAAAGGCATCTATCTTCAATTTCTTTATTGCCCATAAGGGGCTAAACATAGAGGGGACAAACAAAGGGGTTAAGTCGATTACATCGACCCCAGTGCATAACTGGTACTTAATTTATCGACCCCGAAAGGATGAAAAGCAAAGTCGACCTCGGC
>NC_068993.1:36374781-36376286 GCF_001194135.2 Octopus bimaculoides | reverse complement strand
GTTAAGAAGGTTAAGAGAAGAAGTTGTTTTATATGACACATTCTACCAGTGTCCCAAGTTTGAAAGTGTTTCGTTAAGAAAACAAGTGTTGCCCGTCAAATCACAAAGATCCGAAACAGGAAGAAAGAGTGAGAGAAAGTTGTGGTGGAAGAGTACAGCAGGGTTCGCCACCATCTCCTGCCGGAGCCTCGTGAAGCTTTAGGTGTTTTCGCTCAATAAACACTCACAACGCCTGGTCTGGGAATCGAAACCGCGATCCTATGACCGCGAGTCTTCTGCCCTAACCACTGGGCCATTGCGCCTCCACACATACATACATACATACATACAAACAGAAACACCCTGTTGTTGATGTTGAAAATCCAATGAAGGAACCTTGGATCTAGATAAGAAACCGGTTCTTTCTCTATTGGCAAGAAATCTTGAAATAAGCTGAGTAATGACGTATATACATACTAGCTTCTATCTGTCTATCTGTTTGTCTCTCTTTCTTTTTCTCCCACTCCCTCTCTATCATCTGTGTACAGGAACACACACACACACATACGCACACGTACACACACACACGCACACGTACACACACACATACATATATCGACAGACAGTTAAATAGATATCCGTAGACATATCTTTAATGTACATACTACAGATATCGACAAACATACATATGCGTACGTGCACAAGTGCACAATCAGACACAAATTTATTTTAGTTAGGAGGTTATAAGAAAATCATATAAGCACATTGTGTATTGAGTTGTTTTCACCCCGTTTGTATAAACATTAGCGTTTGTGTACATGTGTATGCGTATGAACGTGTACATTAAAAAAGGAAAAAAATTAACCGACAAATTCAATACGTGACGTTGTTAGCATACTTTTTTTAAAAGTCTGTAACTTAAAAGTATCGTCAAACACGAATAACACAAGGTGGACTGACCGCTGTTGGGGATTTTCTTCCTTCCTTTCTTCCTTTCTTTCTTTATCTATTTATTTATTTCCTGATTTCTATTTTTATATCTTTCGTCATATCCTTATTGTGGTTTCTCTTTTGATTGACGTAAACCTCTCCTCTTTCTCTGTTGTATTTCGTCCTTTGATATTGACCTCAATGTCTTGGGCCCTTGTGGCCAATAAAAAGTCATCATCAACATCATCATCGTCGTCGTTGTCGTTCTAGTTATTATTCGACTTTACCTTTCGTCTTTTCAAAGTCGATAACTTGAGTAGCAGTCAAGTACTGGGGTTGATGTCATCAATTCCCTCCCCCAAAATTTCAGGTTTTGTGCCTATAATAGAAAGGATTATTATTATTATTGTTGTTGTTGTTGTTGTTGTTGTTGTTGTTGTTTACTAATAATGTTTCGCCTCTCATTATCACTTTTGATCTCACCCTGGTTATTTTAATATATTTATTCATCTTATACAGTTTGAACGACCAAATTTGGTGACACTTCGAAGTCACTGTCATCGCATACATATACATATCCCCCCCCCCATATATAT
>NC_068993.1:36372227-36374706 GCF_001194135.2 Octopus bimaculoides | reverse complement strand
TATATATATATATATATATATATATATATGTTACATTACATGTACAGTACATTTATAATTTGATAAACAGAATTGGAAATAAGTACATATTGTTCGAGAATACCACGAGTAAACCTAAGAATTTGAAAGAGCAGGCAGTATATTAATCAATACATCGTTAAGACTGAAGCATGCGTGTTAGTTACTTTGATTTCAAGATATCGGCAAATTATTGAATGCGGAAAAGATCGTTATGCTCCGTATCGTCTGACTTAATCAATTGGAGCAGTGACGACAACGCATGACGATGCAACTAATTCTTTCAACACGCAAGATGTATAGGGCTATGCTCCGGTTTCCTTGAAATGCAATTAAGGAAAAATATGTATACACGGGTATATAATATATACTTATATACACACACACAATACACTGCACCCTAGAATTTGACTGGTACTTTATTTTATCGACTTCGAAAGGATGGAAGGCAAAGTTGACATCGGCAGTATTTGAACTCAGAAGACACATATGTGTATATACATACATACATACATACATACATACATACATACATGGAGTATCGAAAGCATGAACTTTTCAGGTAAAATTGTGACTATCTAATAAACCATGTGGAAATACTTAACCGGGACAATAAAAATGTGCAAGACTTCTATAAAGTTTAAAGTGTAACATTTCACAGTTGCTATTAACTAAACCCCTCAATTATTTGGTCATTTGTTACCAGAAACCTCTATATAGTCAGAATTCAAACACTTAAAATGAAAGGTAATATAGATTCGTATATAAGAGACACATACCTATAGAATGACACTATTGGACACTGACGTTATGACGTGGCTGAATGGACATTTGGGCGTTGGAGACAACGCATACACACCCGTATGCATAAATATAGAAAGAATGTGTGAGTGTGTATGTGCGCGTGTATTTGCAAGAGAGAAAATAGATAGATAGATAGATAGAGAGAGAGAGAGAGAGAGAGAGAGGGGGGGGAGGGAGGAAGAGAGGAACATCACAATTTGTTAATGGCAATATTCTCTCTCTCTCTCTCACACACACACACACACACAGAGAAAGAGTGAAAGAGAGATAGATAGATATATAGAGATAGAGAGAGAGTGTGTGAGAGAGGGAGAGAGAGGATGGAGGGAGGAAGAGAACGAGGGAACTATTAAAACGTCTGATGTGAAATAAGTCAGTGTTGAATCAGTGACGCCGAAAAGGCTGTGCCAAGACGTCTCATAGCCATGTATATACATGCCTGTGCATATCCATACATAAATGTATATAGACTTACATGCATAAATGAATCGATTATTTTACTAGGGTACGAAATTCATAACTATTTCAAATCTATAACAATTATTTTTAATAAAATTTTTGGTGTTTCAAAAACTGCACGCTAATGGAAAAACTTCTTGTGCCTTCCGCGCTCGCTCGCGGTGTTTTTTTAGAATCTCCTAGAATTCTTGGACGGTATAATACAAAGATCTTCTGTAGGCATATAGTGCTAAAAGGTCTAGAAATATCAACAAAAGACGAGAAATGTGCATCTCCGGTAGTGGAGATGCTAGCTCACGTGATTTCTGCGCATTCGCGCGTCTGCGGTGATAGTGGATACTTGCTGCTGATGACGCGCAAATACGCAGAAATCATATGAGCTAGCAGTTCCACCGCCGAGGCTCCACTTTTTTTTGTCTGCTACTGATTGTTCTGTACTTTTTAGTACTATACAAGATGCATTCTCAAGACGAATACTGCAGTATTACAGCTTTCTTACAGTATATCTACGTTAATAGGATTTACAGATTGTTAGATGAAATGCAAATTTTAAATGTTCAAAACTGACAAAATGATATTAAATAACAATAGCTGAAATCGAAACAACCTTATCGGAGTTGGCTCATTAGTAGATAATATTCTTCTTAGTCAATGGTGCTTGTCAAGGGTTGGGAATGTACATTTATGTATATTTTATTATGATAGTGCGTATGCACAATTGTATAGTACATCGACACAATTGTGTAAGAGTTGTATATTGTAATGTATACAAAAGGAAGTATATAAGTACAAGAAGAAAAATAATTTTCAACTAGTAGTAAGCACGCCTCATTGGCTTTGGTACCGCCTTTAGATGAATAAATGATTGTGCATATACAGGGGTTGGACAAAATAATGGCAACACCTAGCATCATAATTTTGAAATATCTATAAAACCGTCAAAAGCTTGTTTATTTTTATGTTTTTTGATTTATTATTAGTGTTGCTAAATATGTTTTGCTAAAATTGCTGTTTCTTTTCAGATATCATCAGCAAAAGGTAATTAAAATTCATTAAAATCACAGATCTATTGGACTTTCAAAGAGGTCAAATTGTTGGTGCTCGTATGGCAGGCGCTAGCGTAACGAAAACAGCCGAAATGTTTGGTGTATCAAGAAGTACTGTCTCGAAAGTAATGACAGCCTTTGAGAAAGAGGGA
>NC_068993.1:36369519-36371458 GCF_001194135.2 Octopus bimaculoides | reverse complement strand
GTAATTACTGCCAAAGGCGGTCCTACTCCATATTAAAATAAATTTGTTTGAAATTTTAAGATGTTTCCATTATTCTGTCCACACACACACGCACACGCACACACACACACACACACACACACACACACACACACACACATCTTTTGTATTTGGCTCGCAAGATTCTTTATGTGAACACTTGTGTAGAAACAGATTTTGGTGTATTTCGGTTGGGTCATTATGCCAAATTATAAACACCCGCACTGGTTCTAATTCACTTTATTATTTATCAATTGATTAACTATTTAGCCTGTTAACCATATGTGTTGTTTGACTAATCATTCGGTAAATCAATTAATCACTTGCGCTTGTCAAAAGTCATATCGTCGCATGGCATTGAAGAGGACTTTGTCAAACATAACTGATTGATTGATAAACTGAATGAATAATCAAACAATCGATTAGCTAAATTGGTTAAATGACTAACCTATTAACAAATAACAAAAAAGTTCAAAAGAACCAGTGTGTGTGTTTATTATTGGCATAATGAATCTCCTGAAATACAACAATATGTATATATGTATAAATTCAAATTACGACAAACGTAAATAAACACACGAAGTTTGCTTTTAGAAGCGTTGAGATGTCTTAGAAAGTTAAATAAGTGATTTTAAATTCTCAATCGCAGAATAATGCTAATAATATAGCCTGAACAGGATAAACTACCCCTATTTTGGAGAAAAAAGTGTAGGTGGCTAGCTGTGGACTCGAACTCATATCCCCGTGATTACGCATCACGATGCTTTGACCGATTAAGCTAAACTACCCCACTATACACATCTATATGTCTAGTTCAGTGGCCACTGAACTTGACACTTTACTTCCCTCAAATAGTTGCCATTCCCTTTTATCCCTAAACTTTAACAATTCCAACACAACAGATTACCATTCAAATACTATCTACCCTACCCTACCCTACTATTCATCTTCCTAATCTCCACCTCTACTACTACCTCCCTTAGTACCCCCATTATTAACCCCTCACTCTTCTTGAACTGTCTTTCATCCTCTCACCATTCCCTGTCTTAATGCCCCCAATTTCCCCTCTCATACAGCTAGCTCACCACATTTAATCATTCCATCTTTGAACTTTTCAGCATGGAGATCTGAAATGTAAGATCTTCTCTACCCTGATACCAGTGGCTGGTCTCATCCAATGTTAATTGCATCCATACGGCCGCATATTGTGATGAACTAAATCTATCAACATTATTATGGATCACTGAGTCCCCAGAAACAGCTGTTGGATTTATTAACACCGTTCTTCGACCCCTTCAATATTTTTTCTGTCGTTTGTACTTTGTGTAAGTTGTACTTTTCAATATAAATATCTATATATTTATACATAAAAATTCATCATCAGAATGTTCCTACCTTTTGCTTTCTCTCGTATTGCATGTATACATATATACATATTTTGTATTTGTGATGTTTAATATGTTTGATATATTTTTGGTCTAATTTGCTTATCCGCATAATTGCCCTCCCCTCTCTCTCTCCCGCATAATTGCCTTCCCTATCTTCTATTTTTTCTTTTTGCAAAAAATATATTTCTAACAGCGTTCACTATTTTCCTCTCGTTCTGGTCTAACGACCCTCCATGTTTGTTTTCGTTCGGTTTCCTTGTATGTTTCCACTGTCATGTCTTTGTTCTCAACTTTGACCCTCCATAAATCCTAAATTTTATTTTAGAATTTATGGGAGCAACTGACTTTGAAGACTCATATTGTCGTTGAATGCTCGAAAAGAGGAGTAGATACACAGCCGATAACTGATGAAGGGCCCTTTCTCTGTGTTTACTTGTCCTGTTTTCCATTTTTGTTCGTTGTTTACGTATTTCATGTTATTTGCACCGTTGGTGATGTCCTCTATCCATATATGCATGTATATGTATATATAT
>NC_068993.1:36366926-36369299 GCF_001194135.2 Octopus bimaculoides | reverse complement strand
GGGACTAAAAGTCCAAGATGGTGCCCCAGTATGGCCACAGTCTAATGACTGAAACAAATAAAAGAGAAAAGCATAAAAGATATATATGAGAAATAAGAGCACTCCGTACTATTTGGTCGTATTTATTGCAATGCAGTGTAATACAGTACGAATAGTTTTGTCCTAGTTGTTTAATTTACATTTTTGGTGATTGACCGTGCGAGACAAATCTGGAGGAAGCTTGAATTCATTAGGACTACTAGTGTTTTACTTCGGATAGTTGTAGATAGAATTAGGCAACTATGATATAATGTCATGAAATGATTTGTAGTGTAACCTGGCGACTGTTTTATATTTAATACCACTCACACACACACACATAAATTCAAGGAGATATTCTATTTATAGAGTGCATTACCGGTAACTGGTATTTCAACTCGTGTTGCGAGGTACGGTGGTCTTTAAATGTCATTGTAATGTATATTTCGTTTGGTAATATGTAAATATTGCAAATCATTATGCGTATGTGTGTGTGTGTGTGTGTGTGTGTGTGTGTGTGTGTGTGTGTGTGTGTGTGTGTGTGTGTGTGTGTGTGTGTGTGTGTGTGTGTGTGTGTGTGTGTGTCTGTGTGTGCGTGCGCGTGCGCGTACGGTCACGTTTATTTTTCTGTTTTCTTTCATGGCTTCTTTGGTGACGAAAGGCCAGTACCTTTGACCTTTTACAGAAACTCCTCATATTGATGGTGGGGAAGAGAAGTTATATATAGGCCTGCATACACACACACATATATATTCATACACATAATTACACACATACCTAAACACGCACACACACACACACACACACACGCACACACACACACACACATACACACATAACAGCGGATACTGCAAGAGCGACAGGAGGTGTTGGTCGTCAGATATTAAAATGTATCGTCTATTAGCAACTATGTAATTTGCGTTTGTATGTACTTATATGTATATAACATGGACAACATGTATAACTCTCACAGAGTGGGGTCAGCCGAACCTGTCGATCTTTCTCTGGTTACGAATGACATGGTACACATACATATATACATACATGCATGCATACGTACGTACGTACATACGTTCGTATGTATGTACGTACGTACGTATGTATGTACGTACGTATGTATGTATTTTGCGACGGCAAAAGTGATAAGACAGCGAAAAGTGTGGTAACATCCCACAATAAAGCCATCGTAAAGATGGAGTCTGTATTATCCCTTTGGATCAGTGACTGCAGGAAGAACATTGCACTGGATACCAACATCATCTGTGAGAAGGCCAGGAAGCTGTACGGTAAGTTTATGGATGGTGGTGACGACGATCCAGACAACTCTGAGTCAGGACCATCTACGACATCTCCCACCAAACCAACCGAATTTAATGCCAGCAAGGGCTGGTTTGATAAATTTCAAAGGAGGTTCAACCTCCTCTGAAATTATCAAGCCAGCACGGAGAAGCTGCCTCTGCTGACAAACCCACTGCTGAGGAATACGTGAACGAGACGTTCGAAACCATCGTCAAGGAAGGGGATATTCTCGTGAACGAGTTTTCAATATGGATGAGACTGGCCTCTTTTGGAAACGGATGCCATGGCGGACTTTCATTATGAAGGAGGAGGCTAGAGCCCCTGGATTTAAGGCGTACAAAGATCACGTCACAATTATAATGTGTGGAAATGCTGCGGGCTTTATGATAAAGCTAGGGTCTATTTATAAGTCCAAAAATAAGTAGATAAGGCAGTGAAGCTGGCGAAATTGCTAGGAGATGCCTTCACCGATATAACTGCCGAGGACGTTAATAACCTGATTGAGGCCCACTCAGATCCGTTAACAGATGAAGATCTGACAGAGATGACGAACTCAGCAAGTGAGGCAGAGCAACAACAATAACAACAAGAATAGAATCCAGGGGAAGAAGAAGAGATCGGCACATCACTAGAACGCCTCTCAACTCTAACAAAAAACGGCAAAAGAACTTCAGAGAATGGCGGAAGATTGGGACCCCCAGATGATACGTGCGTTGCAGTTTAGAAATGCAATCGACGGAGTCATGGAAGTTTATAAAAACTTCCTTACACACAAGAAAAGGCAGAGCCAGCAACTGCCCATCACTATGTTCCTTACTCACAAAATAAAATAAAAAAGACACGGGTACTCCTAAGAGTGTGGGGAGAGTTTATAAAAGCTTAAGTATATAAAAGTAATAGAATAAATATATACAAATTATAAAAATAATTAAAAAATATACAGTACTGTTTCTACTTCGCGGATTTTCACTTATCGCGTGGTGTTTTGGAACGTAACACCCACGATAGTCGAGGGATTACTGCATGTGTTTACTCGCATGTACACCCCCCCCCCCC
>NC_068993.1:36363883-36366915 GCF_001194135.2 Octopus bimaculoides | reverse complement strand
ACACACACACTAGCTGTTTGAGCCGGCGTTGCTCGTGTTTTCCGTGTTGAAGTTAAGTCCACCATCTCTGACATGCACAACTACTGCATTGATCTCTTAGAGAGATTTTAGAACTAGCATTATTGCTTATTGCAAAATTAGCGACTGTATGTCGCTTGAAACTGAAACTTTTGCAGTTGGAATGTTTTTGTTATTTCGTCCTGGCGGCGCAATAACAAATCTGTTTTCACATCCAGTTTTTTCTTTTCTTTTCGTTACTGGAGAGCGTACGCCAACCGTCTACATCTTTTATGTTCCCCTTTTATTAGTTTCAGTTGTTAGACTGCAGCCATGCTGGGGTACTCCTTGAAGAATTTTTTTTTAATGTGGTACTCATTCTATCGGTTCCGTTTTGCCGAATCGCGAATTTGCAGTGGCGTAAACAAACCAACAACAGTTGTCAAGTTGTGGTGGAGACAGACACAGACACACACGCATACACGCGCGCGATGTGCTTCTCTCAGTTTCCGTCTTCTAAATCTACTCACAAAATTTTAGTCAGCCCGATGCTATAGTTCAAGACACTTGCCCAAGGTACCAAGCGGTGGAACTGAACCTGTAACCATGTGGTTGGAAAACCAGCTCCTTTCTACAGAGCCAATCAGGAGCCAATTGCCATGTCTGCGCCTATTGACCATGCCTGCGCCTATATATAGACCTTCTTCTTCTTAGGTCCGTTAGAGTCTTTGAGTGGTACATCGGGTAGTCAGTGATTGCCAGTTATCTCCAACTCTAGCCAACCGGTATGCTTCTTCCCAGGTACTAGGCCTTATCTTCCTTGGTCGGCCTCTTTTTCTCTTACCTTCCAGTGGCACCCAGCCCATGGTTGTTTTGGCAATCCTCTCCTCTTAGTATGTAAGCTGCAGAATTGGCAAGGCAGCGACAGTATTTAGAGAACTGACAGCACTTTGGTGTAGCAATAACATAAGTATAGAACTGAAAATTCGTCTGTACAAAACAGCAATACTGCCAATAGCGATCTATGCAGTTGAAACCTGGAAGGTGACAGCAAAAATCGCCCGCCAACTCGACGCATTTCATCAGTGGTGCCTCAAAAACAGCCTAAGAATCACTTATCGAGACACACTGACAAATGAAGTCATTCACACAGCAAGGGTAAGGCCCCTGCATGCAATTGTAACCGAACGATAAATGTTGCCTACATATTAATATACGTTTTAATCGACGAATAATTTACGGTGTAATAACTAAACAAGAGTGTATGCTAACCGATACCTATTCTATGAAATTTATTAATGATTTTGATGTTACATAATCTGAAATCTCCAACTGTTGATATCAATATTTTGTATGATCAAGGAACTATAGACTACTGTGTCTACATTACCGACGAGTAAATGTTCTTCTGACACTTCTGCTGAAGAGTAATGAGTTGGCTATTCTTCGACACCAAATAAGTCATTGCACCGATTACCTGTTTCAGTTACTAAACTTTCAGCTAATAAACATCTCGCGTAGAATAACTAAGACTTTGCTACTTAAGTTCATGCACGTCCATATATAGCTCCTGGCATCTATTTAAGCGTCCCAATTTATTATATTCCTCTTGTAGAGTGTTCTGCAGATATCTTTTACGACCTTTATAAGACAGTTATTCCTTCTCGACCGATTATTTGCATATTTATTCTTAAAACGTCAAGGTGTGTTCGGACCCAAAATATGCTAGCTGCTGTAGAGTACGTCATAGGAAAATAAGTATTTTACAACGACAGTGTATTCAACATTGGCACACGGGATTCCGGGACACCGATGTTTCGATATGTTGTGCCTCGTCAGTCAGAAGTACCAGGACCTTTGAGCCTAAACGAATTGTTTGCTGATCAGTGTTTATATTTGCCAACTGATAAAAAAGCAAAAAAAAAAAAAAATCGTGTACAGCGAGATCTGAATGGATTATTTGCATGTTAATTCTTATTACGTTCAACGACTTTTAAAATTATTTCTCGGTGATATATAAAATGATCGTTCCATTCCTTTGTCCCTTCCTGGCTGATTTATATGCGTGCCAGTAGCGATATCAACAAATACTTTACTATATTGTGGGACTAAACGAATAACTGATGTGATTAGGTATCTTTTATATTTATCTCTTACAGTCTTGAGACTGCAGCCATACTGAAGCACCACCCGGAAGGGTTTTGCCGAACTAATCGACCCTAGTACGTATTTATTTTTCAAGTTTACAGGACGTAAACAAACCAATATCGGTTGTCAAGTGTTAGGGGAGCCGCAAACACTAACATGAAGGCACATGCACACACACACACACACACACACACACACACACACACACAAATGCACACACATAAACGACGGGCTTGTACACAGTTTCTCTCTACTAAATTCAATCACAAGGCATTGGTTGGTCCAGGTTTATATTAAAAGATACTTGCCTAAGGTTCTATGCAATGGGACAAAACCTGAAACCACGTGGTTACAAACTGAGCTTTTAAACCACATAATCATACCTGCGCCTAGACGTCCTGCGAAATCAATTGTAAATATACCATATTTTCTTTCTGTTTTTGTGGAATATTAAAGGTCCTTTTTATATTTGTTTTATTTGTGTAGGTATAAAGTCAAAAGCACCCTTTGACCAGAACTTATTCATAGAAAGAAAGAAAGAAAGAAAGAAAGAAAGAAAGAAAAAGGCACATTTGATAATGCAACCCTAAATACATTATGTCTGAAAGTAAAATGGAATATTCACGGTTGGAACAATTTGAGTCACTGGTCTTTTAGCTCTGTCGGTCTGGAATTAACCACTATTGCCACCGCCGCCGCCACCACCGCTACCACCACCGCCACCACAAACAACAACAACAACAACAACAACAACAACAACAACAACAACAACAACAACAACAACAACAACAAAATCTGTCTCAAATTACACAACACGGTGTTTTTGAAAAATACATCAAATTGCGTTGTTCTGTCTACTGCATAAAAAAAAAAATATAAGACATAAT
>NC_068993.1:36363079-36363690 GCF_001194135.2 Octopus bimaculoides | reverse complement strand
ACCACCACCACCACCACCACCACCACCATCATCATCATCATCATCAGCAGCAGCAGCACCACCACCACTACTGCAATCATTACCACAACTACGACTACCACTATCATTACCCCCAACGCCACTACTACTACTACTACTACTACTACCATCACCACCATCACCACGATCACCATGACCACCACGACGTTCCCCGCACCCCCCAATGACAACAACAACATTAACAGTATTGACCTTACTAAGCTGGAACAGCATGAAAAAGTTATCAGCGACGTTCCTGCACCACGGATTGAAACCAGATGCTCTGAGTATGTGTGTACTGGCCGTTGATTTAATGTTATGAGTTACAAAGGTTAGAACTGAAAAGTTACAGGTTGTGTGGTGCATTAGTTATTTACTATTTAGGAATTTGTTTACAGTCTTTCGTAGCTACTTATATCTCCATGTATCCAAAAATACCTGAAGATAAGCCATCGTAACATACTAAAAATAAATAACAACCTACACACTCTTACATATATACATGCATATACAATATATATATATGTATATATATATATATATATATATATATATATATATATATATATATATATATATATATATATATATAT
>NC_068993.1:36356737-36362444 GCF_001194135.2 Octopus bimaculoides | reverse complement strand
ATATATATATATATATATACGTTAGTGGTCAACGTCATATATATATATATATATACACACTTGTCATCAGCCAGGAAGTAAAACGTTTGCATATTGTTTCTTCAAGAGACGTTATGTGTGTGTGGACAGAACTTTAAGGTTTCCTGAATCGATTTAAAAACTATTTCGCGTGATAAGAATAAACTTAAAATTTTCACTGCGCATGTGTATGTGATATGTATGTATGTATGTGTGTGTATGCATTTATGTATGTATATAAGTATGTAGTTCTTCCCGGGCTTATGCTTTCCATGTTCAGAGATTTGTGCAAATCCTTTCCTCACTATAAAAAATCATCATACATAGGTTTCGCTTGAAAAAAGCAAAAAAAAAAAAAAAAGAAAAAGATAAAGAAAACTTATCACAAAGGTGGCTGGTCGTAGCCTTCGCATTTGTGGGACTTTCGATCAGACGATGGCAGAACACGAGTTTTCAACTATCCCATCATATATGTATGTATGTATGTATGTATGTATGTATGTATGTATGTATGTATGTATGTATGTATGTATGTATGTATGTATGATGTATGTATGTATGTCATTATTCAGTTTTATATCAAGATTTCATGCCCATAGAACTAGTGGAAGAGTCGGCTTGTCACTTAGATCTAAGGCTCCTTCATTGGAATTTCAACATCAACAGGGTATTTTTTGCATGTATATGTATATATGTGCAGTATTTAGAGTCAGTGCATGTGCAAATTTGTATGTTTTGCTTTATGTATATATTCTCATGCATATAGTTGTAAGTTTAGACATGTGCATATATGCTGAAAAGGTAAATTTCTGGAAAGGTGTGCAAAGCTTTCTCCTTTTTGGTTTTGAGAAATCTAATTTCTCCGGATTGTTACTTAGGGAGTGTGTTACATATTCCAGGGTCCCAATAATTACAGGTATAAATCCGAACTTGTAATTTGGGTAGAGTAACTGTAGGTGCTTTCTTTTTCACTGATCTTTAGCTTTATGTAACATCCACTAAGCAGCTGATTTTCCCTACTGTACACTGCCTGGTCCATTATGTTTACATTTTATTGAGGTTTTCATTGGGACCAGTACTCCTTCTTATTAGGAGTGACTGTTGCCTCTACCATACTGTGTGTTCTTATTTCTTTGACCTCTGGATTATCCTTCCGACGGATCTCTTTATACAGTGTCTTGGCTACAACATGATGTCTCATCGGTGGATAATATCGTGATGATATTTTTGGATAGCTGCTTATGATGTGGGTGATATCTTCGGTCTGCATACTTTATCACATTTTGATGTTTTTCTTACGTCTCTGTCCCTTTTGTGCATCCAATTGATATTTCCTGTTCCTGGATTGCAAACGTGAAAGTTAATAATGCGGTTGGTCCATGATAGACTCCTTTGATCATCAATGTTACTACCACCCCTAAGCTTTCTACTAGCATATCCATGCAAGGTCTTCTGCTGATATATGCTCATCCTTTCATCTGATGACTCGTAACGGTATGGTTATGTGTAATTAGCAGTCACCAGTTGTAACAGTAGTTGAGGTGATAATTGTTGGTTGTTGGCAGTTAGCGATTTGTAACGGGTGTTGAAGTCGCAGATGTGCAAGATGGAAGAAGAGCGATCGAAGTTGTAAAGAAATATACTTTGTATAATGCTATGTCTCGACGGGCAGGTGTGTAATATAAGTGGAAAAGCATGCGAGGTTAAGAAAGTTAGTTTCTTCTTTATAGGTATGTACATGTTTGTAATTCTAGCAGTAAGAAAAGTAGAGACTGAGTGATGTTGTAGAGAAAAGAAGGTGAGCTAGTGAAAGTTAGAGAGTAGAAGGAAGTTGTGGCTCATAGTAGCTGATTGTAACTTTCTTTTTACCTCTGGCCGTTTGTTTCAAGTGGCTATCTGCTTGTGGCCATCTCTAGTTGGTCTCTGTTCACTAACTGATTTTGGCTTACCAAATTCTAGTATTTATATCCATGCAAAACCAGTTAGAAGGGAGAAACATATTGTTGAGAGCAATAGATCTTGTTGGGGGTCTGTTATCCCAATTCAACTTTTGGTGAAATAGAAGGGTCAAGTTGGAAAGACATTATTCTGCTTAACGAAGGCATCTGGTAAATGTAACTGCTGTCACTATTGTTTCTTCTGTGAGAAAAGTGCTGTTGAAATGTTATGGGAAATTTGTCGATTCTGGTTCGAATCTACTCTATGCCTAAAAGAGGTTCAGTAGCGATTCGTTGCGGCATGTATCCAAGGTTATCAGACAAGAATTGTTGCTTGAGGAGCTGCTTTCCAAGTCTCATGATGTTATCTGCCTCATGTATGCAAACTTGATCAAGGGATGCACTTCTACACTTGCTTGTTAAAAGACGTCGCCGAAGGGATATGATATGACATTCAAAGGCAGTTTGGATCGATGTTAAACCTCTGCTTCTTCGTTGATGTGAAAATTATTTCTGATGGTCAGTATCTTCCGGGCTTTTTATATCAATGACCTGGGTCTCATCAAGCGTCTAATGAAATAGTCCAAATGTTGGTATGTGTACTAGTACTGCAAACACACTGTGAACCACTGTTTTACTGCATGCAGAGGTTCATATTTTCCTTATCCGGCTATAATATTCTTTAGTGACACATGTCTCGTTATAGGTACCATCGTAAGATAAGTTTTCATCCATCCTTGATTTGTGCCAGCAGACCACCGCGGATGTGGAAATTACCGTAATATCAGTGCTAAGCAGTGCTTAGGCCATTTTTCTTTTCCTTGCGTGACCATCTTCTTTTCCTGCACGGACGTTCTAAGGACTCTCTCTTCTATCTTTTCTCTTTTCAATGAAAATATTTCTCTCAGCCTTCACTATTTTCCCCTCGTTCAGGTCTAACGACTCTCCATGCTTATTTTCGTTCGGTGATGACATTTTCAGACAACTGCTATAACGTGGGTGATATCTTCGGTGTTAACTCCACAAAGTCTGCATCGGTTGTCACATTTTACTGCTTCTCCTGCATCTCTATCTCTTTTGTGCATCAGGTATTTGGTTGATATTTCCTGTTCCTTAATTGCAAACGCATATCCTTCAAAGTGGGAGATAGTAACAAGATAGACTGTTTTGATGATCAATGTTACTATCATCTCGGAGTTTTCTACTAACATATCCATGCATAGTCTTCTGCTCATATAGGCTCATCCTTTCATCTGATGACATGTTGCGGTAGAGTCGTGCGACTTCTTTGGGCATATATTCTAGGTTATCAGACAAGGAATGCTGCTCAAGGAGCTACCTTCCAAGTCTTATGATGCTATCAGCCTCATGTATGCAAACTTGGTCAAGGGATGCACATCGACACTTGGTGGCTAAAAGATGTTGCTGAGGGAAATTATACGACATTCAAAGGTATTTTGGATCGATGTTAAGCCTCTGCCGCCTTGTTTTCGATTTAGGCAGAGGCGGTCTACATCATTGTTTATGTGGAAATTATGTGTGCTTGTTAGTATTTTTCGGGTTTTCACATCAATGGCTCGGATGTCATTGAACATCCAGTCAAGCAGCCCAAATGTTGGTATGAGCACTGGTACTGAAAACACATTGTAGGTCACTGTTTTATTGAATGCAGAGAGTTCTGAGGTCCAAATTTTCTCCATTCGGCTATAATATTCTTTAGTGACACGTGTTTTGTTACAAGTGCCATTGTAAAATATGCTTTCATCCACCCCTGGATACCTTCGTCAGATATTTGAGAAACAGTCAAAGCATTGATGGAGATGTTGCTAATCTGGTTTATAGTTTTCCCCCTTTTTACAACCATATAACAGCATTTATCCTGACCAAAAGTTTCAAGACATAAAGTTTCAAGCCATCCACAAAGTATCTGTGTAATTTTGGTATTTCTGCTTCCTTGTGAATCAGTGAGATATCCTTCAGACTTCTTTAACATGAATGACAAGGGGTTTACAGAAAGTATAAACATCACAGAGAGGCTGTCCCCTTAGAATATGCCTTTGCCATACTGTATGCTATCGGTGATAATATGGTCACTCTTTGTGTTTAATTTCAAGATGGTGACCCATGATGAAGTCAGGTCAGCTATGGTTTTGACTATTCTCTCTGGAACTTTGGCAAGTTGAAGGGCTTCTAGCATCCATGAGCGGGGAACAGAGTCAAAAGCTTTCTTGTAGTCTAGCCATATTGAAACTAGGTTCCTCCTGTGCTCTCGCACCTTTGACATCACAGCTTTGTTGATTAACAATTGCTCGGCACATCCCCATACACCTTTCTTCCCAGCTGCTTGTTCTGCTATGATGATGTTACTGGTTTCACAATGGTCCTGGAGGAAAAGGTTTAAGCATGCTGTATATATCTTATATATTAAGTTCTGGCATGCCGGTAGTGTTTTGTCATGTAGGTGGTTCTGTATTTGGGGATCAATTTTGTCTCCGCCAGAGCTAACCAGTGTGGTATGCTACTGTTCCTATTGAGCGCTTGTTGGTACAGATTGATAAAGATATGATCGGTAGAATGTTAGCTTCTTGTACCAATATCCAACAATCAAGTCTCTTCCAGGTGCTTTTCCATCCTGGAGTTTCTGGATCACAGTTGCAAGACTTTCACCATCAATGTTGTATGACTTGGGTGTAAAACGCAGGGGCAATAGCTTCTTCGGATTTCTTCCATCTATAGAGGACTTTGGTTAAACTCCTTCTCTTCACTCCAGATTTTCCTACAGAAGGAGTTTATATCTTCTCTTGAAGAAGGTTCTGTGATGTTCACTGCTCCACCTCTCATGTCTCTGTATACTGGTGCATGTATGCATGTAAATAAGTTTTTATGAATGTATGTATGTATGTATATATGTATGTATGTATATACACACAGACTCATATATGTGTGTATATACATATGCATATACATGCATATATCTAATACATATATAGATATATACATACACGCGCGCGCGCGCACACACACACATACATATATATGCAATATACTATATACTATATATACATACACAGGCACGCACGCACGCACGCATGCAGACAGACAGACTGATAGACACACATACACAAACACATACACACACACGCACGTGTACGTGCACCCCCCCCCCCCCACATACACATTCCAATATTGCTAAGTAATAATAGAAGGATTTAGAAATATGACGTAAAAATATTGGCTGGAGTCGCAATTGAACAGTAATTTATGGTGAATACTGTCCAATATACATAATAGTCATGTACTTTTACGGGCAGCTACTTATATATATAATATATATGTATCCGTATGTGTATATTGGCCGGCTAATAACCATTTTGCCTCGATCTCTTTTATTGATGTTATCGATTCCTGACGTCAGCAAGGGAGCTATATATTATTGCATCAGGAAAATAAGAAATATTATTTTTAATTTGGAATGGTCTGTGTGTGTGTATGTGTGTTTGCGTTCTTTCTTTGCTTATTGTTTGGGCTTGGTGGAGTTCGGTGGGAAGGAAAAAGAAACTTTGGTTCCTGGGATTTGAGGAAACTGTCTGCAGAAAATAGAAACAAATTACTTTACTTACATACATACATGCATACATACATACATACATACATACAAACATACATACATACATACATACATACATGCGTACGTACATACATACATATATACGTATATATATATACGTATATATAAATATATATATATATAT
>NC_068993.1:36350329-36353550 GCF_001194135.2 Octopus bimaculoides | reverse complement strand
AGAGAGAGAGAGAGAGAGAGAGAGAGAGAGAGAGAGAGAGAGAGAGAGAAATCAAAAAAGCAAATCATTTGGCATCACTAAAAAATAAAACATTCAATTTAGATACAGAATATGAAGATATAGAGTCTGTTACAGCTGTTTCTAGAATAGCCAAGCATGTGGATCATAATATTGTGTAAGGCTTCCATAAGCTGAGTATACCATCATCAGAAAGGGAGAATTCAGGGAGATGTAAAAATGAAGTAATATCCTCAGTCGAGGATATTAGACCATTCCAGATTGTCAAAAATGAAGGAAGGATCAGAGTGAAATAGATACGAATTACGCAGTTCTAAGATCAAATAAATAATAATGAGAATGTATGATGATAATCTATGGCGAGGAATAGTGTTAGTTACCAGTTCCATTTTTGAATATACCAGTTCAATCCGTTTACTAAATGATGCCAATGCCTTAACTATTTCTTCCTTTTTCATTTTATTGAATGCTCGCTTGATCGAAGACTTCAGTGAAAATACACAGTTGTGAGAAGTTGCATTTGATATTGCTTCAACTGCGCCCCATAGCCAAAAATCACACAGATTTAAATGTGGCGAGCTAGAGGGACAAACATGGGCAATTCTTTCTTCAAAAAGATTTGCACACTTTTCGCAGAATGGGCGGGCGCGGAGTCCTGTACAAACATGACTCGTTTTGCATCATAATGCTTCCTAATCTAAGGCAACAAAACTTCTAAGATTTTGAGATACTCTGCTATGTTGATTTTAAGACCCGCCTCAATAACATGAGGAGGCATCAATTTTGCATCACTTGCAATAACTTCAAAGACCATAATGGAAGAAAGATTCTTGCTATGTATAGCTGAAGGAACTTGGGAAGGGTCGTACGCTATCACTTGTGAGTTTTGACGGTTTGCAACTTCGTCTGCCATGAACTTCTTTTCATCCACGAAGATGCGGGCGTCTCCGCCACGATGTTTCAGATGACTAAGAAGTTTGGCTTTCAGCTTGAATAGCTTTGGAGAGGGCAGTTAGGATGTCATGGTGTCTCCTCATGTACGATTTCATATGGAGGTCTTGTCTCACAGCCCTAGAAACGGTCATTTTACTGATTCCCCAATCTTGAGCCAACTTTGCCATCGATTTTGATGAGTTCGACTCAATCGATCTTTTAAGTCCTGCTAAGAAGCGAGGCGTGTGTTTTTGGTCATTACAAGGACTGTGAGGCTTTCTCCGAACATACTGACTTTTCTTCAAATTGGTTACAACTCTAAAAACAGCAGATCTGGCATAATTTGTGGCTCTATCAATCTCCACAACACTTTTACCAACGTGGAATAATTCGGTAATTACACTTTATACGGTTTGATTCTTTGTTAACATTCATAGTTTGGTCAATTAGAGATTAAAAAAGTAGTGCAAGTGATTATTCAAACTGGTAATATTTAAAATTTAGATTTCAACAAAATCTATACAATTAGAAATGTACCCATTTGAAACTTGTCTCAATTTACATGTTACATCTTGTAGAGTGAATTAGGGTTGAGTAGGAATAATACATTATAATATGAAAGAAAGACAGAATGGTAAATGCACTAAAGTAGATACATACTAGTCTGTATAGTGAGAGCATGTATGTTGAAAGGTTAGTGGGTGTATAAACATAGACAGATTGGTAAAGGGATGAGGAATAGCAGAGTATCGTGTTATAGGTCCCACCCTGAAGACGGAGGTCAGATCTACTTAATGTTTATATACTTCCACTACTGCTTGCGTATCCTTGACCTTTTTGTGAACAACATTTGCCAACATTATGAAACAATCCTGAGCTCTCCAAAACAGATGTTGGACGTGTAATACCCTACCATCTCCCTTTAGTTTTCTGTGTCTTGTTCTGCTAATATATAAATGTCTATAGATTTATACATGAATATTCATAGCTTGAATATTTTCAGTCTCTGTTCCCTCTCTATTTACATGTATATATGCAAAGGTGGACACCGTCAATCGAAAAGTTAACTTCGTTAACCGTTATTCAGCTAGTTCTTTAAAAATTTAACAGAAGTTATCGATAACCCGTTAACGTTAATCTTAATTATAGAAAAAAAAAATCAGTTTTTGCTGTAAAACCTCCCAAAAACCCCTTTAAAAAGTGTCAAAACTATAAAATCAGCCTTGTTTTGGCCTTTTTAAGGGCTTTAGCATCCCAAAACTAGTTTTTTTGGGGCTTTAGAGTTATAACTTTTAAAAGACCTAAAAAAGGCTGATTTCATAGTTTTGGCCCTTTTTAGGTCTTTAAAGGCTTTTAAAGCCAGAAAAAGGTAAAAAAATCTCAAATGAAACACAATAATAGTATTAAACTAAAAAAAAAAGTTCATTGATAAAGTGGCTGCAAAAAGTTTATAAAAATGAAAAACTGTGTTCATGAGATGTATGATGCCCTTCATGAAAATTAGCATGTCAAAGTTTTCATCAGACAGGGATGATCTCTTGGTCCTCAAGATGTCCTTGCCCATAGAGAATAAACGCTCCACTGCATCACTGGAGGGGATGGCTGTGTTGAACATGATGAACAAGTCCACCAACACTTGCTCACCCAAGAAGGCAGCATCTGCCAGCAAGTCCTTGGAGTTGATCTCCAACCAGGTCTTGACCAAATTCTTGTCCTTGTCCTTGAGTGACCTGTGGCTTCTACTGCTCTCTTTTGGCCGGGTGACACCACTCAAGAAGTCGCCCTCCTCTTCGTTGTTGCTGCCTCCACTGTTGCTGCTCACTTCGTCAGGTTGCTGCCTCAAGACCTTTTCGACCTTACCCTCCATGCTTTTCGTCACCTTGGTGACCTCGGTGTTGTTATACTTATCCACCCAAATGAGGCGAAACCTAGGGTGGAAGGCAGAAGCCAGCTGGCATTCAGGAGGGTCTAAAACTTTTTGTCGATTCTCGACAAAAGTGCGCCGACCAAGGAACTGCAGTAGACATTAAGTCCTTGAGCCTAAAGATCGTTGCAGCAACTTGAGTTAACGGAAGTTAATTAGTCCGATAATGATTTCCAAAGTTAACTTAAAAGTTAAATCGTTCACGAAAATGTTATCTTCGTTAATTAATGATTAACGGATTAACGGTTTGGTGGGCAGATTTGTATATATGTATGCATATTTTGTATGCCAAGCCCAAGCGGTTTTATTTGTTTATTTGCATCATTATCTGTCTGTCTGTCTGTCT
>NC_068993.1:36348318-36349470 GCF_001194135.2 Octopus bimaculoides | reverse complement strand
ACACACACACACACACACACACACACACACACACACACATACACACACACACACAGACACACACACACACACAGACACACACACAGAGTTACACACTTACACACATAAACACAACGCATGACGGGTTTCTTTCAGTTTCCGTCTACGAAATCCAGGCTATAGTAGAAGATACTTGCCCAAGGTACCACGCAATGAGACTTGACTCGGAACCATATTGTTGCGCCTATGTACGTATGTATATATATATAAAGCATTTTATCGATGGCCAGATAACTGAAGAGATGGCAGCGTGGGTTTCCGCCCCGATATCCGAAACTCGGAGCTTTATCATGGCTACCGAATAATTGGATGACAATATATTTGACTTGGCAAGGTAGCATGTGGTTAATGTCTGTTACCATGTTGCATTATCTCGTCGTGAGAAGTAAGATTTATTTGCCTGTCGTGGTAATGAAATGAGAATGAGATGTAAGGGGACAATGTTTCTGAGATCCCGGTTCGAATGTAAGGCAGGTCTGAAAGGGTTCCCAACAGTTATTAGTCGGAGTGTTAGAGTGTTATATATGTATGTATGCATGTATATATATATGAGATGATAGTTTCACTTTAATAGTTTCAGTCTTGAAGTGAAAGTATCTGACGTTACAACAGAGAGATATTATTGTTTCACTTTTGACGTATGCCTGTATATATGTGAGATAATAGTTTCACTTTAAGAGTTTCAGTATTAAAGTGAAACTATTAAAGTGAAACTGTCTGATATTAGAATAGAGAGATATTATTGTTTCACTTTCGACACGTAATACTGCAATAGTGGAGGAGATGTGATATTGCACTAGGCAAGGAGTTAAAATTTTTTGGGGCCTAAAACAGTACCTGGACCGTAAGTAAAACATGTATAAAATTTTAATGAAATTAGTTGTGTAGTTCTAAAGTTTTAGGGATTCACACAGACAGACAGACACACATTCTCATCTTTATATACATATATATAGAAGATATATGTGTGTATATATATATATATATATATATATATAAGCACGCATTAAATACAACAAAGCGTACACGTAGGGCAGACACAGAAGGACCATAATTCTTCATCGGTTATCGACCGAAAGATACTAATACTCAGCAGTTTCCTTCCTTTAACGA
>NC_068993.1:36336780-36348124 GCF_001194135.2 Octopus bimaculoides | reverse complement strand
TATATATATAGGGTGATGTCCATTCCCCAGGCGACTAAATATCTATAATTAGGAGTTGCTTTAAAAACACACGAATTAAGTGGCTTTGATTAAACTGGCATTGGGGACAACAGTGTAGAGTAAGGGAAGAGAGAGAGAGAGGACAAACAAGAAGAGGAAGTAGAAGAAAGAAAGGGAGAGGGGGAGAGGAAGAAAAGAAGAGAGAGAGGTATAAATAGATAAGAATAGGGTAAGACTAGACAACTAAGAAGAAACAGGAGAGAAAGAAGAAAATGAAGAAGCGGATCGAAAAAGAAAGAAGACAAGTAGAAGATAGAAAATTAGAAGATAAAGATAGATAAAAAAAAAAGAAATTACGAGTAGTAGTAGTAGTAGTAGTAGTAGTAGTAGTAGTAGTAGTAGTAGTAGTAGAAAATGACATTGAGTAGAAAAGTAAGCTTACAAAGGCAAATATTTGTAAGAGAAAATAAAATAGTCTCCGAGGCATGAAGAATGTATGTATGTATGTATGTATGAATGAATGTATGTATGCATGTGTGTATGTATGTGTGAATGAATGTGTGTGTTTATGTGGGTGTCTATGTATCCATGAATGTGTATGTGTCTATATGTGTGTGCATTTGTGTGCATATACATATATATTCATGTACATCATATCGGTATGTTTATTATATTCATAGATAAATAGTGCTTGTAAGTATATAGACATGTATAAATGCAAAAATGTGTGTATGTATTCGCGTATTTGTGTATGTGTATGTATTTATGTATGTATTGCGCTACATAAATAATATTTTCAGGATTAAATAAAAAGTAGACAACAAACGGAAAATATGACATACCTATATATTTAAATAATCTTTAAAAAAGACGTAGTAAATAAACGAACGAACGTATATTAAATACACAGACGAACAAAAAACACAGAGGGTCACCAACTCCTCATTAGTTATCGGCCGGAGGGTCAATCGCAATTTCAGCCATTATCGATAATATTACTTCCATTTTGGAGGCACCGGCAAGAAACTTGCCGGGAATGGGACCAAACCATAACAAAGGGAGACGGGTTCGAGACGAGATTGTTAGTGGACGGACGAAGGACAAAACAATAAGCAGTATATAAAGGGCTAGGGCCACTCGAAGATAACAATTAATAATGATAATAATAGATATACAACAAGAAAAAAAGCCTCGGGGCTGAAAGACAATAGCAAATGTGGGTAACGTGAAGGAGAAATGAAAACTGTACTAAAGGACTATAGACACGGGAAGGGTAGAAGGAGGAGCTCAGAAAATCTTGACCGGTGCGGTCGAAGGCAACGCGAAAAGGAATGACACCGCCTTAGGTTGGCACAGGTCAGTGTGGGAGAAGGGTCACAGAGAAAGAGAGAGAGAGAGACGGAGAGAGAGAGAGAGAGAGAGAGAGAGAGAGAGAGAGAGAGGGAGAGAGAGAGAGAGAGAGAAAGGAAATTAAGAGAAGCAAAGTAGGGGGAAGAAATAAAGTAGCACAAAAATATTCCAAGGCTTCTCTGGAGAGACAAGAGCCGCAAGGTCTGGCCATTTTCTAAGAAGAAAGCAAGCAAGTATCCATACCTTGAATTCTTTCTTATTGCAGATTACTATAATCACTTCCTGATTTGTGTGTGTGTGTGTGTGTGTGTGCGTGTGTGTATGTGTGTGTGTGTGTATGTATGTATGTATGTTTGTATATGTATATACACAGACACACACAAATCAGGAAGTGATTATAGTAATCTGCAATAAGAAAGAATTCAAGGTATGGATACTTTATTGTTTCCTTCTTAGAAAATGGCCGGGCCTTGCGACTCTTGTCTCTCCAAAGAAGTCTCCTCTGAGGAAACAGAGGGTCGTGGCATCTGGCCATGTTACAAGAAAACAATAAACACTACACACACACACACACACACACACACACACACACACATATGCACGCACACATACATTTTTACACAAGTTTTTGTTGGATGACCGTTGACTACTTATTAGTTCCTCCGCCCTTTGATGAGCATTTTCTTTTTGTCCCACTCTTGCGCTTCAAAGACAAAATAAAAGACAATCTGAAGCGATGCAACGTTCCCTTTTCTTCCTAGGAAAACAAAGCATCAGAACGTAAAATCTGGCGCCAGTCCTGCTTCTCCTCGGTTCAAAGATTTGAGCAAAGGCGACTCCAACATCGGAACCAACTGCTCCTCTAAATGGAAACCTCACCTGTCATTGTGGTTTTGTGACACGAAGCAAAGCAGGCTTTGCCGTCCATCCAAGAAAATACACAGTAAATGAACCACCAGCACTCAAGCAAACTGAGTCCTCAACCTGTTCCATTTGCCACAAGGTTTGTAAGAGAAATTGAGCAAACGGAAACTGAAGAAGCCGGACAGATTTTATATTTAACTTAAAAGTTCCAGCCTGTTATACTGATTTTACCCGATGATTTCATTTAGGGTTCAAGTACATGCGGAATACTCTGCCGCTTACACACCTATTCAATGAGCAGGTAATTCAGGTGATTAAACAATTGAATACGTATTCACTCGTAGAAATCGATGGAGATCTTTTTGCTTATATTTCTGTTACTTACCTTACTGCTTGAATATGTGTATGTCTTGGCCTCAAACAACTCGTTCAAAACAACATCTTTCGAGCCTTATAATTTACTGTTAATATAATTCCGGTGTCCAATATAGTGGTTTTTATTTATCTTTCATCCTGGAGGTTAGGCAGGATCCCTGAGTAAAGGAGGTAGCCTCAGACTGGAAACCTTGTCCGAGTGTTTGCAACAGGCTGGACTTCGCTAAAAGCACCCAAGTGCTAGGTCGTAGTCTTAAACCGAATGACGGGTTATGTTTGTACACTGTGGCGGGATTTAAACTCAGAACTCAAAGAACCGGAACAAATACTACAAAGTATCGGACCCGACGTTCTTACAATTCCGCCTTGGGTTTGTGCTTTCATATCGACTCCCAAACGATAAAATGCCAAGCTGACCTCGGCAGGATTTGAAATTCAGATCCCAGAATCAGGAACAAATAGTATTGCATTGTCTGACACTCTAACGACTCTAACAACTTGTACCTTTTTGGGGTAGCAGTGGTAAAAAATCTACATAAAATTGTTATTAAAATATTTTTTCTGCCTACCTTTTTGTCATGCTGCAATACACCTTGTATTGCAATGACTCTATGTTGTAGATACATAATCAACTGACGTGAAAGTGTGGTTCTTGTATGTCCAATGTAATATTTATAGACATGGCATCTACAAATTTCACGCTTGCAAATTCATTTGAAAATGTCATTGGTCATCTATAGTTTATTCATCAGCTTGTAGAAATAGTGTATGGAGGTATGGAGGTGAAGGGAATATTTGTTTATTTTCTCTACTTTTTGACATAGTTTTAAAGCAATTAATTATTAGGTGTGGTACACGTTCTATTGTGTGGCACGGTTCGTTAAAATGTATAAGTTAATCCTCAATTCTACAAACAGGGTTAATTTGATTCACCTGAGAAATTTTTGTTTGAATTTCCATGTATTTTACTGAATTTATTTTTATATATGATGGTCGGCTGAAATGTTCATAGGCTGACCAAGATACTCTGATGGAATGTGACCAAATGAAATTTATTTTTCAACACAAACCTCTTGCAGTCTACATACTTCTTCCATCGGTGTTGCAGTGCTTGGATCCTATTGGTGAAGAAACTTGTATTCTGTTGGTCAAAAACATCATCAACAGAAGACACGACGCTGTCATCATCACTGCGATACTGGTTTTCAGCGAAGTGTCTTTTTCATGTTGGGGGAACAGATGATAGTCAGATGGGGCCAAATAAGGAATATAGCGATTAACCAGTTCAAAGCCACAGTCACGTAGAGCAGCCATTGAAACCAAGGACTTGCGTGCTTGAACATTTTCCTGATAAAACAAAACTTCTTTCGTCAGTTTTTCTGGGCGTTTGTTCTTGATAGCCTTTCGTAACTGCTACGGTAAATTGGAATAATACTGTCCATTGATGGTGTGGCGATTTTTTGAAGATGGTCAATAAACTCAACGCCTTTTGCATCCCAAAAAACTGAGGCCCTCACTTTCCCTGCAGATGAAACAACCTTAGCCATCTTTGGAGCAGGTGAGGAGGGATGTCTCCACTGCACGGATTGTCTCGTTGTCTCTAACTCAAAGGGATGAACCCAGCACTCATCCTGAGTTAGGAAACGTTCAAGAAAATCAACTGGATTTGCCTTAAACAATGTCAGATTTTACTCGTGACGTGACCAGCCTGGTGCACTTTTGACCAGGTATCAGAAGACGTGGCACTCGCCGAATAGAAACCTTCGTCATGTCAAGTTCCTCATGCAGAATATTCTCAACTTTCTCATGGGATATGCAAACAGCATTGGTAATTTGATTTATAGTCAGCCACCTGTAATCTCTCACCTTGTGGCGAACACGATCAATGCTTTCCTCGATGGTGGCAGTTGCTGCTCGTCCAAACCTTGGGTCATCATCAAGACTCTCCGTTCCCCTTCTAAATTCAGTTGCTCACTTTTGCATTGTTGATAAAGCGGGGATGCCATCCCCTAATGTCGCAATGATCTCAGTATCAGTGTCCTTGGGGGCTAAACCCTTTTCTGCAGGTATTTGATAACATCCCGATGTCAACTTTTATCCATTTATCAAGAGAAATCACTACTAGTTACTTTTGAATTGTTCTTTGAACAGTCACATGTCAGTTTAGGTGGGAAGAAACAATGCAGAGTTGAAATTAATTCATGCACCACTTCTTAATAGTCAGCCTATGAACTTGTCAGCCCATTCTCATAGTTGTAGGTTTGGACTTCTAATTAGTTTGCATATCCATTGTTGACAACTGTTTGCTTTATTTTCTTTATATTCTTTTTTATAATGTTTCTCAATACACAGACGATTGTGCACTTTACCAATAAACACTAGATACCGCGAATAAACTGTTTTCAGATCGGTGAAAGATAGCAGATGTCAACGACCAAACGATAATAAAGTCCGCCGTTGATAACGAACAAAGAAAACGGACAAAACAAATTCTCACCTACGATAAAACAACAATAAAACAATTCCGGGTGAGTTTTGAATGTCTTGAAACATTGCTCTAGCATAGCCAATGCCTGATGGCTGTAACCTGTAAGAATACACACAAACACACACACACACACACACACACACACACACACACACACACACACACACACACACACACACACACACACACACACACACACACACACACACACACACACACACACACACACACACTTATATATACTGTATGCTGGTAACATACTACCTACAACTTAAGCTTCTATAAATTAAGCAATTTATAGAAAAATGAAGAGGTTGGTTTTAAATGCAATGCAAACTTGATTGGAAGCGCAAAACGAGAAGGGAACAATACGAATGCAATGGTAGCAGTAGCAGCAATAGTAGTAACAGCGGTAATGACGACGACGGAACATCATTAATAGGAAAAACAACAGCGACATCGATAATAAAGATTGTTAATGATCGTCTATTTTAGCGAAATCTGATCGTAATGAAATGATTCAGTTATACAAAAAAAGAAAAAAAACCCGAAAATATTGGTTTCTATTTTCTTGATTTTTCTGTCTGTTCTGTTCTGTCCCACAATGCCTGTCGGTCGTTAAGAGCGAGATAATGAAACGTTTCTTTCTTTCTTTCTTTCTTTCTTTCTTTATTTATTTCTTTATTTCTTTCTGTTTTTCTTTCTTTCTTTTTCCATCTGGCAAGAGTCATCATTAAATTGATTAAAAAAGAGTTTGGATGCGAGAGGTAGAGAAATAAGAATGTCGAAGGACCAGAGGTAACAGAGACTACAGTGAGTTAGAGGGTATGTAGATGTAATGTATTGGTTAGCTAACGTTTACTCATTAATTGGATCGGCAGTTTTTGATGCTGTGCTGTTTTCCAAGGTTAACAGTTCTCTGATGTGGCACAGTGAGTCGCGAATCACTAGATCCGTTTATCGTTTGTAACCAGTCCCAGTTTCTTGACTATTTCAGAGGCTTCTGTCATTTGGTCAGAATAACCATAGAATTGTTGACAATTCAACTGATCAATGGAGGCGAAGACTGCTTGAAGTTCTTTTTTTTTCTGTAAAAACACCTTGTACTGAGTTCCTGTTACCTTCTTTATATCTACACATGGACTTGAACTCTTTGACGAAATATTCAGTAATGATGCAATGTTTCTGTTGTTGTACGCCATCATCATCTTTCAGTTACAGTAGCAGATGGCCATAATTCTCTTCCTCATCCTCTTTCTTTTGCAGCTTCTATATTCAGTTGCGGCCCCATTTTCGGGTGTTTAGAGCTGGCAATCAACGGGAGTTGAATTCCTCGGCAGAATTGGAATTCAGAACCTATATAGTTGCATGGGTAACTGCAATATATCTTGTCAGGCGCTCTAATAATTCTACCAATCCACCACTTTGGAGTGAAACTTTGTTTTCGGACCCAGAAGAGATAAAAGGCAAAGTGGGGAAAAGGGGGGGGGATTTGAACCTAGAGAGTAGGAACAATTACCTAAAATATTCTATCCAGCATTTCAACGACGCTACCAACCTGCTGTTGTATATGTTCACGGTATCTATTTATTTACAATGTAGTAGACTGAGCTTGTTGTTTCGTATTGACGAGTGATACATCGATAATTGGACACGAATCAACATAGGTTGATAATCTAGCGCTAGACAGATTGTACTTCTTTGATGACCAAATCTGCAGAAATGTAGACGAGATCTACGAAATACTTACAAGCATAACTGATGAGGGTGAACATTGAAAACCGTGCGTTATCAAACAAACCCTTCACATCCTTATTAATTTGAAACCTTTTAGTTTCCTTTGTTTTTAGTCTATAAGTTAATTCATTATTATAATACCCCTTATCTCAAAGTTATCCTCAAATTACAACTGTAGTTATTTGAGAGAAGAACATATTTTGTACAGAACTTTTCTCTGAGTAAATGACCAGAACGTTACTTTCTGTTGCGCGACTGACTTCGACCTTAAAGCGTTGAGATTCACGTCATTCGGAACCTCTATGGAATTTGAATATGTACATCACAGTAATTAATTAATTAAATTCTATGGAAATAGGTCGAGTTTTAGAGTAGAAGGGAAAGTCCTTCAGTGATAATACCGTACCTATATTTCGATTATCGTTGTAATCACTTACACTTCACTAACCCTACCAAGTTCCTTTGGGAAACAAAGCAACACCCATAATTCTCTTTGTTATTCTATAAATTCAGTAAATCTCCTTGCTTATTCTTATACAAGTAATCAGTATTATATAATTAAAATTTATTTGATAATGTTTCGATTTAAAACTATGAAGGTATGTTTGCAGGGCCCATATGCAATATTAAATGAAGAGGAATGTCATTGGTGAAATTGCCCCAAGAATATTACTGGTTCTTAAATTACAGTCTACTGACTAATGAAAGATTTAGTCAACTTGTGTGTAATTTGAAACCGAAGTGCAGAGGAAAAGAAGTAAATAATGGAAAGCTTTTAGAATAGCGCTTGTACAACTTTTGTTAAGTGTACTGTCTGATGATTATAAATGATCCAGATCATAGACCAACAATTAGAATGAAGTTGAATTTCTTTGCAGAAAGTTGATCTCATTTAAATCGGAGAATATTTCCTTACAATGAGTGAATACGCATCAATTACCAATTCACATCTTGGTGAACAACTTCAAAACATGCTATACTTCATAGTTCTTTCAACTCAGAATTCATTGTCGAATTCCAGTTAGAATATACAAATGGTCGATTGTGTACTTCTAAATATTTCACTTTTTATTGACCGCCATCGAAGTAAACCATCCGTTTTCTAATTCCTCTTGGCCTCTTCATATATGAATGGAAATCTTGCTAACGTATGGAATTTGTGAGTTATGGTATTTTCCACTATAATGGTTATTTGTTGGAATTATCATTGATTGATTCCTTCAGCAATATACAGACTGGCACTGAAAGTACTGAAGGCCTCTGAAGAATCTAATATTCATTTGATTTATTTCCTATTACACACGCATACAAACACACGTATATGTATGTACTTATGCATACACACCCACTCGTAAATGTATATAATTATTCATGCGCGCGCACACACACACACACACACACACACACACTTTCGAGGCACAACACATAAAGCTATAAATAACACCATGTAAATATTAGGTTGAAAATCCTTTGGGATATAAAAAGTCAAAGGCTATCATCTTCACTGGAGATGTGCATTCGTTTCCCACAGACAGCCATCGACTATTTCTATCCAAAAAGGTTTTTCAACCCAATATTTACATGCTGCTATTTATAGCTTTATGTGTTATGTGCCGAGAGCCGATATTTCAAAAAAGAATCATTATATATATGAAGGAATGCATGCAGATACATACATAATCAAACATGCGAAACTCGTCCATTGTGAGCCTGTCGTTTCTCTTATGGTATG
The DNA here is from genome assembly GCF_001194135.2 of Octopus bimaculoides. NCBI lineage: Eukaryota > Metazoa > Mollusca > Cephalopoda > Octopoda > Octopodidae > Octopus > Octopus bimaculoides. The sequence goes on along the minus strand of NC_068993.1, from coordinate 36,339,578 downwards.
GTTCACGATATTATCAGTAATGTTATGTAAGACATTCTCGTCAATAACGCCTGCGATATCGTAGGCCGGTAGTTCCTAAATTTATTTCGGCAAGGAAGCCTTCACGATTCTTCAAAAATAATACGTCATACCTATAGTTTGCGGACAATACTGACTAGCCTAATCTTATTAAAATTTGAAATTACACAGCCTCGTTTTAGAGGAAGAATTTATTATATTAGAAACAAAACAAATAATAATCCTTTCTACTATAGGTACAAGGCCTGAAATGTTGGGGGGAGGGGGTAAATTGATTACACCGACCTCAGTGTTTGACTGGTACCTTTTCCATCGACCTTAGAAGGATGAGAGGCAAAGTCGACCCCGGCGGAATCTGAATTCAGAACGTAAAAAGGGACGAATTACTGCTAAGCATATTATGCCCGGCGTACAACCGATTCTGCTAACTTAATAATAACAACAACAACAATAATAATAATAAATCCTTTCTACAATAGGCGCAAGGCCTGAAATTTTGGGGGAGGGGACTAGACGATTACATCGACTTCAGTACGTAACTGGTACTTAATTTATCGACCACGAAAGGATGAAAGGCAGAATCGACCTCGACGGAATTTGAACTCAGAACGTAGCGACAGACAAAATACCTCTAAACATTTCGCCCGGTGTGCTAACGATTCTGCCAGCTCGCCGCCTTAATAACAATAACAACAATAATAATAATCCTTTCTATTATAGACATAAGGCCTGAAATTTGTGAGAGGTGATAGTCGATTACATCGACCCCAGTACTCAACTGACACTTAATTTATAAACCGCAAAAGGATGAAAGGTAAAGTCAACCACAACGGAATTCGAACTCAGATCGTGGCGACGGGCAAAGGTACCGCTAAACACTTCGTCCAGCGTGCTAACAATTTTGCCAGCTCGCCGCCTAATAACAATAACACCAATAATAATAATTCTAAAATATGAGAATATTATTCTTATATTTAGGAAGTCTTACTTTTTTTCTGCTATACGCACGAGGCCTTAAGTTTGGGGTGCGGGGTTTAGTCGGTTACGTCAACTTCAGTGCTTAAGTGGTACTTATTTTAGGATGAAAGGCAAATTCATAATTAATAAAGCCTATAAACACACTCACCGGTTGATGTTCATCTATATTTCACTCTTCTTTCTTTTCCCCAAGCATTTAATGTTTGTTTATATCACCTTTGATTTCAACATACAGCTTCACATCAAAAATTCTTGCAAAACAAATTCAAAGTCGGTGAATACTATATCTTTATAAAATATTTTTTTTTATTAGTCAAACTTAACTAACTGATTGGCCGAATGATTGATCAAACAATTATTAGTTCCATTGGTTAAATAGTTTACTAATTAATAAATAGAATCAGTACGTGTGTTTATTGTTGGCATAATGACCCTCCTGAGATAACAACAATTTCTTTTTTTATTAAATTTTATTAAAATACATCTTACTTCGCGGGATCCTAGAAGTTTTTCACAGAACTCGCTCTCAGAAAAGCAGTTGTAGATAATACCATATGCAATATTATGAGCCAAATCAGTGCTAGTTTGGGTTAAATAATGGTACAGTAGTTTTATTTTAAATGAGTAAGTTGTGAGTTGCAGGTTTCTCTGATGCATTAACGAACAATTATCAACAATAGGGGCTGTTCAAAAGTGTCTCCTTGATAAACACCTACAAATGTAGAGAAAGAACATTTGTAATGGTATTAAATTTTCTAAACTTGTGTATATCTATTGTTTGAGGGAAAATGCAGAAAAGTGTTTTAAAGTATGGTCGTTAGAAATAAGAGCTATACATATTGTGATATAAGTGTATCCTCCGACAATGAATCCATGCCAGACGGAGGCGTTGCTAGGGTGTGTTACCTGGTGCAGCCCTTGAGTTTTCCGCCCCATCCCCTATACATGCTTATACAGCAGACCCAAAAGTGCCGACCTCAACAAAAAAAGCATTACCAGGGCTGGACCGTCACTATCGCCCCACTCCCAGTTACGCTATTGATGACAGATTGTTAATTTCCACTTCATCCCAGAATAACATCAACATATAAGATCCAGTTTTTCCGTTTTTAAATTACGATTCCTGCTGTCTCAGTCTTTCATGAAACTAATTAACCTGACAATTCCGCTGACTATTCTAAAACTGGTTTCAAATTTTGGAACTAGCGCAACAATTTGTAAGTCGGTGACATCGCACCAGTACTCAACTAGGGCTTATTTTATCGATCTCGAAAGGATCAAAGGCAAAGTCGACCTCAGCAGAGTTTGAAGTCAGAACGTAAAGACAGACGAAATGCCGCTTAGCATTTTGCCCGGCATGCTAATGATTCTGTCAGTTCGCCGCCTTGCTAACTATTCTAATACTAATTTCAAATTTTAGTACAAGGTCAACAAATTCGGGAGAGGTGTGAAGTCTGTTATATCGATTCCAGTTCTCAACTGGTACTTATTTTATCGACCCCGAAGACGAAAGATAAAATCGATCTCGACGGAATTTGAACGTCAAGACGGACGAAATGTCACTAAGCATTTTGCTCAGCGTGCTAACGATTATGCCAGCTCGCTGCCTTTGACTATTCTAATATTGTTAGGAGAGCAGAAAAGGATATTTGATGGAGAGTAAAATGAAGAGAAAGAGTGAAAGAGATAGACAAACAGACAGACAGACAGACAGATAGATAGACAGACAGACAGACAGATAGATAGACAGACAGACAGACAGATAGATAGACAAATAGATAGATAGATAGATAAATAGATAG
>NC_068993.1:36334926-36336770 GCF_001194135.2 Octopus bimaculoides | reverse complement strand
GATAGATAGATAGATAGATAGATAGATAGATAGATAGATAGATAGACAGACAGACAGACAAACAGACAGACAGACAGATAGATAGACAGACAGACAGACAGATAGATAGACAGACAGACAGACAGATAGATAGACAGACAGACAGACAGACAGACAGATAGATAGATAGATAGATAGATAGATAGATAGATAGATAGACAGACAGACAGACAGACAGATAGATAGATAGATAGATAAAGAGAGGGTGGGGAGATACTGTGAGTGAAATACAGAAAATGAGAGAGAGAAATGTAATGAAATAAATGATTTCCATAAAGTATTTAGGAAGTAAGGATCAGGAAAATAATAGCGTAAAACACCAAGAGCGAAGGCATCATATTGCTGAGAGTTGGGATGGAAGATGGAACCCGACATCTCATGATAACGAAGTGAACTTAACCACTCCTTCATACCTGCTTCACACATCCAATGTACACACACACACACACACACACACACACACACACACACACACGCACGCACACACACGCACACGCACACATTCACCACACCACACGCATTGTTTATTCAAAGGAGTCGCTACTTCAATCTTATATTATTGAGTTCTCCCTTACGTAATTGGCCTTAGCTTCTTGAATTATGAGTTTCTTATGAGCGTGTTGTGTGTATGCATGTATGTATGTAGTGCATATGTGCGTGTTTGCGTGCTTGCGTGTATGGACACGTGCATACTGATATGCCAACATCGGTTAAAGAAATGTTATGCAATAATACTATGTGGTATGTGTTTGTGTCTAAGTGTCTGTGTCTAAGTGTCCGTGTGTGTATGTGTATGTATATATACACACAGACACACACATAAATATACATACATACACATACGCAGACATTTGAACGCTTGGAAAGTGACTGGGCTTCTCTTTCTCACACATACACTCATATTCTTACACATACACTCAGACATATACGCACACGCATACATACATACATACATACATACATACATACATACGTGCGCGCGCACATAGAAATGAGAGGAGTGGAAGGGAATGGGAGTGGGAGTGATGATGGTAGTGGTGGTGACAGCCTTTGCTAAAAATGAGGTTACATTAACAAGAAGTTACAGTGTATTAAAATTGATTTCGAAGGAGAAACAACCAAACAAACAGCATTAACAACAACAAAAACAGCGATGATTAGGATGATGATGATCGTAATAATAATGATACTAAACAGGTTGTTTTCTCCAATTTATCATAAATTATCGTATCGTTGAGTATGCAATGTCTATGAATTCAACTTGACCCTCTCGTAAGCAATAACATCAACTTGATTGCCACCATCAATAAAGGAAATAATTAGTTCTCTGCAGTAGAGATCTAAGACTGTTAGCTTCGTTTCGTAATTGGGTCAACAAGAGGTATTTAACGTCTTTTTTTTTTAAAAAAGTAAGTAGCAGAAATTCTAAAGATCACTTCAAGGTGTGACCATAAATTGCGAAAAGAGATCGTTGCAGTTGCAGGAGAAGGAGAAGGAGAAGGAATTGGTTTGTTTGTTATATCTCATTCATTCTATCTATCTATCTATCTATCTATCTATCTATCTATCTATCTATCTATCTAGCTGTCCGTTTAGTTTTATACACATACACGCACACACATACACATGCGCGCGCACACACAGATATATTGATGCAAACAGGAAAAATGGAACTCAAAATATAAGTGTATGTATATTTTTATTAATATTTAGCAGAAGTAACAGTGACTCAAGGTCCGAGAGTTCCATGCACTGGTACTTATCGAACTCTCGGACCTTGAGTCACTCTGTTCCTTCTGCTATAT
>NC_068993.1:36328230-36334830 GCF_001194135.2 Octopus bimaculoides | reverse complement strand
ATATATATAGTTGAAATTTAAAGAAAAGCAAAAGACGAAGACAGGTATGTAAACAACAAGCAGGTGTATTAATTTGACGCTCGGGAAAGTGAGAAAGTCTTTTACGTTTCGAGCCTACGCTCTTCAACAGGAAGGAACACAGGGAAATAAAGAGAGAGAGAGAGAGAGAGAGAGCGAGAGAGAGAGAGAGAGAGAAAGAAAAAGAGAGAGAGAGAAAAAGAGAGAGAGAATAAACAAACTTGTGGATTTAGCGATCATATTTATTACTGGTGAAGGCCGGTTTATAGTGTTACCCTGGGTTTCTCACCATAAAGGTAACCTTTATGGCTAATCGTCAGACCCTAAGACCTGTTGGTCTATGGCCTCTTTAATATATGAAAGGGGAAACGATAGATAGAAACAACGGGGATTATCCCCCTTTGCCGCTGGTCATCGGCTTCCGGCTGTGTCGTCCTTTAGCTACACCACCAGTCGGCTATAAGGGTAAAAGGTAAGGGGTTATCTCCTACTTTCATCACCAATCAGTTTCCAGCTGTGGTGTAATTATCGCTAATACCGCATACCACTATTATCGCTATTACAGCTATATATATATATAGAAAGTAAGGTACATGGAAAGAAAGATGCTTCATTGTGAAAAGCATCATCTTTGTAATGTTTGGGTAGACTGCACACTTCAACATATGTTTAGTGAAGCCGACAATACTCCTGGGTAAACTATGTTTTGCGTAAGTCCAGTGTTGGTAGAATAGATATACAAGTCACCTGCACTGCTAACTTGAGAGCATGCGACATATAGTTGTCCATGAGAAAAGCAGGGAATTTTTAATTGAGACCGACAATTTTGACCCTGGGCTTTGTTGATTGTCATAGTGAAGCTCAATTGCACTGGGAACTGGAGGTGCTTGAATTAAAATGGCACATTTGAGGGAATAAGGGGAATGAGTAGAATGTATGCGATCTCTCCTCGATGGCAGCTGACAATAATGGTGGCTTCTAGGACATGACTTGTCATTGTAGTTACAGTTAATCTTGTACTATTGCATAGTCGTGGTGGGTCCAATTTCTTCAAGTGCATGTAGGTGTAACTTTCTTTAGGAACAACTTATGCGGTGGCAGTCCTGTGGGTTGTAGTGAGTTGAGAAATTCAACTAGATATTTAACAGCGGCATGTTCGTCGATGGTAGTATCAATGGAGACAAACGTTGAAACATCTCCAAGTAGAATGTGGAGAAGTTCATGGTTTATTTTGTCAACACTTTCATTCTAAGGTGCTAAAAAAGCTTGCTCTGCGAACCATGCTATGTTTTTGAAGTTGTCTTGTAATGTGGGAAATACCTTTTCTTTAAGCTCGACCAATGCAGACACTATGTGCCCACATTGCAGTACATGCTGTTGCAGGGTGTTATTCAACGGCAAGGCGCCATTTCCAATTTGTAGATGTTGATGAAAGAATTCCTCAGCTGAGGAGTCGTTGTAGAGATGAGCTCGCATATTGTTGCTTAATGAAAGCTGACGAACAAACCTCCACAGAAGTGAAAACTCCAGACACACATAGATGTCGTCAGCTCGTCTACCCCGTGGTATGATTGGTAATATTTGACGGAAATCCCCTGTGAGGACAACAGTTAAGCCCGCACCCCTAATAATAGCAGTATTGTTTCTAATATCCCTTTGTGATCTAACTAGGGCTTCTAATGCACCACAGTGTGCCATCGTGCAGTCATACCAGACAATAAGTATAGTTTGGAACAGAACTCCTGCCGTCGGGGATTGCATTGAAATAATGCACATTTGGGAATCGCTAAAGTGAGTTTTCTTGGACAAGAATAGAGGCAGTTTTCTTTGCGGTCCTTGTTTGTGGAGATAAATTAGAATGTGTTCGTTTTGGTGGCATGGCTGAAAATAGCGAATGATTAAGGAACGTATAAGATGGATGACATAGCAATTTGAAGTTGTGCATTGGATAATTTCATTTTTTAGTAACGAATGAATAGATGTGGAAAAATTCATGTCAATTTGTATACCGTTTTTATGAGAAGAAGCGGTAAACTCTGAATGATTTGGCTATGTTCGGTGTTGATAAGCGTAATGCATTCTGTCAGCTGATATATAGTGGAGTGGATTACTGACTTAATAGAAGTTATTGTTTGTCCAGAAGCGAAGATGGTGGGGAGGGACACTTTGCATGAAAGTGATTTACGTTCTTAAGAAGGATCACAAACTATGTACTCTTTCATCGAATAAAAAGAGGTTAATATGATTTTACCCAGAAATGATGTTTTCACAATGATAATTTCACCCCTCCCCATTGAAATTTCCTAATTTTTAACTGTTTTTCGAATTTTGTTCTTTATCCACGTGGATGAAAATTTACGAATACGGGAAATATAGTTTGCTTTTGAAAGTTTAATTTTTCGTCGGCCACCTATCAGCTACCTGCTTTCGGGTGAAATGCAAATCTCCTGTATGGAAAACATAGGAATGTGAGGAAATTTAGGAAAGAAATAAGGGTGGGTGGGTGATGGACGCAAATGTCATCTCGACATGCTAGAAACAAAAGGTGAAGAACAGGATTTCTGAGATAACTTCCTTGTAAGTTTAAATGGAAGATCAGGTTTTGAAATACGTTCATCTCAAACAGGAACGACAGAATGGGAAAAGGTAATTTCCATAAGATTAGAGCAGCAATTCAGCGGACAGCAAAAAAATAACAGAAGGAAGTTGTTTTTGCATACCTTTCTTAATTCTAAAAGAAGGAAATATAGTGAGGTTGTAATATGTTGACAGCATAAGGTATCCGTACATTATAATGAGATTTTGAAAGAGAGAGATAATGCCTAATTCTACGCACGCGTGGAACATGGGACGAAAGTGAAAATGACCTGAAAATAATGACCCCGATCTCATTTGTGGGGTTCTCAGCGTCTCCTTCTTTCCCGCTTTCCCCCTGTTTTTGTACCGGCTTTCTTTCATGTAGAACATACTCACAGTATCAACTTTCTGTCGGCTTTCTTTCACTTTCAAATATACTACATACATAGGGTATGAAACACCAGCATTTCTCTCTCACCCGCTATCCCTGTCTTTCATCTTCTCCTATAGAAACTTGTTTTCTGTCTCCGTTTCTTTCTCTTGTCTCTCCGTCTTTTTCTCATTCTGTGTTTCTCTCACTCATTTCGTAAAGATTTATTTGTTTATGCTTTGAAGAGAGAAGAAATTCAAAGGAAAGAGAAAGCGAAAAGTGGAGATGAGAAAGTGAAAGATATATGTATGTGTATATGAAATGGATGTGTGTGTGTGTATGTGTACGTGCATGTGCGTGCGAAAAAGAAAGAGAGAGATAGAGTGAGTGAATGAAGGTGTGTGTCGTAATGATGGATGTCATTGAAGATACGCATTCATATAGAAAATGTGATGTCATGGTCGTCGTCATCGCATAAAATGTTTACGATAGTTGACTTATGGAAAAGATTATAATGTTAAATTTTTGTAATGCAAATATGTGAATGAAAATAAAGTTTAGTTGGTAGTGGAAATAGTACTGAACCTTTTGATATCCCATACGTCAAAAATATTCGGTTTTGGAATGAATAAGGAATACACACACACACACATACACATATACAAACTCTCTTATAGATATAGATATACGGATTCAAAGAATCAAACAGATCTTACATTAAGCTCTCTGTCGAGTGCATGGCTTACAAGAATGACCGTAATTGAGTTTAGGATAAACCTCAGCGTTGTTCTGAATCCGGGATTTATAATGGCGGAGAGAATGCATATGAATAGAACAGATAACACAAGTGAGGTGAGAGAACAGATGTTTATCCCATTCGTTTACAGCTATTTCCTAATCTTGTTTCTTATAAAATAGATATTACATCGACATTCTCACGTATATAAGAGACGAAGACGCGCGTATATAAAATGTAAATTACTTTGTTAAGGTTATCTCTGCAGATATTCTATAGAAATTATAGCTAGCACTGATTTTTGTTGCTACGTTTCGTATACTAGACGTCAGATGAGGTCGAAGATGTAAAATGGGTAATAGGCGTATATGCCTTATTTCGGAGGGATTTTGCCCTTTCATCAGCACCCATGTAACCCATTAATTATCCTCGAACACATTGCTTAAATACTCACTATATATATAGCGGTGTATAGCTATTGAATATACCAATTTACATATTAAACGCATTCCTGGAAGTCGGTATATAAATATTAAAGACTTGTAGGTATGTGGTATTTCGTTAAGCGACCATAATATCTTATGAAGTATATTAAACGTTTTTATAAGTCAATACCACGTTCTACTGTGCTAGCAGTGCACTTTTACATTACTTTGTTAAGGTTGTCTCTACAGATATTTTTGTTGCTACATTTCGTATACGTGACGTCAGATGTAAACAAACAATGAGATCTTATTGCATAACGAGATATGACGTACCTACAAACCATTAATAGATATAAATATATATGTGCGTGCGCCCCCGTATACATAAGTGTGCTGACGAGTAACACGAACAGATTGATCTTCAGAAAGAGTCATGGTAGCCCAAAACATCGAATCGTTCTGAAGATTAGTCTGTTAGCTTTACTTCGCAGTTCACCTGTTTATATGGGTGTACACACGCATACATATTCATTTCCATATTTTGTATACATGTGAATGATAGTGCAATATCTATCATATAACTAACAAGATTATGAAACAGCTCTAAACGAGTGAAATAACAACTTACTCTCTCTCCTTACTTCTCTTATTTGTTCTATTCACCCCCCCCCACACACACACGCACGCACACACACACAGACGCCCCCCATATATATGTATGTGTATATAGAAACCTATATATGCGTGCCTCAGAGGGTAACATTCTAGTTGCAATACCAAGGTCATTCATGACCGAAAGAGGTCTTTACCATATGTGAATGTATGTGTATGTAGATATATGTGTATGTGTATTGCACAAACACACATGCACACACATACATATATATATTCAAAAACTGCAATACTGACTTGGAAGGTTCACGGAAACTTGTTATAATCAGGTTATAAAAGGCGTTATTAAAGATGGTTGTCGTAGATAGAGAGAGGTAAGAAATAACAATTGTGGAGACAGCTGGGTGCTGTTAGAGCAGATGGGGTATAAACATTGAGACAAGATAATAAATCATGCAAGAGAAACAGCAGGAATTGGCTTAATTTGATTTTTAGGACTTATGGATTTCATTAAAGTTTCAACCGTTATAATAATAGTTTCAAAATTTGGCACAAGACCAACAATTTCGACCCCAGAGTTTAACTGGTACTTATTTGATTGGCTCGAAAAAGATGAAAATTGGTCTTTTCTTTTTAGTCATTGGCCTGCATACTACCATTCAAGAGGCAACTGTCCACTAATCTTGGCCTTACTCAGAACTCCCAAAAGTAAAGTCTTCGTTTCTTCGTCTCTCGTTGTGTTCTAGAGTAGATTAAACCATCTTATGCACCTATTGACTTAGGGGCTTGAGATATTGTTGGAAATCATCACTATCTAAATCACAGCAGTACCGTCACGGTCGATTGGTAGAATCGTTAGCATACCAAACAAAGACTTGTCGGTTGTTTGCGTTGCAAGTTCAAATTCTCTTATCTACGAGGTCAACTTAATTTTTCATTTTTTGAGAGTTGGTAAAATAATGTACCAGTCATATACTGAAGTTGGTTTCATCGACTAACCCTCTCCCTAAATTTCTGGCCTTGTACTTATATTAGAGACACTTAGTAGAGTGACAAGTCGGCAGAAACAGCAAGGCGCCGAAATAAATGAGCTGCTGTATTGAGCTCGTTTCTTACTAGAACCGAATTCACCTTTCATAATTGAAAGTTCTGACGTTAATTATGACGTTAATTATGTATGTTAGCACGTCGGACAAAATGCTTATAAGCATTTCTTCCGGGATCAACTTTGCCTTTCGTTGTTTTAGGGGTCGATAATATAAGTACCAGTTAAGCACTGGGGTCAGGGTAATCAACTAGCCACTCCTCTCAAAAGTTCAGGCCATTTGTACTGTCTAATACCAATAAATGTGCAAGCCATTTGTACGGCCTAATACCAATAAAATGTACGGCCTAATACCTATATGAAAAGCCATTGGGTGAGCTGACAGAATTGTTAGCACTCCGGACAAAATGCTTAGCGGCATTTCTTCCGTCTTTACCTTCCAAGTACAAATTCCGCCGAGATCGATTTGCCTTTCATCCTTTCGGGTTGAAAGACTTACCAGATGAACACCGGAGTCGATGTAATACACTTGCCCCTCCCCGCAAATTTCAGGCCTTTTTGCCTATGGTAGAAATGATTACTAGTAAAGGCTTCATTCCGATCGGCTCAAGTGTTTACATTTACAAGCTACATGAGAAAGAAAACCTACAATCCGTTAAACAAAGGGGAATGACATAATGCACATACCTAACGCAGTACTCAATAAGTCAGTGAGTAGATCAGGTTGTTTAATAATTAATAGGGAAATATGTGGAGTACGAAGGAGTTAGCGAAAGTCTGCGTGGGCAGCTGCCACCACCACCGCCACTGCCATCGC
>NC_068993.1:36325249-36328171 GCF_001194135.2 Octopus bimaculoides | reverse complement strand
CCGCTGCCGTTACCGCCGCCGCCGCCACCGCCGCCACCACCACCACCACCACCAACAACAACAACAATTCGTAAAATAAGTTAATGTGTACTAGCATTTCGTGTAGTACACTTTTTCGAAGAAAATGTGTTTAAGTGTTCTTATAATGGATATAAGAAATCGTCTGGATTTGAACCGTAGACCTATCGCTTCATACAATGTCGCTCCTAGTGAAACAACTTGCTGTGGTTCTTTACAACAACAACAATTCTTTCTACTATAGGCAAATGGCCTGAACTTTTGAGAGGAATGGCTAGTTGATTACCTCGATCCCAGTGCTTAACTGGTATTTATTTTATCGACCCCCTAAAACAACGAAAGGCAAAAGTTGATCCCGGAAGAAATGCCTATAATCATTTTGTCCGACGTGCTAACGATTCTGCCTGAATAACAATAATAATGATAACAATAACAACAACAATAACAACAAAGCAAAAAATAACTTAATCATTGTCTAACCTTTATGAATTAAATGTGTGATTTTGTTTTCAAACGCATTTCTTTCGGAGAGGAACTACTTTCTCATGAATGAAAGACTAAATGAATGATAATGAATGAATGAATGAATAGCAATGAGTGAATGAATGACAATGAATGAATGAACGAATTTTAGTCAGGACAAGTTAAGTACGTTCATGTCTCATAGTTGATATAATTTTCACTAATAAGCATTAATTATGGGCACCGCAATGCACCGCTATTATCAACAACAACTACTAATTATGTAAAACGTTTACACAAAAGCTTGGTGTTAGATTATGGAACTCGGATGTCCCGGCAGTACATAAGCTAAAATTGGAACGACATAGAGAGGATTAGCATGGCCCCTATACAAGGATGACACACGAATTCATAAAACGGTCATTCTTATTTTAGGTGCAGATGTGGCAGTGTGGTAATAAACTTGCTTCCCAGCCACATGGTTCGGAGTTCAGCCCTACTTCATGGCACCATGGGCAAGTGACTTCTTCTATAGTCTCGGGCCGACCAAAGCCTTGTGAGTGGATTTGATAGGCGGAAACTGAAAGAAGACCATCCAGAGAGACAGTTACAAGGTAACCAAATGTCACATAAGCGCCCAAGGAATTAGTACTCACACTTGCGTGGGAGCTAATTCCGAGAAGTGAGACTTGTTTTGAGGAACTTAGGAATAATGGAAAATGGAAACAAACGCTCAAAATGTTATTTAGATAACATCTTGAGCGTTTGTCTCGTATCTATCTATCTAACTATCTATCTATCTATCTATCTATCTATCTATCTATCTATCTATCTATCTACATATATTTATATGTGTGTGTGGATGTGTGTGGATGTGTGTGTTTGTCCCCGCTCCTCATTGCATGACAACTGTGTTTGGTGTGTTTACGATCCCGTAAATCAGCGGTTCAGCAAAAGGCACCGATAGAATAAGTACTAGGCTTAAAAGAAAATAAGTACTGGGGTCAATACATTAAACTAAAAATTCTTCAATGGCCGCAGTCTAATGACTGAAACAAGTAAAAAACAACAACCATAAACAAAAACTATATACAAGATACAAAAACAACCTTCCTATATTTTACATGATCATTAATTATGATTTTAGACAAATAAAAATGGTGTGTTCATATCGCTAATGTTCTACCGTTTGTTTACAGTTACCATTGTTGTCTGGACTGATGCACAGCGAGTGTCAATAACGGTGAATCTAGGATGTTATTTTGCCGCACCAGAGATTTAATACCAAGTTGATTTTGGTTTTAGAAGTCCTTCGTTGAAATGTTTGCGGTCACTCGCAACCAGGTATGACCTGGTGGCTTGTACCACACTTTCGCTACCTGTTTTTGGTAGTTTATGTAGCTGTGAGCAGATATTGATAACCTCTTAGTGCTCACCGCCCTCGAACCAGGGAAACACGAAAGAAGTGACAGCTAGAGAGAGAGCGAGAGTTGTACCAACAGTCAACTTACTATTCAATTTTCAGCAGAACAGACTGGAGTAACGTAGAATGAAGCGCCGCTTGTCCAAAGAACCGAACCCACAACTTTATGACCATGTGCCGAACACTAGCCACTTAGCCACGCTTCTTCTTTGTTTAAAAAGAAAGAAAATTTAAACACATTTTCCAGAAACTAAAAGTTATCACCTATGTGTGGGTGTAATATAAAATACTGTCCACCTTCGACGACTTTCACTATGTTACAAGCTTTTAGGTCAAGTTTTCGGATTAGGGATCGCTTCCTTTCTTCCTCTTACCAATCTACATATACGGTCTCGAAACCTAGGGGCTCTGACCAAGGTGTATATATAATTCTAGTTATGGGAGTAAAGACTGGGGGTAGCCCCTTAAGTTAAGGCTAAGTTAAGACCACGGTCTCTCGTCATCTAAATCCAGCATTGCTTTTCCCTTATACATAAGAGTGACAAACCATACATTATTATCTATATGTTGTGACTAATTAATTCAAAATAAAACGCAAGATATTTGTTTTATATATTTTCTTATTGTCATTTCCTTGATTTCAATAAATTTGTTTACAAAATTCCTAAGATGCTCCGTAACAGCTGTACACACAGTTACAACTAATCTATAAATTTTATTCCTTCCAAGCACTAATAACTTTACAAAGATAATTGTCTAAATCGGTGTATGACGTCCGTCGCTGCCCTGCACGCCTTCAATGAACAGCCTTAAGTGTATCACAGTTACATATATTCATACACACCTACATGTCACCTACACATCTGTAACCTTCGCGCCTACGCACGTGTATTAATCTTGATGATTAACTAGCTAGGCAAAATGCCAAATGCCAAAAGGCTGTGAATGGCTGAATACAAAACACGGACTTCTTCAAAGGGATATAGATAGTTAAGTTAATTAGTGTAGCCATATATATA
>NC_068993.1:36323533-36324752 GCF_001194135.2 Octopus bimaculoides | reverse complement strand
TATATATATATATATATATGACTATGTATATGAGTGTGTATAGATAGATAGATAGATACTAAACTTCTACACGTTTGATAGCGATTTCGAGTTTCTACTTGCTTTCGACCGACTGTTTGACAGACACTTAACCTTTTTCTAGTGAAAGTTTAATAAACATGTACTTCACTGCAAAATATCGAGTCACCCTTCACTTTAATGTTAAATTGCTTTTATTTGTAACTTGGCATAAAAACATATTTGTATACGTGCGTACATACGCATACGCACATACAGATATATGTATATCCTAATTACATACAATGCAATATAAACTTTTCGCCATAGAGGTTTAGTTGGTTAAACAACAAAAATACAATAAACAACAACAAAAAACTATTTCAACAAACAAACAAAAGACAAACGATGGTCAATGCAAACAACTCAGTGATATAAATGAATAGGAGCCGGAACTTCTGAATTGAAGATTTTACCAAAAAACATTTCACGAACCTTAATTGAAAGTCACCGCGAATTAAGATACAAAAGAATTATGGTGTCCAAATTCTTTTTTATTTCCTTCAAAAGAAAGTAACGTTGATTAAAATTTGATAAATACCATCATTTGAACCAACAGCTGGCAAAAATACAATTTATACCACTCATAGGAACAATTAGTATGGGGGCGCTTGGGGGGCCTTTGGGTGTGGGTGGGATTTGATAAACAAAGAACGGAAATACTAGACATAATAATGGTAATTAATTCCAGTCAGTAGCCACAATAAGGGTACAACAGACAATGTTCGAATAGTCATCACCAAAACCTACCAGTGAGGAATCATAATAATAAGTAGTACCGACATAGAGGGAAAATATTCCACTAAAGAAAAAGAAATCCGTTTTATGATGAACAGACATAGTCGCCGGCATGGTCGTGTGGTTAAAAAGCTCGCTTTGTAGACACATGGTTTCGGGTTCAGACTCACTGTCAACTTTATATTTTTACATTCTTAAGGAACATTCTCAGATAAAAGTCACACACAGAATTCTGTATTATACTATTTATTATACTGGCGTTAGTCAAAACTTTCGGAGTCTCAAGCAGTCGTCTTATAAACAAATACGAGGTTGCATCAATGTCTCCGCGACAGATAGTCATCCAACACAGTGGCGATCGATAACCAAACCTAGGGGAAGCGTTTGTTAGCTGACATCATCTGTAGACGGGTTAATTTCTAAG
>NC_068993.1:36320148-36323523 GCF_001194135.2 Octopus bimaculoides | reverse complement strand
TGTTAGCTGACATCATCTGTAGACGGGTTAATTTCTAAGAAATTAAACCCATTAGATTTCAACTGGACTATTTATTATTGCTGCCGGGAGGTGGCGCGCCAATCGTCGTAAAGTCGATCGGTCGTAAGTCGATTAGATTGTAAGTCGACGACGACCTGTGTGTGTGTGTGTGTGTGTGTGTGTGTGTGTGTGTGTATTACACACACACATATGTGTATATATATATATATATATACACACACACATATGTGCACGCTGACCACTACACATATTTTTTTTCTCTCCTTGTTTCTCTCCTCGTTTCTTTCTGTGTTCCTTTCTGTTGAAGAGCGTAGGCTCGAAACGTGAAAGACTTTCTCTATTCCCGAGCGTTATATTAATACATCCATTTGTTGTTTACACCACCTGTCTTCGTCTGTTGTTTTTTCGTGAATTCTCCTATATATATATATATATATATATAAAATCATTTAAATATAATATAATATCCTTTAAGTTCGTTTACAGAATACAAACGAATGGATTTTAAATGTTGTGACTATTGTTTCGCTAAGAATCTTTATTTTGATGCAAGCATAATAAAATACATTATGAAATTCTCATGTTCATCGGCTTATATTTAAACAGCGATATAATGACTTGTTGAGTAAGCGTCTGATTCCCAGCAAGTGGAGTTACCAACGAATGGAGCCATTTATAAGATGTACAAAGCGGATTTAATAATAGTACAGAACAAGTAGAGGAATTATAAATTTACAGTTATCGACTTTAAGATAAAAGAAAATCAGAGTAGAACAAAATTCAAATTTTGTGTTAGAGGTAGCTCGTCCGGCCCTTTTGTATATCAGCAGATAATTTTTAACTTATTTGTATATACTTCAGGTCAGCGATTCGAATTTATTTCGAATGGGAATCGAATATACGGCTCTCTGAGTCAGAAGTAACTGCGAAATATCGATATTTGTCGTTTTCTTTCACTTCCGGGGTAATTCGGTTCGTCTGATTTTGATGTATATTGTGCTTTTCAAACACTCTACGAAATGCCGCAGCCCTAATGCATTTTAACAACACATATACATTAAATAACTGTCATTGATAATATTTATATTACGGAGCTGCTTCTATTACAAAATTTGAACATACATATATATGTATATACACATATATGTATACACGCATACACACATACGTACATCCGCAAAGCCTTGCCCCTGGCATCAACATTATGTTTTCTAAAGCCCAATACAACGGAAATATTGCTGCCATCAATCGGTTTGTGTTTCCAGGCATAAATAATATATTTAGATATCTCTTGAGAATTTACACGATTCTAAGCCGGATGATCGGTTTGTTTTGTACGGAAGAAATACTTTTGGATGGAGCTTAATGGTTCAGGTTTCCTTGGTAATTGCTGAAGAAATGATAATTAGCTTTAATCCTAGCATCGCACATTCTGAATTAGCCATCATCATATCTCGCAACTGATAAACTTTATATAATTGTTGTTAATGCTTTTTCTTATTATTTTATTCATAGCTGATTAGATAAATCGTCATGTTCAGCTGTTTGTTTATTAATTATTAGAAATTATGGACGGGTCGCTTTATTTGCGCTTGTTAAAAATATGGGAAGGTATGATATTTATGCTTTTCCCTATAGGTGCGTTCGATCCTACTGTGTAGCACCTTAAGCATGTGTATTGCTTTTATCCTAGCCTATAGGGTTGAGTAACTCAAGTTGTGTGAGTGAAACCAAGGTAGACCACAAATTCTCAACTTGGGGTGCCCTCACCTCTGGGTCTGAGGTATGGGATATTCCAGTGGGGGCGGCAAAGGGGTGGGGGAGAAATATACGCTTTATCGGTTTTCTGAATAAAATTATGAATAAATGTTTTAAAATAACTTTGTTCTATAAAGCGCACCAAGAACTTTATTAAAAATCTTTTTCTGCAAGTTTAATTTATTCAACCATAGGACTGTATGTGGTTTAATTAAGAAACAACTAAATTAGTTTATTAAAATTTGACACTTTTATCTTCAAATGATCCAGAATTCATTAAGAGCGTGGAGGACGACACAGTAGGACACGCATAGAGACGTGATTTGACTTAATGGTTGGCAGTGTAAGAAATCGCCAGGTTGTTTTTATTATATTCCGAGTAATTTATTGTAGCTTTTCTCTAGGAAACCAACCTGTTGTTCGATGTAATTCTTTTTAAAGTCAGCGTGTTTGAGGGTTTCTTGTAGTTGTTTTCTTTAGTCAATTGCAGCGATCGAACCGCTTTTATGGACGTTCGTTTGCCAACCCTTTGAACTCACAAGTACGTTTTAGCGGGTTCAAATTTGACTAAGACACAAAAGCAGGTGGCCACATGATTTTGTGTTTACAGCTCGCTAATTGAAAGAAATATCTTTATTTTCAGCTTCAAACTCAAAACCATGAGGCCACCCACTTTGCGTCTTAGTCAAACGAAATCCCGCTGGAGCTTACTCGCAAATTTCAAAGGTTAATTAAATCTGGTGTTAAACACATCCGTAACAACATAATTGGCTTGACAACTTGTGGTAACGTTGGTTGGGTTGTCTGAGTGACAATAATGGCAAGTGCCAGGTTGGATCACAAATTCCAACCTTAGTGTAAAAAATGTAAGCAGTTTAATCGTAAAAAAGGGGAAATTTTGCTATTTTCCCTATTTCACCTGACTTGCGTAGGAACAGTAACTTGAAATGGTAAAATAGTCGAGCCGCAACTGTCGACTTCCATCAACGAATTTTGATCCCGCAAATGTCTATGAGAATCTCAATATTTTCAGATTGAAAAACATGTTGGAATCTACCTTGATTCAGCGTCGTACAAATCGACTAGTACTCAGACAGAGTCTCCAGAAGAGTTTGATGAATTAATACTGAATCAATGTTTACCATTCTATTATATACACTCAACAATAGCAATGAAGTAATTGAATTTAATAATGCTATACCATCACACCTTTATCTAATAGTTGAAGTGTTTATTTTTCTTGTTTTTACGCTGCATTGGTTGGTTCCAAACCACTTGTTGAGATTAAATCAAGGAGTTCACACGCTTATACTTATTCAGATCACTTGACTTTTATCATCAAGGATTTCTTTGTTTACAACATCCAGTGTTTTTTT
Organism: Octopus bimaculoides; assembly: GCF_001194135.2. Taxonomy (NCBI): domain Eukaryota; kingdom Metazoa; phylum Mollusca; class Cephalopoda; order Octopoda; family Octopodidae; genus Octopus; species Octopus bimaculoides. The sequence goes on along the minus strand of NC_068993.1, from coordinate 36,320,368 downwards.
TTTACATTGCCTTCCTATTCATTTTATTTTATTTAGGTCTTTTGTCTAGTATTGTTTACAATCTTTCCAATTTATTTATCTAGGCCATGACATACAATATGGAGTTTATGTTTATTATCAGATATTGTTACTCGTTCATTAACTAACTCCACCTCAAAATAATTACTGTTAATTAAGATTACAGCAATCCCTCGACTATTGCGAGTGTTACATTCCAACC
>NC_068993.1:36317030-36320101 GCF_001194135.2 Octopus bimaculoides | reverse complement strand
CCCGTGATAAGTGAAAATCTACGAAGTAGAAACAGTACTGTACTGTATATTTTAAAAAATTATTTTTATAATTTGTATTTTATAATTTGTATTGTATTGTATTTTATAAACTCTCCCCACACTCTTAGGAGTACACGTGTCTTCTCTTATTTTGTGAGTGAGGAACATAGTGATGGGCAGTTGCTGGCTCTGCCTTTTCATCTGTGTACGGAGGTTTTTGTAAACTTCCATGACTCCGTCGAATGCATTTCTGAACTGCAACGCACGAATCATCTGGGGATCCCAATCTTCCGCCCTTCCTTGAACTTCTTTTGCCGTTTTTGCTAGAGTTCATAGGCGTTCTAGTGATAGGCCGATTTCTTCTTCTTCCCCTAGATCTATTTGTTTTTGTTCTTCTTCCTCACTTGCTGACTTCGTAATCTCTGTCAGATCTTCATCCGTTAATGGATCTGAGTGAGCCTCGATCAGGTTATTGGCGTCCTCAGTAGTCATATCGGTGAAGCCATCTCCTCCTAGCAATTTCGCCTACTTCATTGCCTTATCTACTGCGGAGTGGTGGATTTCGTCGGGAGAGAATTCTTTATAGTCGTGGACCGCTTCTGGCCACAATTTCTTCCAGCTGGCATTCAAATTTTTATTCTTTATCTCCTTTATGGCCTTCTGAATATCTTGGAGACACGTTGCAATGATGTACCCAATCCAGTACTCCTTCAGCGAGAAGTTATCATTCGAGTCCATAGCCTCGACCAGGTGTTGCAGGGAGTTTCGCGTTTAGAGCGCCTTAAATACACGAATAACGCCTTGATCCATGGGCTGGATAAGTGATATGGTGTTCGGCGGTAAGAATTCGATTTGTACACCCTCATACGACATCGAGCGCGTGACTTCCAGCATTGTCCATTTGGAGACGCACTTTGAATTCCAGTCCTTTTTCGGCGAGACAAACCTTGACTTCGGGGTATGAAGCATTGGTAAAACCAATCCGATGTCAGTGGTTTCGTTTTCTATGCCTTCTGGTTGTGCATCCAATGCACTAGCAGCAAGTTCTTATTTTTGTTTTTGAGGGCTCTTGGGTTTTTGGAATTATAAATAAGTTTTGGACTTATAAATTACCATAACGTCTGCAGCATTTCTACACATTATAATTGAGACGCGATCTTTGTACGCCTTAAATCCATGGGTTCTGGCCTCCTCCTTCATATTGAAAGTCCGCGATGGCATCCGTTTCCAAAAAGAGGCAAGTCTCATCCATATTGAAAATTTATTCACGCGAATATCCCCCTCCCTCGACGATGGTCTTGAACGTCTCGTTCACGTACTCTTCAGAAGAGGTAGCTTCTCCATGCAGGGACACACTGTTAAGGTTGAACTTCCTTTGAAATTTATCAAACCAGCCGTTGCTAGCGATAAATTCGGTTGGTTTGATGGGAGATGCCGTAGATGGTCCTGGTTCAGGGTTATCTGGATCGTCGTCACCGCCATCCGTAAACTTACCGTACAGCTTCGATTAACTAAGGTTATCTTAGTAGTTAGAAGACTAAAAGCTCCCTCTTGTTTTTTTTTTTCAGAATCTATAAACACGAAACCAGATGGATAATTCTGTTTAGACAATAGCAAGCAAGTGGAGCAACGGGAACAACTCCAGTAAAATCAGCTGATCGAAATTTTTGAAAAATAAAGACAATGAATTAGGAGTGGGTATTGTATTTTATGTCAAACGGTGAAAGAAACGGACATATTTTCATCTTGTTAAATTTCGCCAGTAAAGCATATTCTACTTGCATAACTATTCTTAGATATGTGGTGGTAGAATCGTTAGAGCGTAGGACAAAATACCATACGGCTCTTTAGGTTTGAATTCATATCTCGCCGAGGTTAAATTTGCCGTTTCTATCTGGGGACGATTAAATAAAGTACCAGTCAAGTGTGTGTATGTGTGTATGTAAGCAGAGAGAGAGAGAGAGAAAGAGAGAGAGAGAGAGAGAGAGAGAGAGAAAAGAGAGAGAGAGAAAAAGAGAGAGAGAGAAAGAGATGACACTGTTTATAAATATCAAGAATGAAGTAGAGGAAAATGTCTGTTTACTTAATACACATACTATAGTGTCTCGTATATGTAATATAGTGAGGTAAAAAGTTAAGATAACTGAGCTTTTATCCATGTTTATTGTTGACATTATTTAGCTCCAAATCATCCTTGATCAAGTAAATCATAGTAGCTGTAGCCATCTCTTCTTTTGAACCAGTTTATCTTAGACTATATAGTCAATATATCTCTCAGGCTTTTGTTTTTAAGACAGTAGGACAGTTGATATTTCTAGCAGGTCAAACGGCTACGTAGAGACTAGTTCATTGTCTCACAGAGATGGTGGAATGTATGTATGGTGCATTATTTCATTATTAACATCGGGATATAGGGCAGAAAGCTGGCACAATCGTTAGCCCGCCAGGTAAAATGCCTTGCGGTATTTCATCCATCTTTACATTCTGAGTTCAAATGCCGCTGGGGTCGACTTTTCCTTTCATCCTTCAGAGGTCGATAAAATAAGTACCAGGTGAGCACTGGGGTCGATATAATCGACTTACTCGCAACATTTCAGGCCTTGTGCCTATAGTACAAAAGATTATAATTTGCATTATCTCTAATATGAATAAATTATCCCTCTAAAACGAGGCAGTGTAATTTCAAATGTTAATTGAATTAGGCTGGCGAGTATTGTCCTTAAACTATAGGTATGACCTAGATTATTTTTGGAAAATCGTGGAAGGTTTCTCGTCGAAATAAATTTAGGAACTACCGGCCTATGATATCGTAGACATTATTGACGATAATGTCGTACATAACATCCATCTATCTATCTATCTATCTATCTATCTATCTATCTATCTATCTATCTATCTATCTATCTATCTATCTGTCTGTCTGTCTGTCTGTCTGTCTGTCTGTCTTATCTATCTATCGGTGACTTTGTTAAGAAATTAGAAGAGGCACTTAGAACTGGCATCGCGTCCAACGTATTGGCGGCGAGATTGGCCATTGACAACACTTCAACGCCAAATACGAAGGTTGCATT
>NC_068993.1:36310218-36316190 GCF_001194135.2 Octopus bimaculoides | reverse complement strand
ACACACACACACACACACACACACACACACACACACACACACACACACATATATATAAATTGGGTAACCGGTTCTACGAGTTGAAGGACTCGAGATAGAAATGTTCAGAGATTGATGATGATGATGATGATGACTCCTTACGTCTTGAGTTCATATTCCGCAGAGATCAAATTTGCCTTTCGTCCCTTCGGGTTCGATAAAATAAAGTGCCAATCACGTACCGCGGGTCAATGTAATCGACTAAACTCTCCTCTTAAAAACATTGCTGGCCTTATACCTAGATTAGAAATGATTATTAACTCCGTTGCATTCGTAAACAACAGGTCATTTAGTTCGTTTTAAAAATATTACTGAAAATAAAGTATTTTCTTCCCCATCAGCTCCTCTTGCAACTGAAGTCTCATGGCGGAAATTAGAACAGCTATATTTTTTTAATGCTTAGAAATTGAAGAAATCATTGTGAGTGACATGTGTTAACCATTTTCAAGCGAGCAGTATGGTGTGTGTATGTATATATATGTATGTAGAGTCAACAGATGAGATCGAGAGATGCTCAATATAGAAAATATTTAGTAACGCTCAAACGATTTGAACTTAAACTCCGAAATCTTTACCGAGGGGTAAAGAGTGGCTATAAGAGGAATCCAGGTGAACATATATGGAGATAATGATGCAAATAAACAAATAAACTGCTTGGGTTAGATATAGAAAATATACATGCATACATGTATGTGTGTGTGTGTGAGGCAGTTTTAATTGTGTTGTTACCAACAGAGTGAATAAGGTGCAGTAGATTTAAAATGGTTATCGCTGGTTAAAGATGAGTTATGGTGAAAATGGCTGCAGAGTGTAGGCGTTTGGTGTGTTTAGTGGAGAATATTCTGCCTTCAAATTTGAGAAATATCTGTTCAACATTGATTGGTTGATTCAGTTTAAATGGGTGGCAGGATATTGTCAGAGAGAAAAAGCTAGTTTAAGCAATGCAGCAGTTTTCTTCCCTCGTAACATTAAAAACAAGTATAATAACAAAAACGTAGGCGTTAAACAATAAAAATAAGAGAAATATTCTGTTTTGACGTCCACCTTGAACAGCAATGAGAGTAAATATATCTGCATATTTGAAATTTTGTGAATAATGTATGTGTGAACTTTTATGATTTGTAGAGCGTCCGTGTGAATATTGTACGACTGATCTGCGTGGGAGTTTGAAAGTTGGGTCAGATAAAACAGAAGTAGAAAGAGAGCTACTAAGAAAGTATACCACATCATTTTGGTTCAGTTCCAATACGGAACTGTCTTAAGCATTTAAATAGAGTTTCTGTCCTGACACAGATTCAAAAGAATCGATAACTAGAAAGAAGTTCTCGTGTCCTTAGTTGTTTGCTGTTAGTCTCGAAACTACCATTGTCTTGTACTCATTAAATTATGAAATATCGAAGAATGCAAAATGTTATAAATAAATTAATAAATACGCACAAAAATAATCAGTTAAAGAATAGCTAAATGATATATCCATTCACCATTTTATAACAAAAATGCAAAAAACAAACAAACAAAAAAAAAACTATGAATTGAGAGGAGATAGCTTTAGATACGACGCACCTTACCTCACGACAGTAATTGAAATCCAGTTTTAAAAATTAATGAGTGTGTTTAAAATAGCTACAAATGATGGAAGATAGAGGAAATAGATTAATCTAAAGAAGGAACAGATAATCAATACAGTCAGAATGACAGAATCGTTGTGAAAATAGCTGAACATAGAATAGTGTCTGAATTGTCTAAAAACCAACGTACTTTCAGCATTTCTTGCATCGATTTTATTTAAACTTCGTGCTGGTTCTCGGTAGTGGATTCAAACTACTCTTTGTTAAATGTCCAGTAATAAATAAAACCTATATCTAAATATTTATGGATTTGGTACTAAAATACATTAACGTTAATCTTTTAATTGTAATCTTATTTGCATAAGATTAATATCAGATTTATGAGTTTTGGCTTCCGTCGAGGAAAGGAACATTCTTCTATAAATCAATATTAAAGTCACGTTTTGCGTCGATACATACATACATACCTACATACATATATACATACATACGTACATACACACACATGTATATGTATATATATATATATATATATGGATACATATATATTATACTCATACATACATGTATATATACATGCAGCCCACCACACACACACACACACACACATAGATACATATATACATACATAGCTACATTCATACATACATACATACATGTCATGCGTATGCCTTTACACTGTATCCTGTAGTGAAGTCCTGGGTTGGAAATTCTTGGATTTTGAAAAGTGTGGAGCCACTTCTTAGTCACTATTGCTCCCAGGTTTCCTTTGACCCGGACTAATAGCATCTACCTCGGTCCCAGCTTTGGGTTAATGTCACAGAATTGCTTCCGGAAGGAAGTCGCTCAAAGACACCGCAACGTATTCGGGACAGACGCGGTCCTTCAGCACCTTACCTGCTCATCCAAGAGGAGGTAACTCTATTCAAATCCTGCTTGACTACAGGGCTTGTGGCAGTTGTTGCACCAGACTAATGTAAGTTTGAATGATGATGACTGGCTCTGTACAAACCATGCCTGCTGTAATAATGTTTATCGCGCCGGTTGTTCTGCAAACCAAGACACCAGCACCAACACAATCACACTTTCGTTATAAGCCTAGTGGAGATAGGGATAACGTGAACGGGGTCAGGCAGAGGATGCTATTGGAAGTCTACAGCTTTGACCCTACATACAGGCAGTCATAGGATGACGATTGATTGCTGTCTCATGCTGAACTGTTTTTCATCGAAGCGACGAAAGAGTCGAAGACCGTCATTACCTAAAACGAAAACAAGGCGGCAGAGGCTTAACATCGATCCAAAATGCCTTTGAATGTCGCATCATATCCCTTCAGCAACATCTTTTAGCCACCAAGTGTCGAAGTGCATCCCTTGACCAAGTTTGCATACATGAAGCTGATAACATCATAAGACTTGGAAGGTAGCTCCTTGAGCAACACTCTTTGTCTGATAACCTCGAATACATGCCCAAAGAAGTCGCACGACTCTACTGCAACATATCATCAGATGAAAGGATGAGCCTATATGAGCAGAAGACTATGCATGGATATGTTAGTAGAAAACTCAGTGATGATAGTAACATCGATCATCAAAGCAATTTATCATGGACCAATAGTCAGATTATTACCTCACACTTTGAAGGATATGCGTTTGCAATTCAGGAACAGGAAATATAAACCAAATATCTGATGCACAAAAGAGATAGAGATGCAGGTAAAGCCGTAAAGTGTGACAACCGATGCAGACTTTGTGGAGTTCACACTTAAGATATCACCCACATCATAAGCAGTTGTCTGAAAATGTCATCACGGTATTATCTACTGATGAGACAGGACGTTGTAGCTAGGGCACTCTATAATGAAATCCGTCGGAAGGATAATCCCGAGGACAAAGAAATAAGAACCCACAATATGGTAGAAGCCATAGCCACTCATAATAAAAAGGAATACTGGTGAAATGTACCAGTGAAGACCTTAATAAAATGTAAGCACAACAGACCTGATATGATGATTTGGGATGGAGAAGAGTAACTGTGCACAGTTGTGGAAATTAGCTGCCCAGCGGATGTTAACATAAAGTTGAAGATCAGTGAAAAAGAGAATACCTATGCTGAACTATTGAGAAATCTGCAGTTACTCTATCCAGATTACAAATTCAGGTTATACCTGTAATTACTGGGGCCCTGGGATATGTAACACACTGCCTAAATACCAATCTTGAGAAATTAGGCTTCTCAAAACCAGAAAGGAGAAAGCTAATTCGAAGACTACAGATCTGATCCACCACTGGAACTGCAAAAATCCGTAAAACTTTCTAGAAGTTTATCATTTAAATATTTATGAGTATATCTAGATATATAACTATATGCATGAGAATACATACATAAAACATACAAATCTGCACATACATACACACATACATACATACATACACACATACATACATACATACGTACATACATACATACATACATACACACATACATACATGCATGCATACATCCACACTAGAGACCAAAGATACCCGAGGACCAGGTATGGGTGTTAAATCGAGCTACGATATAGCTTGTAACCCATAACAACTCCGAAGAAAGGAGTGTAATTAGAACTGCTTTGTATCATTCGTTGTGGCCATGGACATCATTATCGTTGTTACTGTTTAACTCTAGGTCAGTCCTGATCGAGCAGCCCCATAATCAAATGTGTTGCAGTCATGGACATCCCCTTATTTTCCTAGGGACAGCGCAGCTACGCAGATAACACCCATTGTGTCTTTCCCTTTTTTTTTAAAGATGGTAGTGTATAATTTAAGGGACATTTGGCTGTTATTTCTTGCGGGAATTTGAATGCATATAGGTACTCTCACTGTGATTTGTTTATGCCCCTGTTGTTGTTGTTTAGCCCGAAATTAGTCCTGATCGAATTGACCTATGACCTAAGATGTTCCGGCCGTAATCATCCCGTTTTTTCGTACGTATAGATCTACATTGTATCACATGTCCGTTTATTTTTTAAAACTATAGAGTCCGATTTGAATTAATCTGGCTGCTATTTTTAGTAAACCAAACTACTATGTGGAGGCTCCCTCGCTGGTTCAATTTAACTGTATCCTTAAATATCGCTAGGTAAGTCAAATTTATCGCTGCTACAAGAAATAAAAACTCTATAGAATTTATGAATATTTCATTGGTTTATATACTACGATATATACAGAGTGAAGAAAGTCTGCCTTAACCAGAATCATTTCACAAATTCTTGGATGACGAAATCTTCAGTGAGTCTTTCAACAACTCTTATGTATTTATATTGGAAAGCCAGTATCTAATGTGATGTATTGCTGGCATAAATAGCAGTGTTATCAAGTTAGCTCTTTGAGAGCTAAATCTAGCGCTTTTCTTTATACATTTAGCTCCAGTTACGTATAATCTAGCTCATAGCTTCTATTTCAACTCCAATTTCGAGAAGCTGGCTTTTTTCTTTTTCTCTCGTTTTTGTTTTTTGGCATTTACCCCATTCATACAAGACAATAATAATTCATATGATCACATTTGTTACGTGTTTTGAATATGTTCAGCTTGTGTGCAATAGACCAAATGGCACCTGAATGCTGTTCAGTCAACGCAGTTGCAGGGTTGTTTTAATGGATCAATTTTGCTTTTGGCGTAACAGTCTCACTTTGTCAAGCAGTAACTGGCACAGATAATCCTTTGTTTCAACAGAGAAAATATTTTTACGTATTCTCTATCTAATATCAATGCAGTGTTTCATTATTCTAAGTGGAGAAGTAAAACATCTCTACAACAGGTATACAAACGTCCGGTTTACTGGTTAACTGACATGTCTTATAACGAATTGAAGGAACATGGGCAGTTGCCATTCAAAACGTAGAGTAATGCAAGGAACTTCTAATGGTCTGTTGGTGACATAACTGCAGTTTAGTGTTCATTCCATCGAATGACTCGTAACTGTTTTAATAATAAGTATACTTTTGGGAAATTTTGGTGAGATACGTTTTCGAAGATGTAGTCCACGATTATGCTCTTTTTTCCTCTTTTACAATGAATTTGTTTCAGTCATTGGACTGCGGTCATGTTGGAGCACCGCCTTGAAGGGTTTTAGTCGAACGAATCGACCCCAGTACTTAAATTTAAGGCCAGGTACTTATTCTATCGGTTGTCAGGTGGTTGTAGTGGACAAACACAAACAGGCATGCACAAATAGATACACACACACATACACGCACTCATACATACATACATACATACATACATACGTACATACATACATACATACTTACATACATACATACATATATATATGCATATATATATATATATATATATATATATATATATATATATATA
>NC_068993.1:36308323-36309957 GCF_001194135.2 Octopus bimaculoides | reverse complement strand
ATATATATATATACATGCTTATATGTGTGTATATATATGACGGGCTTCTTTCAGTTTCCGTCTACCAAATTCTCTCTCAAGGCTTTGGTCGGCTCGTGTCTATAACAGAAAACACTTGCCCAAGGTGCCACACAGTGAGACTGAACCCGAAACAATATGGTTGGGAAGAAAACTTCTTATCACACAACCATAGATTTTGAAAGTCGAGATAAGATAGTGAGAGAGAAGCGAATTAATTCTGGAGCTCATATACGCAAGACTTTGGGCACAATGATCCCAAAATCTCCTTCAAGTTATGTAGATGGAGAAGAAAGTTTTAAAATGTTTGTACTTAACGTCAATTTTAAACCAATTTCTGGAATGGGAAGCTTTGCTTGCATCAATGTAGTTTCTTATAGAAATCCAAACACACAATATAATGAATCTGTCATGAACCCATAAGATGAAATTTGTATTTAGAAATCGTTAACACCCTCTTCCAAATGCACGTATTCGTTAACTAAATATTTGAAAAAACCAGAAAAAGGAAAAGACTGGTCTTGGAACACAGTTTTATTGGGAGAAATAGTCAAGTAAGTCGACTAGCGTTTAATTTTAGCAACAATGTTTGTTTAAAGTTGTCCTAAGACTTCAACCCTTTGACTAAACAGGAAAAATCATCATCATCATCATCATCGTCGTCGTCGTTATTCAGCCCCTGTGTCCTAAAAAGAAAGAATTATTTTTAGTATTATTATTATGAACCAGTCAAAATTGATAGTCACACAAGACCTAAGTGGTAAGCATGTAATACTGATCTAATGTTGCTATCAGATGAAGTGGCTCTTCAAATAATGTTTATTGCAGCTCTCCAAATGTTACAATTATAATCCTTTTATTATATTTTATTATAATCTCTGGCTTCAATACTTCAGGAAAACACGCACGCGCGCATACATACACACATACATACGTACATACATACATACAATGTTGCGACCTAGATCCAAATGACCGTGATGCTACTGAAGAAACAAAATTAACCCAAGACATTTTATTAAGTTATTCTTCTAATGTCATCTGGAATTCAGCTTGATATATTTAGATACACAAACCTAATAGAGATAACATTTTCTCCGCAACATAGTACCGCAACGAATGCAACGTTCGATTGCGCAGGGGGAGTGTTAAAATAAATGTACACATCTTTACATTGTATCCCTAGCTACTTCGTATGCTTGTACTATATATATATATATATATATATGATGGCCGTCCACTCGTGACCGAGGAAGACCATTGCCGACCTTCAGGAACATTCTGCGTTCTAGTACTAACTTACATTTTGCATTTACGGCTCCGTTGGTGGCTAAGGAGCCCTGCTCTTGATAAGCATGCACGACTGCAAACATTGCAGATTAAGCTTTCCCCATTCACTATACGAGCCGTGCACTTTCGCGCAGCTCGCTTAAATTCTTCATGCTGGATACGTGCTCTCTCAAAAGTGTTGATCCTCTCCATAACCTGCTTCCTCCATCTGTGGCGATGACAGGCACACACACACACACACACATATATATATATATATATACACACATACATGCATACATACATACATACATACATACATACATACATACAGGGTGACACACATA
>NC_068993.1:36307745-36308159 GCF_001194135.2 Octopus bimaculoides | reverse complement strand
TATATATAGGGAGAATTCACCAAAATGCAAAAGACGAAGACAGGTGGTGTAGACAACAACAACAAACAGATGTATTAGTTTAACGGTCGGGAAGTAAAAAAGTCTTTAACGTTTCGAGCCTACGCCCTTCCACAGAAAGGAACACAGAAAGAAACAAGGAGAGAAAATAAAGAATGTGTAGTGGTTAGCGATCTATCATGAGAGAGAGAGAGAGAGAAAGGGAGAGGGAGACAGATAAGCAGAAACAGAGAGAGAGAGAGATTGAAACGACTCTGAATGTTCCCTGTCATTCCAAGTGGTTAGCCAGATCTGGATTGTATCATGGTGCTCATAAAGTACCTGCTTGGATCTCAAATTCTTATTCCCTAACTTTATCTATCTATCTATCTATCTATCTATCTATCTATCTATCTA
>NC_068993.1:36306058-36307735 GCF_001194135.2 Octopus bimaculoides | reverse complement strand
ATCTATCTATCTATCTATCTATCTATCTATCTATCTATCTGTGTGTGCATATGTATTTACATGTATGTATAGCATATATATATATAAATATATATGCATATATACATGTATGTATGTATGTATGTATGTATGCGCATGTGTGTGTGTGTATGTGTGTGTGTGTGTATGTGTGTGTGTGTGTGTATGCGGAATAATTATAATCAATGTTAGCCTAATAAAATGCAGGTTTGTATTTTGTCAGCCGATAAGCGAGAAAATTTAGTTTAATCTCAATTTATAATGAAAGTATTAACTTGTTTAATCCATGGTATGTTAAATTACAAACTTCACAATGTTATCTTTATTATATTTTGGATTTATGAAATATTAATTTCATGTAGGTTATTAATTATTATAAGGTCAATTCTCTTTTCACGTTTAAAATTCATTCTGTTGTGTCTGGAGAGAGTCATTCTCTTTTAGTGCCTTATAATTTAACACACTCACCGGTAAAATTTCCGCTCATTTACTTATTTATCTTTTTCTAAAATTTTCTAAAATTGCGTCTTGCAACCTCTATCCGGGATAACGGACAGGGTCAACAACTATTGAAAAGGTTGCAAGAGGCAACGAAAATTTTAGAAAAAAATAAACAAGTAAATGAGTGACAACTTTACCGGTGAGTGTGTTTAATAATAACACACTAAAAGAGAATGACTCTCCCCCGACACAACAGAATATGCTTCAACACACGAACTTACATTAAGAATCTTGCAAACCAAATCCAAAACGTTTAAAATTTACTTCTCACTAAACAACAATATGCATTTATTATGATCTAAAATCCGATTTACAAATATGGACATGGTTGCTTTATACAACTTTTCCACTCGATAAATGCATAACATAATGTAGAATATGTATATAGTTAGGCATATGAGACCATTGTAATTGTTACTGTTCTTACAAGTCTTTCGTATTTCATGTAGTTATGACACAAATCAACATGTTTAATAGCGTACTATAAGTGTGCCCTTTGTTCCGGCTACTTCGGTGACTATGATAGACACGTGATCAACGACATTAAAACTACAAACGTTACCGCTTGTTATTGTCAAAAACGGTAGCTACCTAACTCTTACACTTGCACTTCTCCATCGTTAAATTTTGACGTTTTTCTATCAGGCACTGATCATTTTTCAATCAATCTTTATCAGACATAAGGCGGCGAGCTGGCAGAAACGTTAGTGCGCCGGGCGAAATGCTTAGTTATATATATTTCGTTTGTCTTTACGTTCTGAGTTCAAACTCCACCGAGGTCAACTTTGCCTTTCACCCTTCGGGATCGATAAATTAAGTACCAGTTGCGCGCTGGGGTCGATCTAATCGACTGGCCCCTCCCCCAAAATTTCGGGCCTTGTACCTAGAGTAGAAAAGAATATTTATTAGACATAAGGCGGCGAGCTGGCAAAATCGTTAGAATGCCGGGCAAAACGCTTAACGGTTTTCAACACGCGTTCTGAGTTCAAATTCCGCCGTGGTCGACTTTGTCTTTCACCCTTTCGGGGTCAATGTAATCAACTTATTCCTCTCCTGAAACTGCTGGCCTTGTGCCAAAATTTGAAATCAATATTTATCATGTTTTCACAAGAATCCAACTCTTTGACTAAACAACTAGTCAACAGATATTGACTTATT
>NC_068993.1:36298525-36305174 GCF_001194135.2 Octopus bimaculoides | reverse complement strand
TATATATATATATATATATATATATATGCATAGATTGATGTTGTACACAGATTTTATATATTAAAGAAGAAGAGGCAGTCAGGATTTTGGATAAAAATTTATTTAACCGCTTTCATCTCTTTTGAGAGCTTCATCATCAATGATTTAATTAGAGAAAGTTCATGCCTTTTATATACAGAGTTATTCAAAAAGAATGAACCGATTTCATTAGGCAATATTTTAATAAGGAAAAGTAATAGAAAACTCCAGCGAAGTCATAAGTATTTACTCACAATCAACTTTTATTTCCTGTCTTACGAGTGTTCAATGTGGACACCACCTGCAGCACGGGCAGCATCAATGCGATAAGAGAATTCGTCCCAAACGCGTATCAGCATATCATGATCCACTGAGTTGATCGCTGTTGTTATTCGATGTTTAAGGTAATCTAGGCTGTTAGTTAGCGGTTTATGTTCCACCGCTACCCACTAGGTGCATAATTCAACATGAATGTGAAACAACATTAAACATCCTATAAGGTAAATGAAGGTTTCTGTAGGAACGCTAGGTCATATTCACCTAGTGAATTTATACGCGCAAGGATGAATCATGATGTTGTCGTTGGTGGTGTCGGCGGTGATGAATTTCATTGTCCTAACGCGGAGAAAGCGAGCAATAGCTTCCTGGAGGCAAACGCCAGCTAGACTTCTTAAGTGGAGAAAAACTGATCTATCTAAGGAAATTGCTGGGCTCCATTGCGATAGGTAGAGACTCCAAGCAATGTAAAATATGGCCCGGACCGTGATTACCAGTATGAACGTCAAACTTCAAAAAGTAATTGTCGTGCGTGGGAAATGAAACGAGGTTCACTCATCTCCACAGTAGTTAACCGTTTAATGGTTTTAGTAAATTTATACTTTATAATTATACCATCCAGCATAAATAAAAGTCAACTTCATTATATTTTCTTTTTTGTAAAAACTTATTCTGACATTAAATGAGTCAACTTCCCGTACGAATGTTTACATTTGTACGTCATTTTTCAAAAAAAAAAAAAAAAAAAAAAAAAAAAAATCTAAAATAATTCTGGAAATGATCTACCCATGTAGTTTATGCACTCCCTAAACTTTATTTTTGTTTTTGCAAAAAAAGTGCGTAAATTACATGGGTTTTTACCGTATATATACAGGGTTGGCCAAAAGTCACTTGATAGTAAAGCAAAACCATGTAAGTCCAAGATTTATTTATGTTTAACAACTGAATGAATTTAATGAAAGCATCTAAATATGAAACATCATGAAAATTATTCAAACTGAAGTCCTTCTTGAGCGACACATTTTCCCATTCGAGTCATACAGAATTACATATAATATTTATGGAATTTTGATTGACTTTTGGCCTGCCCTGTGTATATACATATATATATATATCTATATAAGCTTGCTTGGTGCAGAGGGTGGAGGTAGATTGTTGGACACCCTGCGGGATGAAAAATAAGACCCGTCAAAGGGCGGAAGAACTACTGAGTAGTCAACGGCCAATTCAACAAGTACCTTGTCGCGGTGAAATGCCTTGTGTACTCCATTGACCCGGAGAACTATGCTGAAGGGAGAGAAATCTTCAGGCAGGTCTTACCAGGCGAGACAGGTCGAAGGGTAGGAGATAGACAAAACCTTAACGACAATAAATTGAAGCGTCGGCAGCAGGGCGTGGGTTTAGTTATCGGCAGGCAGGACCTAATAGATCAGATTCTTGGCTTTGAACTAGCAGGATGTCATGCAGAGGATTTTGAATACAAGACAATGGATGAGAGTCAATATTCCTAGTTAGATGGAAACTGCAGGACCACATGGTGCAGTGGCCTGTGACTCCTATAGTTTGCGCAACCGAAACCCCTAGGGGCGTCCTATGGGACGACCTATGTATATATGTATATATATATATATATATATATATATATATATATATATATACATTTCATTTTTGTATTTGGTTTGCAAGATTCTTTATGTGAATTAGAGTGTCGAAGCATATTTTATTGTCTGGGGAGATTCATTTTCTTTCAGTGCCTTATTACTTATCAACGACTATTGAAGAGGTTACAAGACGCAACGAAAATTTTAGAAAAAATAATAAATAAATGAGTGGAAATCGAACCGGTGATGTGTTAAGTAATTAGGCACTAAAAGAGAATGACTCTCCCTAGATGCAATTATATATATCTGTAAAAATATGTGACACTTATTCAGTAGCCATGATAAAACTCCGAGTTTCGGATGCCAGGGTGGGAGCCCACGCCAACATCTCTTCAGTTATCAGGCCAATTGAAAATTCCTGTGAAAAATGACCGTTAAAAACGAAGGGAAATTACTGTGTAGTGATAAGGTCAAAACGCGTCTAAAACTGCGTATATTATCGCATGCACGCATATATCCATATACGCACACACATATCTCTATATACGCATGCATATATCTACATACGCACGCATCCACACGCACACTCACAAGCGCGCACATATAAAGTTCCTTGTACGTGTCTATAGGCGTACAGGAAAAACTAGGGTGGAGGGGAGAAAACAGAAAAATATGCGTGGAAAAAATACAAAAACATTAACCCTATAATTATGTAAAAAAACATAAAAATAATAAAAAATATATAAAAATATAAAATCCAAGTAAAAAAAGTGAAAAGCTTATACATAGACACAATATAGAAACCTATCAGTTCAGTTCCATCAGCAGGTCCTATCAGTAAAAATATAAAAAAATATTAAAAAATATATAAGAAATGTAAGTAATAATTATGGAGAGATAAAAAGCTTATAGATAGACACAAAAATAGAAAGCAAGTCCTATCAGTAAACTCAGGGGGACCAAAAACGTAGCGAATATTTATATATATATATATATTTATATATATATAGATATATATTAGAGGAAAAGGACATAAAAAACCAAGGCAGGACGAGTATCTCAAGTCATTTATGATAATTTAATTAGGGTAAGGTTAATAGACTTCAACTTAACCTTACCCTGATTAAATTATTATAGATGACTTGAGATACTCGTCCTGCCTTGATTTTTTTATGTCCTTTTTCTCTAATGTATACCTGCTAACACGGAAGCCTAATACGGATCCCTAGCTCCAGCCTCAGCTGTGAACTTGGAACCTAACGGATGACCAATTATAGCACTTAGCGTACTTATTCGTTTATATCACCAGTGTACTAAACCCCTCGTATCCTTTATAATGTGTATGTATGTATATGTGTCGTTCTGAGACCTTGAAACTGTTAAACCTATGGAATAAAATCAAATAATGACTTTGTAATTGTCGAAGAGCTACTGTAAAGAATCCACTTCAACTGATGACATTTTCAGCAACAACGACACCAGCAAGTCTGACAGGCAGCTGTTTCTAGAGCACCACTATTTATAGATCCAGAGACGCTTGAAACACCAACCCCGTTCCCACTTCCGGCAACCAGCCACCAACTGGCCGAGGAAGAGTTAAACAAGAAGCGTTTGGCTAGTGGGAAAAATGAAAGATAAAAACTTAAAAACAAAATTTAACGTTATGGAAAGACAAGGAGTATGTCCAAGTTAGGGCCTACTGTGACCTCTATGATTTTTACAGTTCTTCGTGTAGCAAACGAAGAACTGAAAGATTGTTAAAATGACCTACATGGAACATTTAAAGAAAGAGAAAGCGCAGATTTGTGTAGAGGTGAGCTTTGATTATATGGAACATTTCAGAAGATGAGTTACCTGTAAACTACATTTAAGGGTTAAGTGGGGCAGCCTTTCATGAATTGCAAAAGTGACATGAATCTCATGCTACCTGCTTTCAGTGCTTGGAATTCTTACAGCTAGTTTCAGGACAAATAATATGCGGTACATGGATGACATGCAGCGGAGAGACGATGGTCAGAGTTTATGACGGGGAGACCTAATTTGAGATTGTGTATTTATATGCTTTGTTTGCCTTGAGACCTCAACACCTTAATGCTGTAACAGGGACGTTGTTGTGACATACGGCTTTTGTTTGGCATTGTTTAGATCTGACAGAGTTCATCCCTCTTCAGGTCTGACCACAACCGATTTCTTCCTGAAAGAGAATACATGACTCAGTACATGGTTAAGATCTTATCTATCGACTCCAGAAGAATGAAAGGTAAAGTTGACTCACTCGGAATTTGAATGCTGAGAGCCTAAATAATTATTGCAAACCAATCTATCCGACGCTCTAGCGACTCTGCCAATTAGTTGTCTTATGTGTTTATATACATAGTAATTTAATCATTTTTGGTATTGAATAATAATAATAATCCTTTCTACTAAAGGCACAAAGCCTGAAATTTTGTGGGAGGGGACTAGTCGATCCCAGTGCTTCACTGGTTCTTAATTTATCGACCTCGAAAGGATGAAAGGCAAAGTCGACCTCGGCGGAATTTGAACTCAGAACGTAATGACGGACGAAATACATGTAAGCATTTTGCCCGGCATGCTAACGATTCTGCCAGCTCCCGCCTTTGAATAATAATAATAATAATAATAATAATAATAATAATAATAATAATAATAATAATAATAATAATAATAATAATAATAATAATAATAATAATAATAATAATAATAATAATAATAATAATAATAATAATAATAATAATAATAATAATTGATAGCGATAGAAGCAGTATTAATTCCAAAAGGCAATCTTTATATCCAATTTAATGTGGATGTTATGTCAGAACACCGAATACCGCGTTATTTACCTAGAGAGTATCTTTCATATGGACGCATCGTGCATAAAAGCACACATATTTATATCGTTGGTTGACGAGAATCATCTGTTACGGGTGTTGGAACTGCCATATCACGTGGTTTTGATCTGCCCAGGCTCAACAATGGCAGACGTTTGATAGCAACATAACCGAATCTTACTGACAGTAAAATTTCAGTATCTTTTCAGGCATTGATGTCGCAAATAAGCTTATTAAAAAATAATTAATAGCGACAGACGCAGTATTGATACCAAAAAGCAATCTTTGTTGCTATTAATTATTGGCAACAGTAATGAGAGGCCAATAAAGGAGGTATACGATTACTGTGACAGAACATCAACGAATGGTCTATCAAGCAATTAATTAAATCAATTAACATTGTTTTAACAAAAGAATCTTAGTTATTGTTCGTGTTGCTTAACCCCAAGTGAAAGGCATTCCAGCCATGACAATTGCATCTTATTTTCAGACAGTATATTCAGAGCGTTAACCAATATGTATTTTGTTTTTAGAGATGGTAGTGTATGATTTGTAAAGAAAGATGGCTGTTATTTCTAATACGTCTAGTGACCACATACAGAAGTGTTAGCAGCAAATGTCAGACTCTTGATACAACACGGGTGGTATGTGTCTGGATAATTCTTGTTTGGTGTCAACCTAAAGAATTACAGAATGATAGTTGTGGTATTAAGACTATGACACTCTAGTCTGCACCCACTCGACTGATTGACATCAAATCACTAGCAGATACGCTCCAGTCCCGGCTCCACATGAATACTGTCTCCTCTCTCTTGTTTTCTTTATCGCTACTACTAATATAACCTTTATTCCTCAAAGCTGGTTGGTCTCGTACCCTGTCCAACCTATTCGTTTTTCTACCTCTCATCACTTTTGTTGCATCCCCCACCAGCTCCGCACTAACCAACAAAAACCATTATGTCCCGTTCATCCTCCCCGGAACATTGATGCCTCTGGAACTTCTCTCCTGCTCATGTATTTCCTGTCGTTATTGACCTACAACAATCAAAACGGAACATTAACAGCATCAAGATCACTGGTCTTGAAGGACCTGCAATGATCATGGGGTACTATCTCTTCATCTCTCATCGTCCTTGTTGCCTCTACCATCTTCTGTCAGTCCTGCACTACAGAGGTCATGAGCACTGCTCGCTCCGCCGCACTCGGCAAGTAAAAAAAAAATCCGGTTTCAGTCTCACTGCATGGCACCTTGGGCAAGTGTCGTCTGCTATAGCCTCAGGCCGACCGGAGCCTTCTGAGTGGATTTGGCAGACGGAAACTGAAAGAAGCCCGTCGTATATATATATATATATATATATATATATATATAAATGGCAATTTCTGTGTTTGTCTGTTATCATCTTAGTGCCTAAGACTGCGAACCAATATTCACGAAACTTTACATACATGTTACACTAACATCTAGTTCAGTAATAAGCTGATTGGATTTCAATAAAAATCTATAATGTGCTTCCCAGCAACGTTCGACGAATTATATGTAAAATGTGAAGGTTGCAAAATGTATTATTCTGAAGGAAAGGTAGTAACAGAAAGAGGGTGATTTATATTAGTGAAGGCGAGAACAGCGGTGAAAATGGGATGATAACGTTACTACAGCTGTCATATACAGTATGTATATATGCTTTCGTAAATGCATTGATACAACACACACACACACAGAAGGGAGTGAGGAATACGTAGCTTTAAGGAGAGAGGGGGTAGGTGGCTTTTCTGCTGTTCATCGCAAAGAAACACTCTCACACAGATAAAGACACATACATACATACATACATACATACATACACACACACACACACACACACACACACATATATATATATATATATATATATATATATATATATA
>NC_068993.1:36296832-36297624 GCF_001194135.2 Octopus bimaculoides | reverse complement strand
TATATATATATGTATGTATGTATATATATGTATATATATGGTGTATTTATAAATATATATATGTACATATATATGTGTGTGTGTGTGTGTGTGTGTGTGTGTGTGTGTATGTATGTCTGTGTTCCCCACACCGATTTGGTGTGTTTACGTCCCCGTAACCTGGCGGTTCGGCAAAAGAGACCGATAGGATAAGTGCTAGGTTTAAAAAAAAATGTTTTGGGGCGATTTGTTCCACTAAAACTCTTCAAGACGGCGTCCAAGTATTGCCGCAATCAAATGACCGAACAAGTAAGAAAAAAAAAGAAAAAAGACCACCACCAACCGAGGAAAATGTGATACCCCCATACAATGTCCCACACCAACAACCTTTTGCTTATGTCAAGATTTTTCCAAGAAAGATCATTCAGAATTTCATATGTATACTTTACAGAGAATCGAGTAAAATGTATTGATAAAGTTGTGTTCTGATTGTTATCTGTTCTGATTGTTCTGTTGTCTGCAGAAACCGTTAAGTGGACTGTACACTGTTGATACACTGATTACAAAGACAATAAGAATCTACAAATGTAGGATTGCTAGAGCAAGAAACCGCCTATAGATAGAAGCAGACACAAATAATATGTATGTATGTATGTATGTATGTATGTATGTACGTACGTACGTACGTACGTACGTATGTATAGCCACTGTGAGGCGCAATGGCCCAGTGGTTAGGTCAGCGGACTCGCGGTCATAGGATCGCGGTTTCGATTCCCAGACCGGGCGTTGTGAGTTTATTGAGCGAAAACACCT
>NC_068993.1:36295364-36296525 GCF_001194135.2 Octopus bimaculoides | reverse complement strand
GCTCCACGAGGCTCCGGCAGGGGATGGTGGCGAACCCTGCTGTACTCTTTCACCACAACTTTCTCTCGCTCTTACTTCCCGTTTCTGTTGTGCCTGTAATTCAAAGGGTCAGCCTTGTCACACTGTGTCACGCTGTATATCCCGAGAACTACGTTAAGGGTACATGTGTCTGTGGAGTGCTCATCCACTTGCACGTTAATTTCACGAGCAGGCTGTTCCGTTGATAGGATCAACTGGAACCCTCGACGTCGTAAGCGACGGAGTGCCAACAACAATGTATAGCCACTAAACCTTTTTTCTATTTTCTCTCCCTGTTTATTTCTGCGTTCCTTTCTGTCAAAAGTATTTCTCACTCCCTGAGCATTAAGCTGTTTGTTGTTTACACACCCGTCTTCGTCTTTTGTTTTTTGTAAATTCTCACTATGTATGTATGTATGTATGTATGTATGTATGTATGTATGTATGTATGTATGTATGTATGTATGTATGTATGCATGTATCTATCTATCTATCTATCTATCTATCTATCTATCTATCTATCTATCTATCTATCTATCTATATATATGTACACGCACACACACATATATACGTATGCATGTTACTCACTTTCTCTTTTTAATTTTAGAGTAAATTTCGACCGGCCACCTACATGGTCGCAAGGTTGGGAAGGAAAGTATCTTGTTTTAACCATCATCCTTTGGATCTTAAAGTCTTGCAGATTTATATAGTCCCAGATATCGTGACCATTTGTAGCATATGAATTAAGGATTTGCATCCTCTCTCCAAGATCCCAAGTTCAGTCATACTTTGCTCCAGACGGGTATGTATGTATGTATGTATGTATGTATGTGTGTGTGCGCGTGTCTGTGTGTGCGTGCGTGCGCTTGTTTTATGTAGTATTATATACTAGCAGAGGCACCCGGCGTTGCTCGGGAATGAAATTGTTGCTTATATACTTGAAGAAAAAAAGGCAAAATATGCTGTATAGAAATTTGAGGACATTCTGTAGATGGACTCTCAGATGAACGATGGCTGGGCGCCTCTCATGAATGGGGAAAATTGAAGATGTGCCAAAAAGCCTCATTGGTATTTGGAAACTTTTACGAAAATTAAAATGGGGATTAAATGAAAGAAATGATTTACGTGAAAATCCTCACAAG
>NC_068993.1:36286744-36294849 GCF_001194135.2 Octopus bimaculoides | reverse complement strand
ACACACGAACACACACACTCACACACAAAATAGAGAGTGAAGCTTTTTGTCGTTGTTACGTCAATACCGGAAGTTGACATTGAGGAACCTTTTTAAAGAAGTGAATCTTAAATATAAAGCAATATTATTTATTTTTAATTAAAGAAATCAAATGAAGAGCCTAAGATTTATCCGAGGTCAAATTATTCATGCATGACAAGTATGGAAGCATTTGGTGAAGTCGGTTTCACGTGAAAAGCGATTACACACACATCTCTGTTTTATATATAATATAGATAAAGACAGTCAAATGTTAAATTGAAGAGTCAATAAATTTTTTTAAGGATATATCTATTTTGTAGTCAAAGAAAAGCTTGACTATATTTCGAGGTTCCGGCTTAGCTGCCTGCGACAGTTTGACGAAGTGACTGATGACCTTTTTCGGTAACGACTGTTTTTGTGTAGCTATATAATATGTATGTATGCATGTATGTATGTATGTATGTATGTATGTATGTATGTATGTATGTATGTTTGTGTGTGTGTATGTATGTATGTATGTATGTATGTATCTCTATCTATCTATGGAGGAATGAATAAATAGATAGGTAGATAGATAGATAGATAGGTAGATAGATAGATAGATAGATAGACAGACAGACAGGTAGACAAATACAGAGTGAGACAATCAGACAGCAAATAAATAGACAGACTTTCTTAGACAGAGATAAAAGAGGAAGAAGAAGAAGAAGAAGAAGAAGAAGAAGAAGAAGAAGAAGAAGAAGAAGAAGAAGAAGAAGAAGAAGAAAATTGACTGAAAGAGAGACATTAAGGAGATAGATAGATAGATAGATAGATAGATAGATAGATAAATAGATAGATAGATAGATAGAAAGAGAGAGAGAGAGAGAGAGAGAAAGAGAGAGAGAGAGAGAGAGAGAGTGAAAGAGAGAGAGAGAGAGTGAGAAAAGAGAGACTATCAGACAAAGACATTGAGAATAATGGCGAAAGATGAGATGCAATGAGTTTTAAAGTAAAGAAAGAACAATAAATCGAATATTCTGTCTCGCTTTTTCTAATAATTGGTAAATATTTGTTTGAAAGACATCTCGATGTTTATTGGTGCACTATTCATTTGGCCGGAGAAATAAAATTATGTAAATTTCGCAGCTTCTCTAAACTATTCATTTCCTCTCTTTGATAGCTGACGGCGGAAACAGACGATATTGTTATTGCGAAAGCTAAAGCAAATTAAGATTTTACTTTCAGTTGTAGTTGACATAAATACAAGTTCAATATATTCTTAAATATGAATCATAGAATTTAATAACAAAAACAAGATTTTAATTTGAAATCTCAAGTTCCTTGCTCTTGAAGACCAAATCTCGAGAGTCCTTGACCATTAGCAATCAAAGATCTTTTAGAACCTTTTTAAAAAACACTTCTGTATTTACCCGAAAGAAATTGTTTGCTTTTTTTCTCTTTACAGATGGAAAGTGATAAGTTTCCAGTACTCATTATCCAACAAACAAACTTTAAATTTCAACTTCTGTAACAACAATTTACAGGAAAATTAATGTTTATGATATATTATTCATTCTGTTTATATTTGAAATATTTCATAATTAAAAGAAACATAGGTGATTTAGTAGAGCACCAAATAGCCATAAAAGGCAACTAAATCCAGATTCACGTATGTTTGTCGTTGTAAATGGAATGAAGACACAGTTCTTAGTCATAATGTCATAAGGGTTAAAACATTTCTAGAATAAGTCGTTATGTTTAATACAATAACGTTTCTTTAAAGAGTTAATTACCGCATTTGATGACATATAAGAAACACTAAAATATGTCTCATAAAATCATCCTGGGTCCTGTATGCGAAGTTGTTTTAAATAGTACACGCCTTAATGCGTGTAAATCTTTTTCCCCTGAATATGCGCCACTGAAATTGGGATGCGTCTCATATGCCCGTGCGTCTTTCAACCCATCAAATACCATAATAATTTTATTCTAGAATGCAATTTTAATAAACTATATACTTTCCATCATTGCCACAGGCCTTGAAATGCCATTCACATAATCCCAGAAATTACAGACAACTCAGGCTAGGACTCTCTACTCTACATGATCGTTCGTTGGATATTGTAGCCTGAGAGGGACTAGGCCTGAAAAAATGATATGATCACGGCTTGAGTATCTTTGATTATAAGTCTATTGGATAAGAACTTACCTGGGGTTAAACAAGAACAACGACAACAACATCAAAGAATGTGTGACGTGGGTTTTTCAGCAATCTTTGTAAAGTATGTTTTGTTTGTTGATGTCAGTGAGGTGTGAAACAAAATGGTGTGAAAAACATTATCAAAATGGAAAAAAACAAATGCTTCGAGGAAACAAGCAAATATTAACACACTAAATTTGGTTTAGAGACAGACTCACAGACAGAAACAGACACCCAGACTCACTGACAGACTGACGGACAAGAAGTCAGTCAACAGATACATGAGATTCAGTCAGTAGTAGATAAACACATGTTTCCTCTGGTAAATAGATAAAAAATTGTCGATAAAAGTGCATCACAGAACTGAAATGAGACTTGACAGAAATGAGTTGCTGTTAACGATAACAATCACGGACAGTTTGTACAGTGTACAACCACTCATATAACAACACGATGTTAACGTTCTTGCACCTTCACACATCACGTAGCTTCATATATAAAGGCGAATGTCTATTTGTGCCGAGATATAAGCCACAAGTTTTCACATCTAGAGAACAGATAGCTTGCATAAAGGTACAACTTTTGAAATAGTAAGTCATACTTGTTCTTTTTAGTTCTTGGCAGAACGTCCAAGTATTGCAATAGAATATCGGAAAAATTAGTTTAATGCTTATAAAAATAATTAATATAGGCGTAGGAGTGGCTGTGTGGTAAGTAGCTTGCTTACCAACCACATGATTCCGGGTTCAGTCCCACTGCGTGGCACCTTGGGCAAGTGTCTTCTACTATACCCTCTGGCCGACCAAAGCCTTGTGAGTGGATTTGTTAGACGGAAACTGAAAGAAGCCTGTCGTATATATGTATATATATGTATGTATGTGTAATGTTTGTGTGTCTGTGTTTGTCCCCCCAACATCGCTTGACAACCGATGCTGGTGTGTTTACGTCCCCGTAACTTAGCAGTTCAGCAAAAGAGACTGATAGAATTAGTACTAGGCTTACAAAGAATAAGTTCTCGAGTCGATTTGCTCGACTAAAGTCGGTGCTCCACCATGGCCACAGTCACATGACTGAAACAAGTAAAAGTAAAAAAGATAATTAGAATCTATAGCTTTTTGTTTCGGAGGTGACAAATTTCCGTCCAGGCATGTGACTGGCAACGGGAACACTTTATGACAAGGCTCCAAAAGGCCGAAATTGCATCTGGTGTTCTCGCTAGCCACTGATGGGTCGATTTTTGGTCTTTCTCCAATAGTTATGTTTTTAACACAGCACGTCCCTAAGAAATGTTATCTTAGGATGAATACAGCAATAACTGGCTTATTAACAGTATATATACATTAAATATGATATATAGCTGGTTTTAATTTAATACTGCTTCCAAGTAAGTTTTATATATATATATATATAACTTACTTGGAAATGGATGCGTCGCGTTATGTATGTATATACGATGGCTTCATAGAGATGCACAGTTTCCGTCTACCAAATTCACTCACAAAATATTGACCAACCTGGGATACGTCAGAAGACACTTGCCCAGGGTCGCGTAGTGGGACTGAACTCCCGTGGTTGCAAACGAGCTTCTTTGCCATGTCACAAAAGTCATATATTTTAGAGCAGTGATGGGAAACTAGCGGTCCGCAGGACTTTCTGGGCGTAAGCTCGTGAGTTCGATTCCCGGCGGCGCATTGTGCACTTGAGCAAGACACTTTATTTCACGTTGCACCAGTCCACTCACCCAGCAAAAAAGAGTTGTACATGTAATTCAAAGGTCCAGCTTAGTCACCGGTGTCACACTGAATCTCCCTGAGAACTACTTTAACGTGGAGTGCTCAGCCACTTGCACGTTAATTTCACGAGCAAGCTATTTCGTTGATCGGATCAACTGGAACCCTCATTGTCGTAACCGATGGAGTACCGTTCATGGCCTTCCTGATGATGAGCCCCGCTTCATGCAACCTGCTTCTTGAAAAAGGTTGCCCATGTGGGGTTTAGAGGAAGATGAAAACGAGGCTGTGAGAAAAAAGAAATATCGGCCTAAACTACATGGATACGACATCATTGCTATTGTTGTTTAGTTCCATGTCAACCTTGATAGCCAACATTGTTTGTGATCGATGACATTGGTCGATATGTCTTTCAAGTCGACTGACCGCTCAGAATCTCCTTCACTGCATCGCGCAATGATCATTCGTAGCACCGGTCGTATGTAATAATATAAAGTCATTTGAATTACTGATACTTTGTGACAAGTTTAAGGCGCAATCAGCAAATAATATTTACAGATTTCTGATAAAGAAAACAACGATTTCCAGTTAGCTCAAGATTGCCTCTCTTGGTCTTGAGGAGTACTAAAGAGTCCGAAATGCACCCACCAATTCATATAACCATATAGGACGCTCTGGGCTGACTAAAGTATTCTAACACCTATCTGTTTTGAGCGAGAATTTTTTCTCCGCGGCAAACTACCGTGAAAAAATATTAACAAGTTAAAATATGTTTCAAATATCAGTTTGTTTGCTCACAGCTCTATACACAGTTTTAATTATAAAAATTAATTAGTTGCTAGAAAATTATTTCACTTTCAAATGTGGCATTGCTTTTGTGAGGGTTGCAAGAATTAAGCATTCCTGGGGTTGTGGAGCATGGAAATGGTTAGGAATTACTGAGTTAAGTTCTATGGAAGATATCAACATTCTAGCACGCACAATAAAAACAAAGTAAAAGAAAAAAAAACGAAATATAAACTAAAATGATATATTATCAAAAATATTTTGATTGTAGATTCGGAAGAACTTTTAATTAGAAAATATTAAAAAAAAAGTATTTAAAAAAATTTATCTCCAAATTAAAGTAACATATATTTTCACTTTTTAAAGTAGGTTCTATCACGTGAGCACCCATGCGATCTCCATTCACCAATAAAACTTGAATCAACAGACCGAAAAGGATAAAGAGGTCGTTGTTCTATGAGCGTCGTTATCTCGGTTGCTTTTACGGAATAATTAATGACAATTTATGAAGACTCCACACGTTTCGCTCGATGGATTCCATATATTAGATAATTAGATAATTAGATAACAAATCACTGTTGTCGGCTAGGTCATACACACATACATACATACATACACACATACATACATGCACACAGAGACACACACGCACGCACATACATACATACATACATACATACATACACACATACATAATACATACATACATACATACATGCTTGAATACTTACTGCACAAATTCTGTGTAGCAGAAACACGTGTCGGTCATGTTAACCAATTAGTTATGCTGTATGACCAACTGCAAAATTAAAAGATAAATTGGATGATGTACCAGTCTTTGTATTCTTTGTAATTCTTTGAAATACGCGCGCGCGCGCGTATGTGTGTGTGTGTATGCATGTGTGTATGTATGAAGTTATCTCGAAGGCCAGATAGTTTCAATAAACCAAGGTAGAAATTGTATGTTATTTGATATACATTTATTCATCTTTAATGGACGCACACACATGCGCACACATGCACACACACACACACACACACACACACACACACACACACAAACTTCTGTCGCAAACCTCTCGTGTCCTTGAGCTGGAGTTAATGCCAGTTTCTGAGCTTTTAAGTGATTGACACTGCAAGTCTCCCCAGCGCTGGATTTAACCCATTAAACAAAATAAGCACGTGTTTAGGGCATCAAGGGACGAGGGGGGGGGGCATATAAATGAAAATGGTTTACGGCGCAAAAGAAATCACTTTAAACTTGCAAAGGTAATAAATTCTTCTGTTTAAGCCTAGAACCTAACAGTTCTGATAACTCTGTTGACAGTCCTAGGTCTCTAACTAAATCATTAAGTTTTGCCCGGTTGAAGTTTTCACGTTCTTTGGTTGATGTTTCTACAAAGTCTAATCACTGTCATGTTCAGGATTTACATCTACTTCACATATATCACTTTCACCGTGCAGTGAAGATAGATCCTTGAAAACGGGTACTGGTATTCCATCGGAGTGAAGCACTGGATGAATTGCTGAACCCAGATTTGGATAACTTATTTTCTGTCACATTCTCTTGCTATAACCAGAAGTCTTTGTGAGACAAAAGTAGCAATCTTTTATATATTTCTTTGGCTCCCACCATATCATAGGAATGCCCTTTGTCCATTGGCGTAGATTTTCGACTCAGGGTTTACATATATTGTGCGGGCCCACGATTTATCCTGATCACCAACTTTAATCTTTAAGTAAACCAAGCGGGATCTTTTCACAATGTCACTAACGTTCATTCTTTAACTTGGTACTGTAAAACACCCATATATATATAAAAAAAAAGTCATGGAAATTCAAAATTTTCAAACATGGAGCTACGGGTGGGGACAATATGGGCCAGCCCATAAAAAAAAAAGAAAAATAGACGTGATAGAAAAAAAAACTATTGCTATTTTTAAACTCAGTGACCCCAAATTACCCCCAAAAGAGGTTTCAAACTTAGGTCGGCAGAAATAAAAGTTAGAATTTGTCGGCCAGTTAATTTATTGTTTGGTATACAGTACATCAGAATTTAACTTAATTACTCACGTTCATACCATAGGCCCCTTTGAGTTACCTTCATACATATTTATTAATGATGCAAATTTCGCCTCCAAAATACTTCTATCTATCTATCTGCCTGCCTGCCTGTCAGTCTGTCAGTCTGTCTGTCTGTCTGTCTAGCTAGCTAGCAAACCCTATATTTATATATTTGTATCCACTTTTGCATACAAATTTGTATCTCCCCGCTCTCACTCTTTCACTTTACCCCCTTCCTTCTATGCTGCTATCTGTCACGCTCTTTCACCTTTCTTCTCTGCTCTGTGTGTGTCTCTCTGCCCTCTACCGTTTCCCGCTTCCTACTACAGACATGTGACCTGTGGTCATCGTCTTATCTTCTTCCTTTCCACGCCGGCTACCGTAGCAAGCGGTCGTATTTTCTCTCATCTCCCACTCTAGTCACCTTCTGTTAATCCTTTAGGATATTCTCCCGGCGTTGACTATTTTCGTCTTCTGCCTGGCCCTAAGACCTTATTTTTGTTTTGTTTATTTGTTTCAGTTTGTTCGTATGCTTACAGTCATCCTGTTTGGTTTCGTCTCTGTCACTCGTCTGTTCACTAATTGTCTCGCCTTGAATTATATTTATTCCACATTTGTATGTTAACTTTCAACATCGCATAGTTATTTATTTCTCGTCTGTTTGTTCATTTTCTGTCTTGTTTTTTGGCTTGCCAATTTCCGGTGGTGTTTCGCCGTCGGCGCCACCAGAAGATGATCAATATTGTCGTTAAGGCGCGAAAGTGCGTTTGAGCCTCTGACCGATGAGTGGTCGAAGGGAGAGAGGAAGAAGAGCAAGAACAAAAGGCAGAGAGAGGGAGGTGGATTTCTACGACATAGCGGTGGTGAGGAGGGAGAATGAGCAGTGGTAGAATAGAAGAAACAAACAGAGGAAGAGAGTGTAAGGGAATCGCACTAAGCAGACAATAAATCAGTCAGATGGAGAGACTAGAGACAATAAGCAATGAAGGAAAATGGTAGGGGTGGGAGTAGCAGAGGAAGAAGGTATGCTGAGATAGGGAGAAAATGGTACAAACAGAAAGGAGAAAGAAAATGTTGCTAGCATATCTAAGGAGAGACGAACTTATTGTAATATCTTCGAGTGACTGTTTACCGGTTGTATATTCAAGACTTTTCACATATTCCATCTACAAATTACGATTGTTACATTTATTACGTAACTCTGAGGTTCCTGAAACAGCCGTCGAGTCAAGAAATTTCATAATATTCTCTATTTTTAATGCTATATGTAAATATGTTTGTGTATATATATATATACACACATATATATATATATATATATA
>NC_068993.1:36284296-36286261 GCF_001194135.2 Octopus bimaculoides | reverse complement strand
TATATATATATATATATATATATATATATATATTTATGCACCTACAAAGAATGATTGTTCTATGTGTAAGTGTTATTGTGTAAGTATTTCTGTTTCTCAAATCATATTCATAAGAGTGGGTTGTCAGTCAAGCGAAGCACTGAAATGGGTAGGAGACAAAGTATTTTCAATATCCAAAGAAAACCTGTTCTTTGTAATGATATTATTTAATCTGACGCTTACCTATCAAGAAACACGCAAACACAAGAGAGAGAGGAAGAGAGACAGAGATAGATAGATTGATAGACAGAAGGAGGGAAGAAGGGAGGGAGGGAGATAGAGAGAGAAAAGAGGGAAGTGAGGTGTGTAACTAATCAAA
Organism: Octopus bimaculoides; assembly: GCF_001194135.2. NCBI lineage: Eukaryota > Metazoa > Mollusca > Cephalopoda > Octopoda > Octopodidae > Octopus > Octopus bimaculoides. Next base: position 36,285,903 of record NC_068993.1, on the reverse strand, counting down.
TCAGAGTTGTTACACTTCAGAGTTACAGCTTGAATATGAAACAACGAAGTGATACAAACATGCACACACACACACACACACACACACACACACACACACACACACACACACACACTCGCGTGCGCATGCGCGCACACATGGACATATACACCCACCCGCCCACACATTTTTCATTTTTTTTTGTGACATTGCTATATACGGAGAGACAATCTGTAAAGCTTATAAACACATTCGCCGGTTATTATTTGTTTATATTTCACTTCCTTTTCTTTTTGCAAAGCAGTTGATATGTCACCACCATCCACCACATATTTTTTACTACTGCAATCTGTAGCTTTCTCATTAGCTGTGTATTAATTGTCTTTAAATACTTGGATTTTAGTTTTCAACTGACTTTACTGTTGTATTTATAAGAAGAAGAAGAACAACAACAAAATTATACAGTTACTTAGGAAGCTAAAATATAGTGAAAAATATTTTTAGGAGACAAACGAAATATTAATTACCTGGGAAAACCCCCCAAAAGAAGTGAAATATAGACAAACAACAACGAGCGAGTGTATTTATAGACCTTATTAATTATGACTCTTAAGGTTGTTAGCTTACAGAAGCTTTAGCGCTCCAGTCAGAGGTGGCCAGTATGGAAAAATTTACGGCTGTTCTGTTACATACGCTTTGTGGGTGCAATGGAAGAGACGAAACAAAGTCGAAGGCGATTAAGAGAGGAATTTATCAAGGATTATGCCGCTTTTCCAAAACAAACCCAGAGTGTGTGGTGATTGGCAGCAAAAGTGGGTTGGATTGTAGGTTTGTTTTTGGTGGTAGGGTAGAAGGATTGGGCGGGTACCTAAACCGTTAACCTCATGTATTGGTGCATATGTGTATGTGTATTTATGTATGGTTTGGTGTGCTTAAAATCTTGTTGGACTCTCAGGCTCTGATGGTGGAAAGACCGATGGTAGAGGTCTTAGGACTTCTAATCATAGTGGAGCCAGTAGGTAAGCGATCATGTATTTTCTCTCATGTGGGCACGAGAGAAAATTTTCACTTTCACAGTGTAGGTATGTGTGCGAGTGAAGAGAGATATTTGATACATTTATTTTCTCCGTTAGGCATAGCCTGTACTTTCTTCTATTGTTAAAGCAAGGTTTACCTTTTCCAGAACCCTAAATGTATATAAATACACACAAAATATATATCAGATCTCTGTCCTGGCTGCTGTGCCATGTACACAGATTAACGTTTTCTTAGAATTTGTTAATAACTGCGTAACTGTAATAATATTCTACTTGTCTACTTAGTATATAATGTCTAATTGTCTACTTGGTATATAAAGATAAGAGTATCGTACTTTTACTCATCTCACCAACTGCCTACAATCGTTGTCTCACATGGCGATAAATTACATAAACTAACAAAATTACTATTTTATCGTGAAATCTTTCTCTATTAACTATTAAAATTCACTTGACTAATTAATATATTGCTAATGAAATAATTCCCTTAATTTGTTAATTTATTTTTAAAACTGATCTTAAAGATGCTGCCAAGACTGGGGGTACAATATATTTTTAAGCACCCATCAACCAGAGATAAAATCTAATTCA
>NC_068993.1:36281395-36283998 GCF_001194135.2 Octopus bimaculoides | reverse complement strand
ATATGTATGTATGTATGTATATATATGTTATGTATATTATATATATGTACATATATATACGCACATACGTATATATGAATGCATGTATGTATGTATGTATGTATGCACGCATGTATATATATTCTTAAACAAGAATATTATTGACAGTGACTTCGAAGTTTCGGATAGCTAAGCCAGCGTCGGAGTGCGAAGCAGTGAAGGTATTCTTGGCTTTGTGCAGTCTCTGCTGAATTCGAAACTTCCTTGATATGTGGGTTTGAGTGAAGTGGTAATTAGGTTGTAGGCTGTGTTGTGTTGGAGAAATCTTTTAGAGAAATCTTTATCAATTAAATTTAGGGTTATGTTGTTGTTTTGAGTTTCTTTTTGCATGGAGAACTTTGTTAGCAGGTGTGCATAATTTGGTGTATTACTTTCAGGTCATGAGATTGTTTTTTAGTGGCTCACAAAAAAGATTTCGATAGGGATAGGAAGTTTTTTTGACCAGCGCATGTGCCCGCAGTTTAAGTTATTTTTAGTTTTATTAGATTCAATCCTTTGCTCTGATAATGTAAAGGGAAACGTTTCAAAGTTTAATCCAATATTTAAAAAGTTAGTAATTAGGTGTGCCAACATTTTTGTGATGGAATTTTTAAAGGGTTCACAAAAGAATGTAGAAATTTTAACCCTTACGTTTTCTGGAGGCATTCTATTTCAAATGTAACTAATGTATAATATATAATTTTAAGCCTATGGATACATGCGAAAGTGGGGCATTATAAAAAGTGTGTATATACTAATATATTTTCTACATATTAATCAAATTCCTTATAGAACAATGAACACCTTGAGAGAGACATACCGACCAACAACCTTTACACCTACCCTCATCCGCTTGTGAACATCAAAGCACAAGATAAACATATTTCTATACTAACAACACTATGACATACCCCACTAATAACCCTCACCATCCAAATACAACGGGAAATACCCTAAATAATAGCAACAACAAGTAAAAAAACTGACCAGCTAAAACATACTACCTACTTTCATTCGTTTATTAACCCTTAAGAAGTTTCATTACGAAAAACTAAACCCGCTGGCGTTCTGTGTGGTACGAAGTTTGCTTCCCAACAACGCTTGTTCCAGGTTCAGTACCACTACGTGGAACTTTGGGCAAGTGTTTTCTACTATAGTCGACCAAAGCCTTCAGAGCAGATTTGGACGAAAACTGAAAGAAGTCCGTCGAATATATATATATATATATAAACCCCCGTTTACCATTACCAACACGGTCACTATTACTATTACAACCAACGATTCAAGTCAACGCACTAGACAGCCATTATGTCCCGACACAAAAAACGCTCCCACGTGGACTATGTTGACACCAGTACGAAACAATTATGAACTTTTCTTTTAATTACATTAAAAAAAAAAATATATGTATTTTTGATAAGGTTCGTTTTTTTCAAGAACCGAAACATGTAAGATATCTCTGAGAAAATTATAGATTAAAATTTATTTTATATAGTGGCGTTTTCAAACTTCTTTTTTATAAATATATATATATATTGTGTGTGTGTGTGTGTGTGTGTGTCCCACCACCGATTCACAACCGATTTGTTTCATTTACAATCCCAATCCGATAAACTAGTGGTTCGGCAAAAGAGATCGATAGAATAAATAACAGACTTTAAAAAAGTAGTGGGGTCGATTCGTTCGACTAAAAATTCTTCCAGGTAGCGCCCGAGTATGGCCACTGTCTACTGACAGAAACAAGTAAAAGATAAAAGATAAAAGAGACACCCAATTACTTTTTAAATACTGGACCAAACTTTGAACCTTTGGCATTTACATTGTCAAAACAAAGGAATAAATCCAATAAAGTCAAAAATAACTTAAGCTACGGGCACATCCGCTGATCAAAAAAAAATTTCCTGGACTACTTACATCCTAGTTGTAAACCACCAAAAAAACATTCCAATGACCTGAAAGGAATGTACCTAAATATACACCCCTGCTTACAAAGTTCAACATGCATAAATAAATTCTTAATAATAACTTCAATTTCACTTCATTTTTCATTGTTCTCGTATATAGTAAATAGAAAGAAATATTGAATATCTTAAAAAATATAAATGCGTAGATAACTGCATGTGGCATTTTATATGTTTAGAAATAGATTCAAGGTGAAGATTAGTTGGTGAGTAGTAAATGCTACATAATTAAAGGTGAATATTGGATCTTAGTGAGTTGAATATAAAATAGGACAGAGCTAAAGAAGTAATTCTTAACACAGGTATATTGTCTTTTACTCACATTCCGAAGAAAAAAAAAATGAATGATGAACTATCCCAACCGGGTTTCGTATAACCTTTGAGTTACCATATAAGATTCTTTTGCCCATACTTTATAATATAGAAAATATACAACTTCGAATAATCTTTAATCATAAAAATATAATAGGTCTTTTTTAAACATCGAATGGCGAGGTGAATCCATCCGAATAAAATGGGAATTAAATGGGTCCATAGGGTTCGAAGAGGGAGATCAACAATAAGCTGTACCAATATATATATATATATATATATATGTATATATATATATATATATATATATAT
>NC_068993.1:36279513-36281299 GCF_001194135.2 Octopus bimaculoides | reverse complement strand
ATTACGCTTATGTATTTGTCTTGCAAAATTCTTGATGTGAGAACGTGTGTTGAAACAGATATTGGTATACTTGGTGATGGTCATATTTTGCCAGTTAGACACATTCACTATATGTTTGGTTTTTAATTCAGTTATTATTATTATTATTATTATTATTATTATTATTATTATTATTATTATTATTATTATTATTATTATTATTATTATCGTTGTTTCATTGTCAGAGCTCTTTCGTCACACGTCCTGTAACCTCTTCAGTGACTCTTTATAAAGAGATCGCTGGGATAAAGATAAAGAGTCGCTAAAGAAGTCACTGGTCGTGTGATGAAAGAGCATTGACAAAGAAACAAAAATGATAATAAAGCTGATGTAAAAACCGAACACAGAGTGCATGTGTTTAACTGGCAAAATATGGCTCCCAGTGTAACAGTGTACGGATAACTGTTTCTAATTTAGGCATAAGGGCAGTAATTTTTAGAGGAAGGGGTTATTCGATGTCATCGATCTCAGTGTTTGACTAGTATTTTGATTCATCTCTCGCGGAAGGATTAAAGACAAGGCTGAGTTCGGTAGGATTTGAATTCAGAAGGTAAGGAACCAGGAGAATAAATAAATAAAATGATCATTTCTAATTTTGGTGCCAGGTCATCAATTATGAGGAGGAAGATGCGCCGATTACATGGACCCTAGTTATGACTGGTACGTTATTTTTTTGACCCTGGAGGGATGGATTACAAAATAATATATAATAAAATACTCATATTTGAAGCAGAATTGAAGAGATATTTATAAACATATAGCTCACGAACTCTACCTTCATAAAATTCAAAGGTTAAAATTTCAACCTATTAATCAAATTGTTTATGTAACAATGAACCCCTTGAGAGAAGCATAATGACCAACAACCTTTACATCTACCCATATCCTCTTGTGAACATCAGAGCACAAGATAAACAAGTTTCTATACTAACAACATCATGACATGCCCAACTAATAACCTCCACCATCTTGATGCAACAGGAAATACGCGAACAGCAACAGCAAGTAAAGAAACTGACCAGCTAAAAAATATCACTTACGTACATTTTTTTGTGAACTCTTAAAAAATTTCATTACGAAAAAGTAAACGCACCTGCGCGTCTGTGTGGTAAGAAGTTTGCTACCCAGCAACGTTTGTTCTATGTTCAGTACCACTGCATGGCACTTTGGGCAAGTGGCATCTATCATAGTCGACCAAAGTCTTGTGAGCGGATTTGGACAGAAACTGAAAGAAGCCCGTCGAGTTACTCTCTCTCTCTCTCATTGCTCATACGTGACCATCGTCCATTTTTCTTTTCCTCACGTGATCATCTTTCTTTTCTTTCAGTTTGTCGCACATAACAGACGCATTCTTATCTGTCTCCTCTTATCTTTTCTCTTCTCTAAGAATATTCCTCTAGCGTTCGCTACCTTACCTCGTCTGGCCTAACGGTCCTCCATGTCTGTTTTCGTTTGGTTTGTTATATGTCTCCACTGTCCTGTTTTTGTTACCAACTTTGACCCTCTGCAAATCCCAAATTTTATTTTGGTACTTAAGGGAGCAATTGTTTTCGAAGGCTCATATTGTCGTTAATTGCTCGAAATGTGGAGTAGATGAACAGCCGACAACTGATGAAGGGTCGTTCTTTAAGTTACTTGTTTTGTTTTCCATTTGTTTCTCTCATTGTTCGCATACCCAAGTTTGCCTTCGTATTTCATGTTGTTTACGTTTTGTGACATCCTGTACCCATATATGCATGCATATATA
>NC_068993.1:36275348-36277848 GCF_001194135.2 Octopus bimaculoides | reverse complement strand
ATTTCCATGCTTGTAAATCTAATTCCCCACACCTAAAATAACCCCCAAAGAAAACAAAAAGGAATAGCCGAAAGATAAATCAGTGGGAAAGCTGTCCTTGGATGGATGATATGTAGTGGATTGAATAATACCATTAAAAGATATCTGAGATTTCGCTGAATCAATATTCTCTTGGGTTTAAATACATTTTCATAGACAGGCGCAAGCATGACCGTATGCTTAAGAAGCTCGATATGCAATCACGTGGTTTCAGGTTCAGTCCCACTGTGCTGTGTCGTAGGCAAGTGTTATTCACTATAGACCAGGTCCTACTAATGCATTGCTAGTGATTTAAGTAGACGGCACAATGGTACAGTGGCACCTTGCTATTTCGACACGAGACTCACTGATATCGTAATAATGCAGCACTATGACACTTGACTAGTTTCCTGTTGCCGATTCTCTGTAGACGCGTAATTTTTTTTCCAAAAGGGAGATAAGTGATAGTTGTATATTCATGTTTTTCTCAACACTATTAACTAAACGTGAAATAACTTCAACGCACAATGGGAAGCAGGTTACCGTAAATGTCTTTTTCCTCTTCTTTTGTAAGGAATGTATTAAACATTCCGTCTCCGATGTTTATTGATTTTGTTCTATATTGACTTCAAATATTGGCACAAACTCAACAGTTTCGGAGAAGGGACTTAGTCAGTTACATCGACCTAGCTTTTCAACTGGTACTTATTTGATCGACCCTGAAAGGATGAAAGGCAAAGTCGACCTCGGCGGAATCTGAACGCGCAGACAGATTAGATGTCGCTAAGCATTTTTCCTCGGCGTGCCAGATCCCCGCCATTTTATCCCTGCCTGCCAGCTCACCGCCTTAAATTTGTTCTATATTAAACTAAAACATACTCCAGGTCAGTAACCAGCCACTCAAAAATTGAAGCTGGGACTCTATCTTCACGTCGTTGAGCAATTCCAGTTCACCATATAGTCTCAGGGTAAAACCAAAATCTTGCAGTCTTAAGGACAGGAAGCGCAATTGGCATAATGTATCAGTCTGTCTGCCTGCCTCTCTCTCTCTCTCTCTCTCTCTCTCTCTCTCCCTCTCTCTCTCTCTCTCTCTCTCTCTCTCTCTCTCTCTCTCTCTCTCTCTCTGTTTGTGTATCTTCTTATCTTTTTCTTTAGTTTTTGTTACTGGACTGTAGCTATGCTCGAGCTGTGTCGTAAAGGGTTTAGTCGAATTAGTCAAGATCAGTACTTATTTTTTAAAAGCCTGGTTCTTATGCCATCGCTGTCTCTAGTCGAACTGCTAAGTTACGCGGATATAAATAAACCAACACCGTTTGTCACGCACGCACACACATACACACGTACACATGCATACACACACATACACACACGTGCACATACACACACACGGGCACATATACACGGGCTAGTTCCTGCGGAGAGTACCTTTGAGGGCTTCGGCCCCACTATCGGGTCGCTTCGCGGCCCTCTACCCTTGTGTAATGTAATGTAATGGACTCGAACACATTCATTGTATATGTATCTCCTGGTATTAATTATCCGATACCCCATTCCAAACGCCCTACCCGACGTATATCCATGCACTCATACCCATACACTCAATACCTAGACTTCACTCGCACTCATACCTAAAGCCCATGTCCCATTAACTTGCTTCTGCAAAAGTACTAAGTACTGATGCTGATCATAGTTTAATCAATAAGCGTAGGAGCGAGTTAAATGCAGTAAAAATAGTGGGGTCAGTTGGGCCCCATTTAAGCGGCCCTTCAGAAATTGAACCTTCTTACGATACTCTCTGGGAGTTCATGGCATGAAATTCATTGTCATTGCTCCGATTTGGTCGTTAAATTTAGTTTAAAATGCAGTAAAATAAGGTGGGGTCAGTGGGGGGCCCCAATTAGAAATAGGCCCCCTTTAAGACATTCCCTTGGATTAGGGGAGTTGCTGGTTTGAGTTTCGTTGTCCTTGCACCAACGGTCTAGGAGGAGTTAACGAACATAAAAACGTAACGGCCAGAGAAACATCGCACAAATTTATTATACGATATCGTCAAATCAAATAAACGAACAATAAAGAGCTTTTGATGTTTTGAGTGTAGCTCTTCCTCGGAAAGGAGAAAGGGAAAAGTCTACGTGTGTAGTTACATTGCTGAAAGGAAAACACGCACACACACACACACAACATGCACACTCGTACACACACATACGCGCGCGCACACACACACACACACACACACACACACACATACACACACACACACACGCACACACACACATGTATATGCATATAATTATATGTATATATATATATATATATGTCTGTCTGTCTGTCTGTATGTATGTATGTATGTGTTGCTGAGGCATAGTAATACTGATAACCTGGTGTTAAAACTCAATATACCGATGCTTCAGAATAGAGCGTTAGTTGAGTACAGAGAGTAATATCCAAATCTACTTATTTCTAGAAGTGGCCTTCAAACTCC
>NC_068993.1:36273406-36275062 GCF_001194135.2 Octopus bimaculoides | reverse complement strand
TATATATATATATATATATATATATATGTGTGTGTGTGTGTGTGTGTGTGTGTGTGTGTGTGTGCACAAACATACACATACACACACATATGTATATAAAGGTGATGGTCATATTTGGGATGTTTTTGATCATGTCGTTTCTCCACCAAGATTGACTTAGTTCCAACTACCACCACCGTTGTCAAGAACAACGATAGTAACAATAACGAAAATAATTTCACTTCATTTTTCATTATTCTTGTATATAATGAATAGAATGAAATATTGAATATCTTAAAAAAATATAAATGTGTGACATTTTATGCGCTTAGAAATAGATTCAAGGTGAGGATTAGTTGGAGAGTAGTAAATGCTGCATAATTAAAGGTTAATATTGGATCTTAGTGAGTTGAATATAAAATCGGTATAGTGTCTTTTACTCACATTCCGAAACTAAAAAAGTAATAATAATGGTCTATTGCAGTGATCTCAGCTTTGTCCTTCTTGCGGAAGGACAAAGCTTAGTTCGGTAGGATTTGAACTCAGAATTTTGGTGCCAGGTCATTCATTTTGAGGATAAAGATACGTTGATTAAATCGACCCTAGTTATGACTGGTACTTTATTCTATCGACCCCGGAAGGATGGATGACAAGTAAAATTGACCTCGGCGACATTTGAATTCAGAACGCAAAGAGCAGGGGTGATAAATAAATAAATAATGACGAATAGCAGTAAACAGCACTGGACAAAATACGCAAAGAAAAAAACTTAAAATGTGAAGAAGGAAACTATAGTATCGGGTGACTCGGAGCATAGCATACTCGACTTAGCATTATTCTGGTAGCAGGGCCTAGGGGAGGAAATATTCAGATGGCCTCTGTAAAGATATGATGGGACCCTTCTATAAAAATCAGAAAAGCCATCATAGCCCTTAGAACTTTTAAAGAAACTTTCACCGTCGTAACCTGAAAGCAGTCTTGTACAATTTTATTCCACCACGTAAAATTTGCTTCCAAGGCTCGGTCTCACAGATAAAAGGTATTCCCCCACTCACCAGCCTCCAGCCAGCAATCATATAGTGTTGGCACATTTATCTAAGACAATCTCAATATTCTCACTCAGCTTTCATAAAATTTACTGGAGAGCAGCACCGTCTCTCTCTCTCTCTCTCTCTCTCTACCCTAACCTTCCCTCTTAAGTGGCACTTGAAGAAAAAATGATTATAAAATAAATAAATAAATAGATAAGTAAATACATAATTCTGTTTTAACTGCAAAGTCTATGCATGTTGTTGAAAGAGATATCGTAACCAAATAACAGACGCTTATTGTCAAGAATATAGCAAAAGGAGATTGAGTGGCTAAATCTTTGATGATATATGACTGTAGAGAATATTATTATTATTATTTTATGTTTGACTTTTGTTTTGCATTTGTACAAGTTGGATCCAAGTCTCACCCACAGACCTCAAGAGACAACAAGTTAGAAGTTCATGTAGGTGTTATGCCTAGGGTACCATATATTTGGATTTGTACAGTTTTGTTCTAGTGAATGTTTAAGAAATCATAAGAAAATTATGTGTTTGCTTTAAAATTTGAGATCACATAGACAGTATTTTACGTAGGATATGGGCAGTTCCCATGAACACTATCTTTTGAACTTCAGCCATTTTGGGG
>NC_068993.1:36261588-36270552 GCF_001194135.2 Octopus bimaculoides | reverse complement strand
GTGCAAGGCGGATTTTACCAATTATTTTCAGGTTTTGGTTAGAATTGCGAATTTTGGGGAGAGTGTCGCGTTCATTCATACTGGTTTCTTTAATTTTCAGCCATTCAATCATGATTTGATTTTTTAGATCATGTAGTTCTGTTGCGTCGATTTCTGTATGACTTTCTTCATCTATTTGATTTTCACCTGCATTAGTGTTTATGGTTGGTTCAGAGAGTATTTCACTTTGCCTATCAGTTACCTTAACTCTTTCAATCATTACTGTATTTTCATCAGCCTTGGGCTGGTTTATAATTATTTCCTCTGTAGTATCTTCTTTAGCTGCAGTTTCATTCTTTTTATCCCTTACTGCTTGTTCAATTTGGTCAATCATTTTATCCCTTACTGCTTGTTTAATTTGGTCAATCTTTACTTTTATTATTATTATTATTATTATTATTATTATTATTATTATTATTATTATTATTATTATTATTATTATTATTATTATTATTATTATTATTATTATTATTATTATTATTATTATTATTATTAAGGCGGCGAGCTGGTAGAATCGTTAGCACACCGGGCGAAATGCTTAGCAGTATTTCGTCTGCCACTACGTTCTGAGTTCAAATTCCGCCGAGGTCGACTTTGCCTTTCATCCCTTCCGACAATAAATTAAGTACCAGTTGAATACTGGGTTCGATGTAATCGACTATACCCTACCCCTTGGGTGAGGGATAGTCGATTACTATCAACTATAGGCCTTGTGTCTGTAGTAGAAAGGATTATTATTATTATTAGTATTATTATAGAAGGCGGCAAGGTGGCAGAATCGTTAGCACGCTGGATAAAATGCTTAGCGGTATTTCGTCCGTCGCTACGTTCTGAGTTCAAATTCCGCCGAGGTCGACTTTACTTTTTATCCTTTCGGGGTCGATAGAATAAGTACCAGTTGCCCCTGTGGCAAAATTTGAATCCATTATCATTATTATTATAGACGGTGCTGAGCTGGCAGAAACGTTAGCACGCCGGGCGAAATGTTTAGCAGTATTTCGTCTGCCATTACATTCTGAGTTCAAATTCCGCCGAGGTCGACCTTGCTTTTCATCCTTTCGGGGTCGATAAATTAAGTACTAGTTACGCACTGGGGTCGATGTAATCGACTTAATCCCTTTGTCTGTCCTTGTTTGTCCCCTCTATGTTTAGCCCCTTGTGGGCAATAAAGAAATAAAAATCGTTAGCACGCCGGACAGAATGCTTAGCAACATTTAGCCCGTCACTACGTTCTGAGTTCAAATCCGCCGAGGTCGACTTTGCTTTTCATCCTTTCGGGGTCAATAAAATAAGTACCAGTGAAACACTTGGGTCGATATAATCGACTAGTCCCCTCCCCACAAATTTCAGGCCTTGTGCTTTTAGCAGAGAAGATTATAATTATTATAATCTTTCTACTATAGGCACTAGGCCTGAAATTTTGCTGGGGGAGTAATCTGATTGCATTGACCCCAGTATATACCTGGTACTTATTTCATCGACCCTAAAAAGATGAAAGGCAAAGTCGACTTCGGCGGAATTTGAACTCAGAACCTAAGGACGGACGAAATGCAGTTAAGCACTTTGCCTTGTGTGCTAACGATTCTGGTGTGCTAATAATAATAATAATAATAATAATGATGATGATGATGATGATGATGATGATGATGATGATGATGATAATAATAATAATAATAATAATAATAATAATAATAATAATAATAATAATAATAATAATAATAATAATAATAATAACAATAACAATAACAATAACAATAACAATAATAATAATAATAATAATAATAATAATAATAATAATAATAATGATGATGATGATGATGATGATGATGATGATAATAATGATAATAATAATCCTTTCTTTATTGACCACAAGGGCCGCACACAAAAATAAGGGATGATACAACGGTAAGGATAGTGGGAATTTACAGATAGTGCATATAAAGAATAAAAAACAATGACAATTAACAATAAAAGTTCGAACAATGAATTTCTTCAAAAAGCGGCAAGTTCCAACCAGGGTCAACCAAGGAACCCCACACATCCTGGAGAACTCGAACACCGAAGGCACCTCGGGCGAGTATCTCTCTCCTCTCTATTTCTTCCAATCGACAGGCGCATGCTCATAGTAGGCCCATTCACATGGGCCATCCTCACCACGTTCTCCTGCCTTTCAACAAACATACTGGGGAAGGGAGCAGAACTTCCCTCTACACCTTCACTTTCCATTTCGAGTGGAACTTAGAAATGTGGATGAAGGCTTGACCAAAGAGGAAAGTATTTGTCTTCGACCCTTTCAACCTTGTGCACTACACTACCTCTTTTGCCAAAGCCACCAGATAGAGGAAAACTGCCTTTCCTTCCCGTTCAAAAAAAAAAAAGCAGCGTGCCTATCCTCACGATTGACTCGGCTGATAGCCGGATCTGAAGTCCGGCAACCTTGCTTCGACATAGACAGCATTTAGGTTAGAACCACCTCTTAATTGCTGCTCCAGTCCAGCACCACCGACTTATTGCCTGAGTTCATGAATATTATTCGTACCTTGAAATCTAAACCTATCCGAAACAATATTACCACCCAGAAACCCGGGCCGGGCCGGTCACAAAATGAGTATACCTCGTAGTCTTCAAAGATAGTCACAATTAAGTGGGTCCTGGAAAAATTGGTCTCGTTTATGGCTATCACATGTATGCTTAGAGATATGAAATCGTTAATAAATGTCTTTGCTTCCAAGCTGACGCTAGGCCACATACATTTATGCATCTTACTTTGCATACGTTCAAAAGGTTGGAGGAAATGAAACCCGTGCAGTCGCTTACTTCGATCTTTAGAAAGAACTGGTAAACCTGTCTCCTCTGCTAGGAGGGCTTTGAAAGGCTACTCCAAGAAATTATTGATCATTTTGTCCCAAAATATTCCCATATTTTCTGGAATTTTTTTTAAGGTCCCAGTAGAGAAACAACTTTTGATGTCATTTGGAATCCATTCAGCGATTCTAGGATTGAATGCCTAATCACCTTTGTGCTTTATTGTGATTAAAAAGTGACACTTGAATTTGGTCACTGTTGGTGTGTGTGCATTTTTGTTGTAGGTGCGGTTATACATTTAGTTGTTGATGTTATAGTGGTGGTGGTGGTGGTGGTGATGGTGAAGGTGTTGGAGAAGTGGTGTGGGTATAGATGGTAGTGGTAGGTAGCTAGTTAACAAGCTCTCTGCTGTTCTGTTAAATCTTGCGGTATTGATTTTGAGGCGTCTTTGGACTGTGGTGGTCTCTCCACTTACTACTGTTGTGATAATTGTTGCCGTTGTTATGAAGTGGACAGCGGTGTGGGCTGTCTTTCATTTTCCCTCTGCTTTGAGAAGAAGGCTCTCAGATGATTGGTGGCATCTAGTATGTGACGCCTTACTATTCTTCCCTAACCACCATCATTACACATAGCCGATTGTAGTTTGGTGGCTTGATCAAGTCTGATGTTTTCGGGATTTTCTTTATCTTTTGGAAGAAAAAAGTCATACCTCCATTCCTGACCCGTCCTCCTCATGTAACCCATGGCTTCGACGGGCTAGCGATTTGGGGGCACTGAATATGATTCCAGATGCCGAATTTCAAGCTCACCACCAACTCCTGGTTAACGTGTGTTCCTGTTACCACTTCATATTCCTTCAGTGACGTAATAAGAGGAAACACCCATCACGTACCGAATACGCGATACTAAATACTTCTGAATGGTGATCCCTTACAGGTTTCACTCTGTAATGTAGTGATCCAATCCCTGAACACCATCCCCGTGATGTCTGACCTTCAGTTTGAAGTGGCCTTACATTACGTAAAGTGAAACTGATCTGGCTTCCTGCTCACAAACTAAAAAAAGAAATGATAATAAAAAAGAAATGTGAAAGCTCGAAGTAAATCCAAGAAAAACACGGCGAGTTAATTGTGAGATGAAGATTCGTATGTAATGTTAGGGGTATGGGAATAATACGAAGAGAGCTTATGAGGTCGGATTCTAACAGTTTCTTTTCGGGTGACTAAAATCAATGATACGGATGAATAAAGGTTGTTGTCGAAAATGTCAACAAAATTTGTAATAATTTCAGTGAAGGAAGACATATTAAAGATGCGGTTGGACGCTGGGGCAACGCAATGAAAGGCTTATTTATCAAACTGCTCAGTATTTTTTTTAACCTGGTCAAAGATGTTAATGATAGAAGTAAATCTTATGCATAACAGAACAATACTCCATAATGTGTGTGTGTATTATAGCCCTTTAGGTATTAAACACATTTGCTTAGTTCTGCTAAAGTGAGGTGACCTTTGCTCTATTGAAATCACGCAAGTTTTGCTTTGAAATAATTGATACTATGTCCTTATGAAGAGACATAGGACTCGTATTATGTGACTGAAGCCCTGTAGCAGTGAATTGATACTAAATCTCGTTCGATTTAAGTGACGCAAATCACACTAATGAAGCAACGCAAACCTCGTTCGCATGGAGTGACACTAGCCTCGATTTTGTAGAAATGATGCCGCTCTCTAGTGAGGTAATGGAAGCCTCGTCCTAGTTAAGTGAAGTAACTTACGTCTCTTTCTAGTGAAGTAAAATGACGAAAATATCGCTTTAGTAAATCGAAGCAAGCTTTGTTATTTTGAGGTGATTGAAGTCAAGCAATTAGAAGTATGTTAAGGACAGTGAGTTAGCATAAATGTTAACCTTGATCAATCAGTCCTATAATTAAAAGCATTCTAGTCATGATTATCTTGTATTTTAGTAGTATATAGGACTACATTATATGTATTCTTGCCTTACTTAAACTGCTAGGTTATTATTATCTACTAATTGCTACTAATTACTCTGATGATTACAAATATAAAACCCCCGCTGTATGTGTATTTAATAAACTGGACGCTTCCTTGAGGTATTGTCCCTCCTACCAGCTATTTTGCTGATATTAAAGGTTGATAAATTGAAGATAATGTGAGGGCAATTGATAGAATTATCTTATTCGCCTTCGCTTTGAATTTGGCTTAAACAAAGACATCCGAGTAATATGGGGTATGTAGAATCATCTTTTTGTGACAATGAAATAATCCAGACTATATAAGTTACTATACAAGTTAAGTTTTTCGGACCAAAATTTACAGCAAAAAAAAAAAAAGCGAACAAAAACATCATGTGAAATGCAGCAGGATTTGGAAAGATAGTTACAATATTTGAATGTTTACACCTCATATCCGCCATGACGGTATATAGCAAACATTTTAGTTAACTATTAATTCTCTTCATACTTTGCATTCATATTGATGTGCGATTATGATCGTAAATAAAGGCAAATATTAAAGTTGAAATAATTTGACATTATTTCAAATAGAAAGTTGAGTTTTTATTTCGATTTTTTCATCCTGTTGCGAACTTCTCTTTTGTCAAAAATACCAATCCGGTCAAAAGATACCTTCAAAGAAAAATCTCTGGTAGAATGGTTCGTCGGGAGAAAGAAGGTCGACTTATACGATGAGTATAGACTTAAACACTGAGTTTTTGATTGGAAAATCTCCCTCGACTTATATATTCTGTGTGCTAGAAAATACGGTACTTGCTGAGCTGCCATTACTGGATTCTCCTTGTTTGGATGGTTTGAAGAAAACCATAAAGAATGTGCATTGTAGTGTAAAAAATGTGGAAAATACATGATACAAACACGGAATTATAATGGTAACAAGCTAAAGCGTAGATTCTAAGAATAAAAGCTTACGTTCATATAAAGGAAAGTGACTGAATGAAATATTTGAAATGGAGGGCAAGAAAACAAATTTGACGTCAAAGAAAACAGTCTTAAGAAAAAGCCAACAATTGAAAACATTATTAATAGTTGTTTGATTTGAATCTTGTTCGAAGTATTGAACGAATTTTAGTTTCCTCCACATAGGTCTATAGATTTCTGCATAAAAACTTTTAATGTCAAAAGTCGGTCGGTCTTTTTAATATAAGGAATGCTGCAACATAGAATAGAGATATGCCATACGAAAGGCAAATGCAAAGTAAAGGATTCGAACTCACTTCAAGCTGCTATTAAATCCCAAATTTTTTGTGGGTCAAAAACAAAGGCAACCCATCCCCTAGATGTTTGACGATAATAACGGATATCTTCAACAAAACGGCCGCATATGTGATCAACCACGTGTTCAACCAAATGATGAATCACATATTTATGTAGAACAACGGTAGAAAAAGCCGGGTCAGCCGGACTCCACCCACAACATTAAGACTATAATCATTAATTATTAAATATAGGAAAAAATGATAAATGAGTTTAAATTCAATACAAAAATCATAATTTAATGCAGGAAATGGTTAATATTTTGATGTTAGGTACAATTTCCATATACCTCAATATCATATATTGGTTTTGAATGTTGGCACAAAGCCAGCAGTTTTGGTGGGAAGGGCTGAATCGATTAAATCGACCCCACTGCTCAGCTGGCACTTATTTTAACGACCCCGAAAGCATGAAAGGCAAAGTGGACCTTGGCAGAATCTGAAACCACAATATCATATATTAACGCTTAAAGATATTAAACCTATTGCAGTAGGGAAAAACTTCAAAAAGTATTAAATATAATGTTCTATAAAGCAGAATGATTGCTGCCTTTGGTTCAACGTCACCAAAACGTGAGGAGTGCGTGTGTACGTGCGCATGCGTATGGGTACGCGATGTTGCATTTATCTTGCTTCCGCTGATTGAGCAGACATTTAAAGAATCCTATTTCATATGAGTGTATAAGAGCAATAATATATATCTGTGTATGTGTGTGTGTGAGTGACTTTGTGTGTGTTTGTGTTTGTATGCATATATATATATATATGTATATATATTCAGTAATCAAAGTACACATACATATACGTGTATGTAAATGTATCAAATACAACCGTACAAAACTCTGCATCTACCATGTTGTATATGTATCATCTCAGTGTTTATTCTTGTTGACATGCATACGTAGTTACAATGCACCCAACGTTTTTTACTCCAGTAGATGTTATGTACGTGTACACACACACAAACGCGCGTGCACGTACACATACATATCGGTTACGCTTGCTGAACAGAAAAAAATAGGTTATATCACGTTACAGTCACCAATACAAATTTATTTATAAAAACTAGTATAAGCTGCAAACAAGGTAAACATCAGATGCAGCAACAGTATTGAAGTTAGCTGTGGGAGTACAACCACTAGCAGCAACAGCAGCAGCAGCAGCAGAATGAAATGAAACAAAACATATTAACCCGCGGTAAAGATAGACATTTTTGAGACATCAGATACTATTGTTGAGTCTATCAAAAACATCTTTATTGACTTTAGGTATAAAATAATAATTTAGATGTTAGATCTATTGGCAAGTGTAACGAAAGAGCGTGTGAATGAAGTAATCAGCAAAATGGATAGAGGTCAACTATTTAACTGATAATTAAATAAGCGATAAACAACTCTGGAAAAACAAGACACAAGATTCAATTATACAATCAACCAACAGAGGCTGAATAACTGCTGAACTGAATGAGAAACCACGTTCAGATAAACAATTCCTGGAAAGAAAGTTCAAGAAAAGAGAATTTAAAAAATCAATATAAAGGTACACACTAGCGACGCCGACCAATGAAAAATAAACCAGCCAACGAATTGGCTAATGAAATGATAACAACGATAGACAACACCTCAAAAGAACATTATTAGAAATATTGGATCAGTTTCTGCATGCTATTACACTGTCTGTAATTATCCATGCTGTACTTTTACTCATTTCTGAATCCTTTGATTTCCAAATGTATTTGGAATGTGCAGTATTTTTCCCCAACATGTGCCGACAGAATGAACTATTGTGTCGGTGCAAGCAGCTTCTCAATGTATTTTCGCTGAGTCGTATATTGCACGTTGAGGTGTTGTTGGATGATGTACCAACGTAATATATTAGACTTCTTTTGAGGCATTTGAAACTGTGGCAGCATTGAAGCATGACCGATGAAAGGCAAACACAAATCAAAGGATTCGAACTCATTTCAAGCTGCCGTTGAATATATAGAATATATAGAAATTAAATTCTTGTTTGATTCACTAGACTGTTGATTGGCAGCCCAATCAAGATGGTATTTTCTTCTTCTCTTACTCTTGTTTTTGCACACATCTACAAAATGACTTTCTAAAATGAACTTCCATTATGCAGCTGAGGAGTACATTTTCATTGCACATCTTATGTGGTGTTCTCACTACATAAATAAATGAAGTTTGTACGAAACGTACGTACTGCTATAACCTATTGAACTTTTGTTGCTTTTCTTAAAAAAAAATTAAAAAAAAGAAAAAAATATATATATATAACCAGATACAACAGACATAATTAAAAAAAACTTTAGTAACAGTCTTCCATGCGGATTTCCTAATCGCAACTCCAAATCATCATTCAATAACATACAAACAACAGTTGCTGATCTCACCTAACTCCAAATCAATGAAATTTTACCTCAGATCAAAACCGAACTGCAATAAATACAACGAAATGAACCTTGAAGAGAATCAACCAACTGGAACAGCTGATGATCGTTCTCCACAGGAAAGCCAACCAGGCAAGACGACAAACTTGACTGCCAGAAAAATAAGACGTCACCAGTACTTTAACGAATCAAAATTAAGATCCGTTTACGGAAAAAAATTATAAATACACCGGATTCCAAAAAACGCCGTTACAAGCGAAAGTCCATGCACACGACGGAAAAAGAATCACAGAAACTGTAAACAAAGCCCTTTTTTTACTATCTTCATTTCTCACTTGTTTTTCTACTTAACCTTTGTTGATCCACATTGCTTATCGATCACTTATAACACTACTGAATTTTGTGTATTTCAACAAGATGATCCACATTTTTTATAT
>NC_068993.1:36254276-36260441 GCF_001194135.2 Octopus bimaculoides | reverse complement strand
ACACACACACACACACACACACACACACACACACACACACACACACACACACACACACACACACATAATAATGATCATGATTTTATAGTTATATACAGTATGACCTATATGTGTTTTATTAGTGATGGTTATTAAATATTTTTATGTTTAGGCTATGTTATTCTCTTTGTTATATCGAAATTGTTGCTGGGGTGTGACTATAATTATTGGTAGTCAACGCCCCAGCAACAATTGAGCTTGATATAACAAATAGAACAACATAACCTAAACATAAAAATGTTTAATAACCATCGTTAATAAAAAGAAAACAAAACCGCTACCCAATGTATAACAAATCATGAACATTCCAACCAAAAAATGAATATAAACAAGCATGAACCCTTCAATATAAGCACTATACTCGAGATCAAAAACATAACACACGCAACTATAAAAAACGAACAAAGAGACTTACAAAACAATAATTTCGACCTTAACCTATTTTAAGACCAAGCTCTAACTTCAGACAGCGACTGAAGTGAAGTTGAGGTCAACAGGACACATCTATGAATAGCAACACCCCCATCTCCCTCAGAACACTAACTAACAAAAATTTACTTTAATCAGTTCACTTCGAGGATGACCGAATGGACAGACCCTGATGAAGCGGTACCGACAATATTGCAAGATTACACTTGCAACAGTGAGTTGTCGAGCTGCGGAAACATGTGTAGGTCATTATAATATGCTGTATATAACTATAAAATAAATTTTGCGGATGTACAAGTCTCCATACTCTTTATTATTATTAATATTATTATATATTCCAGACAATTTTCACCGTCCAGCGGAGAGTATACGCACTAGCTTAGCTAGAGTGTGCCGCCCGGTGCGGCCCTTCCGTTTGCCTCCCTCGAACCCCACAAAATTACCCATCGGAAGAATACACGGAGTGATTAACAATTAAATGTAGACACAGACGTTAGATACTGATAGTTGTGGTTAGCCGTAAACTAGAATTTAACTGAAAGCTAATACGGTATCCGCCCGGATAATATATCATGCCAAACTTATAAATATATATATACATACACACACACATATAACTAGAATTGTTGCTGAAGTCAGATTAAAAACAAAATTCTAAGAATAATTAGCAGAAAAGATGTTTTTGTTTTTATTGCAAGATTCAGCGAATTATTTTGTTTAGTTATTGCGATCTATAGTTCAAAGTGAAAGACCGATCGCTTGTCAAATGCATCTCGCCATATTTGTTACCAACCAGACTACTGTTTGGACACGTTACATTTGGTGTCCCTTATCTAGGCAAACATTCGTTTTGCTTAAAAGTTGAACTCGGTGTCACTGACAACTGATCTTGAAGGTTTATTCTCTGACCTCATTAAAGAAAAATCTATCCAGCCAGATTATTCCGCTATCTGTTGTTATATTTTAAACCTGTAATTGTGAAATCCATAAGTTCATTTAAGCTGTTATGTTTGTTCGACCGGAAGTAATGAGTACGTTTGAAAGAAATGTAGTACCGGACCAATTTATTCGGCAAGCTTGATACCAGGTGCGTCCTGGATTTCTAGATTTTCCGGAGACAGTCTTTCCCCTCTAACCTTTTACCTTATTTTCAGTCATTCGACTGCGGTCATGCTGGGGCACCAGCTTAGAAGGAGTTTCAGTCGACCACAGTACTTATCTTCAACAGGTTGACACTCTATCCGTTCTTTGGCCGAACCGCTAAATTACGGGGAAGTAAACAAACCAACACCAGTTGTTCAACGCTGGTCTCTCTCTCTCTCTCTCTCTCTCTCTCTCACACACACACACACAAACACACACACACACACACACACACACACACACACACACACACACACACACACACACACACACACACACACACACACACACACACAAACGTACACGCACATACAACGGGCTTCTTTCGATTTCTGTCTACAAAATCCATTCACAAGGCTTTGGTCAGTTCGGGGCTTCGATTGCAGAAGACACATGCCAAGGTTCCACGCAGTGAGACTGAACCTGAACCCATTCCGTTGCGAAGCAAAGTTCTTGCCAAACAGCTATGCTTGCGTGCAAATGTATACTTAAATTATACAATAAACTACGAAATATAAAGATTCTAATTAACACACTTCTAACGCGGCATCTATTTGATATTCATTAATCCACTTAAAATTCTTAAAATATATCATACTGTGCCATATATACAGTATAACATTTACAGGAGGAAAATTAAATAAATAAATAAAAGAACATGATTTTATTTAACAGATACAGGTATAAATTAATACAGAGTATGTTTAATCTTTATCAATCCACCTAAAAAAAGAAAAAAATAGGTAGAGAACGGTGCTATTTTTAACACACAATATACAAATTAACCAACTTTAAAAGCAGGATCTGTTTACTCAGTATAGATTACAATATATTGCACGTTGTTTCACAGTAATCGCGGATTTCTGGAAACCGGATAAGAGGTCCAGCACTGCATATTATCGAGCCAAATGGTTTACCCTAGCGAGAATAAGTACATGCTGTTGGTGTTAACTGCAAAAGAAGGTTAGTTGACGTAAACTATTAATATGATTTACCTACTGAAACGTTTACTCGCTGTCCTGACGATTTGGATAAAATTGCTTATGACTGGGTATTCAAGATGATAGCCTTTCGTAGAGTGAGCTGTTATACTACACTGCATTCCAATGATGAAATATTTATTGCTTCTTTGTCAATGAGTTTATTTATTTCAGTATAAATGTCACAGATTCGTCCTTGCAAACGGTGTTAGGTTTCCTCAACGAATTATACTTGTGAAACGAGTCAGAGGAGACAGAAGGAGATACACATACACCTATTTAGATAACATCAACAAATGGGGAGTATTACAAAATATAAAAGGAATGTAATATTGTACAACACAGCCAGTGGTTTTCTTGTTAACATATTTGATTTGATCAAAAGTACCCATGTAGTCACGAACTAATACCCTGTCGGTATTCGCGCCGTTGACCTAGTGAAAAATTCAGGTTGTGACGGCTGAAGAGAGAGGGGGTGCTGTACACCAGTCGATTGCTGGTGTACATATACAACAGAGTAGACAGAAGCAACGAGAAATGAAGTGCCTGGCTCAAAGCACAACGCACTATCCAGTACTAAGAATTAAACCCACGATCATCAGGCGCTTTCACGCATATTTACAAACATATCTATCTATCTATCTATCTATCTATCTATCTATCTATCTATCTATCTGTCTGTCTATCTGTTTGTCTGCCTGTCTGTCTGTCTGTCTTAGGTCATCCCATAAATAATGCGATTTTTTCAATTGCATGAACAAAAAGTAGGAGGCGGACGGGATAAACTACCTGCATCAACTTGCTATAACAGCAGGTAGTAATTTTACCTTGTCCTTATTCTTAGGGCAAGTTTCGAAGAATGCAGTTCGATTTTAAGAGTTATTTTTTCAAAGCTATAATGGAAGTGACAAAGGAGCATATTTGGATTATTTTGCTTTATGAGTTCAATAAAGGCAAAAACGCAACGGAAAGTAGGAGGGATATTAATGCCGTATATGGGGATCGGACAGTAAGCGTGAGACAGTGTCAATGGTGGTTCCAGAAATTCCGAGCCGGAAACTACAGCCTAGTAGACGAATCTCGTCCTGGAAGATCTAGAGAGCTCGACGAGGACGTCCTGCAAACCCTGGTGGAACAAAATCCCAGCGTAACTGTTGAGGAATTAGCAGACAAGCTCAGATTTGGTCGTTCAACCATTCATCGACACCTGCAGGCCATCGAAAATGTCAGCAAATTGGGTCAATGGGTTCCTCACAAACTTTCCGAGTTTAATCGCGCGTAGAGAGTGCATGTGTGCTCTTCTTTGCTACCACGTCTCACACATGAGCCTTTTTTTTTTTTTTTACCGAATAGCGACTGGTGACTAGAAATGGTTCTCTATAAAAATGTCAAGCACTGAAGAGAGTGGGCAGGGAAAGGAGAAACACCGTTACTCCAGGTTAAAGAAGGTTTTCACCCACGTAAGGTGTTGTTATCTGTTTGGTGGGATATGAAAAGCTTAGTTCACTTTGAACTTTTAAACTCAAACCAAACGATAACAAAGGAGATCTATTGCGAGCAGTTTGAGCGGTTTAAGTCAGCGTTAGAAGGAAAACGACCATCTTTGGTTTCAAGATGAAAGGTGTTCTTCCATCAGGATAATGCTCGACCACATACAGCGAGGATGATATTCCAAAGGCTGGAGCAATTTGAATGGAAAACGATGCTCCACCCACCATATTCACCAGACATTGCCCCCATCTGATTATCATTTATTTTGCAGTCTTCAAAATCATTTGGACGGAAAAAATATGAATTCTGCAGACGAAGTTAGAACAGTACTGGAGGAATATTTTTCATCATGGACAAGTGAAATTTGGAGGAGAGACCTTGCACGTCAACCAAATAGACGGAAGAGCATTGTATAAAATGAAGCAGAGTATATTTTAGATTTAAAAACAAATTATCTTAATTTTGACAAATTAAAGAAGTATAAAAAAACCGCATTATTTATAGGATGACCCAATATGTATGTATGTATGTATGTATGTATGTTTGTATGTATTATGTATGTATTACACTCTCTTTGTGTCTCTCTCTTTCTCCCCCTCTCTGTCTGTCTGTCTGTCTGTCTGTCTGTCTGTCTGTCTGTCTGTCTGTCTCTCTCTTTCTCCACACACACACACACACACACACACACACACACACATTCTAGATATACGAGGCTTTATTATATGTGTGTGTCTTTTTGTTTGTCCTCCACCCTGCTTGACAACCACTGCAGTGTTTTTTATGTTCCGTATCTTAGCGGTTCGGCGTAAGATAACCATAGAATAAGTAGCTGGCCTTAGCATCGCCGCAGTCGAGTGACTGAAACAATATACACACACACACACACACATGTGTGTGTTCGTGTGTGTGTGTGTGTGTGTTGTAGTTCGCTTGAGCCATTGTAATATCAAAGAATGTAAAAAGAGAGAGAATAGACAGCTTCTGACAATGCGAAATGTTTTATAAAACCTTTATATTTCGGGCGTAAAAGCCCATCTTCAGAAGAAACGAACAGTCTAAGAGAAGTTCAGTTATGTAGGATCCTTTAAGCCGAAATCTCTAATCCGGAATCTCTAATGCCTGTTTCCTGAAGATTCTCCACTTCAATGAGAAGACTACCTCCGCTATCTATAAGGCTATCCGCAGGGAAGGACTTAACATTCGGTTGGCCCATTCAGGACTGTCCCTACGCAAACACCTATCAACGAGGTGGTCACATGCAGTACAACAGCCCTGCACCCTAACGAACTGCCCCATTCACGACTCAGTCATGTATTTACGTACGTGCTTGGTATACCAAATACGATGCTCCAAATGCGACAATCATTACAACGGTAGCACAACACAACCACTCCACGTCCGAATTAGTGCAGCTCACCACCAACGCGTCCTTCCGCAAACACTTGACCAGATGTAGCAATACCACCAAGATGATAGACGCCTCCATACTAACCTCTGAGAATAACACTGGTAATTTACTTATAAAAGAAGCTCTGCTGATCCACTGCATCAACCCGAAAATTAACAGTGGATCGGAGTAGAGCCAGTGGTACCTATGACAGCGTCCAATAGATGGTGAATAGCCTACGACAGCAGCCGAGATTTGTTTGCACCAAGACTCGAACAGCCGGCAACACTTAAAGGGTGACTGCCACTACTACTACTGATATTGAACCGTCATATTACAAATGGTGAGTATCTTATAGCAACAGCTGGGTGTTTGTTGTTTGTTCAGACCAACGCGTGGAACGTCAAGTACACTTACGTTTGGAGAGCGACTGCTGCTGTTACATAAACGCTGGGAAGTTTGAATGGATTAATGGATCCTACATAACTGGACTTTTCTTAGACTGTTCTTTTCTTCTGAAGATAGGCTCTCTTTGTGTCTCTCTCTTTCTCTCCTCTCTCTCTGTCTCTTTCTCTTTCTCCCCTTCTCTTCTGAAGATAGGCTCTCTTTGTGATATAAAGGTTTTATTAAACTTTCTGTGTTGTCAGAAACTATTTTCTTTCATTTTACATTATTTATATATATATATATATATAT
>NC_068993.1:36250727-36253039 GCF_001194135.2 Octopus bimaculoides | reverse complement strand
TATATATATATATATATATATATATATTGTTGTATCTGGGGAAAGTCATCCTCTTTTAGTGCCTTATTATTTAACACACTCACCGGTAAAGTTTCCACTCATTTACTTATTTATTTTTCCTAAAATTTTCGTTGCGTCTTGCAACCTTTTCAATAGTCGTTGACTCTGTCCGTTATCCGAGCTGCGTTCTTTTTGTTTGTGTGTGCGCATGTGTGTGGGTCAGTGTGTGTGCGCTTACACATGTATGTATGTATGTATGTATGTATGTATGTATGTATGTATGTATGCATGTATATATGTATGTATATATGTATGCATGCATGTAAGTGTGTGTATACATGTATGTGTGTGTGTGTGCGTATGTATATATATATGTATGTCTGTACGTTTGTATGTATGTATTCTGCATATTCATGTGTTTGTGTGTTCGTGTTTCTGTGTTTTTATGTGTGTGTGTGTGTTTTCATGTATGTATGTGTGTACCCCTGTCTCCTTGTGTGTACATGTCTGAGTGTGTCTGTGTATGGGTTTTTGTGACTATGTACTGTGTCTGCATGTATGGATGTGTATCTCCATATGTATCCTTGTGAGAAGTGAAGTGTGTGTGATCACGTTTTTTAGTCTTCATTTGTGTATGTGTCTATGTGTGCTTGTCTGTTCATACTACCTATGTATCTATCCGTCTGTATATCTATCAGTTTACATTCATATCCATTTACCTATATACATGTGCACATACATATACGTATACGTACACACACACACACATCTACATGACAGCCCACTAACTATTCTACTTATATATAAATATAAACTGTGGGTATGGCGGTATGATTACCTAGTACGTATATTTCCTATTTAGTACTGGGGATGTTTCATTTGTACTCTTGTATTTCTCTGAATGTTGGGTCCTTTGGGTGCTTGAATAAAATGCATTCATTTAGTCTTTCCGCAATGCTCCTAGATGTCTCTCCTATGTACGTCATGTTCATTTTTTTACAAGTACCTTCTATGCACCTTATGCTGTAGACTACATTTCTAGATCTACAGTTGACTGTCTACAGAATTTTGCTAGATGGTTAGATTGTTAATATAATTTGTTTGGAGTTTGTAATTTGTTCATGTAGCTTGTGTGTCTATTTAGGGGTGTTTCTATAGTCGTGAAGTGTAAAATTATGGGAAGATTGTAAGAAGAAAGCAGAAAATGTACGATGTATCCACACTTGAACCAAAAAGGCCGGTGTTTCTAAACCAACGCTGGATTTTTCAATTGGACAGGATGAATTTATTTGCTTGAAGACATCTGATAAATATCTCTCCTTTGAAATTTAGACTTCTTTGATTTCAACAGGATATGTGCTCATTATATCGTGCAAAGTCTGCATTTTCGATCTCTTTACGTATCATTTCAATCTTTCGAGGCATCTCCATTTAATATTGTAGTAAATATTCCATCTCCATACCATTTTCCAGAAGTGGTTGGGTAGAAGGATAGAATTTCTTCTGCCAGTGTATCTGATGGATCATCTATCGTTGTAATATCTTTTTTGAATGCTCTCTCGCTCATAACAACCGTCTGATTTGGCTTCATTGAAGTGACATCTGCTTCATACTCTACCGATCTTACATTGCATACCTGCAAGTATCTGCATATTTACATGAAAAACCTAAATAAACTATTTGTTGGGTTTGAGAAGAACGCTTTCATATTAGGACTGCAAGGTTATCCTATCTTCGCATAACAATTTTCTTGTACCTATAGCTATCAGAGAAATGCTTACCAGGAAAAGCCATTTTTCTGAAAACCTGTGTTACCGTCTCCGTCTTACTTTTCACTTTCTCAAAGTAACAAACTTTTCTTGAGATTTCTCGTAAATTGTACCCCACGTCATATTTTGCACTATTTCCTAATGCAGCCTAATGAACGAATCAAGCAATTAAGCTTTGGTTGTCCCAAACGAAGTAAGATATTTCGCCCAATTTAAAACTTAAGTCGCCTTCAAGAGTGCATTAAGTACTCACTCTCTCTCTTTCTTGCTTTCTGTCTCACACACATACACACACGCAAGTGTGTTTGTATATATATATGTGTATATATGCGTGTATATGTATATTTAAATGTGTATGTGTATATTTGTAGATATGTATGTATCCTAGAAGTTTAATAGTACTTTTATAAACAGTATATTTGTTTATGTGCACATATAAATGAACGAATGCAACACAATCTGTATCACGTCCTCACGTTGTTGTTTTTTGTTGTTGTTTTTTGTCTTTCCCTTTTTTGAACTTATATATATATATATATATAT
>NC_068993.1:36245352-36247852 GCF_001194135.2 Octopus bimaculoides | reverse complement strand
AAGCATTGTAATCAAATATGGTAAACATACATCACCTCCAAAGACTGTCGTGCTTTGCCCAGTTTTTATATGTCAAGATTGGAGAGTCTGTTCTTTGGCTTCCTGTATAACAGACATGTTCCACAGGTCAAAAGGTTCATCTGCCGCCAAGACCTTTGTAAAAGACGCGGTACGCCATGGATGACGATGTGCGGACATGCGCTCAAGTTGAAGCGTCTACTGAAATTCCTGAACGCTGGTCAGATGTTATAACCATTTATGAGGGACGATTTTTTCCCCACAGTTAATCCCTTTGACTTAACTGCTGTCCTAAGTCAAGCGGGGTCTGAAATTGGATGCTTGACGTCTGGGACATCGTCAGACACTCAGCAGTCGAGTAATGTGGTCGATGATATGTCAAAATATTCATTCTATCGATGGTTAGTGGTAGAAAAAAAGCGACGATATTCTCAGAGAGATTTCGGGCGTCGGTGAAGATTAACCGAAACATTTATTCATTTAAATTTTAACTCGTGAGCTATTGACAGCTTCTAGAAATTCATGGTCTCAATGTGTTACTGAGGGTAATGCCAGTTCGAAATAAACTCTACTGGTACTGAAACATCGGTAGCTAGGTCTGGACGAAATTCGTGCGAATCAGATAAATCGCTTACCCAAACTTGTTCAATGTCTGACCATTGCGGAGTTTTATCGAACCGCTGGTGTCATTTGTAGGATGGAGTTAATTATTAGCCGAACCCAGCGTAAGTATTACTCTATAGCTCTTTATTAGTTAGAGAAATGCGCTGTCGGTTTTCCTCTATGTGGTGGCCATGGCGAAAGTTGTATGGCTGGCAAGATTGAAAGCATTGCGGATTGACACTTTCTTCAACAACTTCAAATTCTGCGGTGGGAGGAAGGTGAGGTGGGGAGTGACGTGCTGTACTTCAGTAAATATGATGAAAGTTCAGAGTATTGCCCGGACAAATAAGCTTAAACTCGGCATGCGCCTGTAGGCTGGAGAACACAGCTTGGAGAGGGCTTCACCCTTGTGAATGTTCCGCTCTTGGGATCTCTATCTATCTATCTACATACATGCACGCGCCATTTATATAAATGTTCTTTGCAATGTCTCTTGCACCGTCGCTCTTGTGGCCAAGAAAGAATCGTTCGAACGTCGGACGAAATGCTTTGGCAGTACTTGCTCTGACTCTTAATGTTTTGAATTCAATTCCCACCGAGGCCAACATTGCCTTTCATCCCTCCGAGGTCGTTAAAATAAAGTACCAATCAAGTAATAGGGTCCACTGTATCGACTAAACTTTTCCCTGAAAAAATTGTTGGCTCATTTGCTGGTCATTTTTGCTTTTCATTCTTCCAAAGTTGATGAATGACATCCCAATTAAATACCGAAGCATATATTAATGTAAACCGCCTCCATCACCAAAAGGTGCGGCTTTGTACCAAAGAACTGCGGACGGTCGAAGCAATAGAGTTCTGGATCATATTGCCCTGCAGTATTTTTTAACACGTCTGTCTTTTACTTGTTTCAGTCATTGGAGTGCGGCCATGCTGGGGCACCGCCTTGAAGGGTTTTAGTCGAACGAATCCACCCCAGTGCTTACCTTTTTTTTTCAAAAGCCTGACACTTCTTCTGTCGGTGGTCTTTTACCAAACCGTTAAGTTACGGAGATATAAACAAGCCAACTGTTTCTGTGTTCAAATCCCGGTGAGGTCAACTTGGTTTTGCATCAGCAAATTCGCGGTGTAGTGTCAATGATTATCAATCAATGTTATTTTTTACCGTGCCGGAAAAAATGCTTAGCGGTATTTCTTCTGACTTTACGTTCCGAGTTGAAATTCCGCTGGGATCGATTTTGCCTTTCGTCCTTTTGGGGTCGATTAAATGAGTACCAGTTGAGCACTGTGGTCGATGTAATCCACTTACCTCTTCTCCGAAATTGTAGGCCTTGTGCCAAAATTTAAAACCAATATTATTATTTAACTTTCAATTTATATACCTTAATTTAATTATTGTTTCCATATTTCTTGTCAAATGCAACAAGTGTTTTCCCCCTCACCGCATCATTACTCTCAACATCATCACGACTGCCGCTACCATTACCACCACCACCACCACCACCACCATCATCATCATCATCATCATCATCATACTACCACCACCACCACCACCACTACCACACTATCATCCTCATTGTTATTGTAAACTTTGGTGGCATCATCGTCATCGTCGTAATCATCATCAACCCTACTACCTCGCGTTCCCACTCCCACACCCATCAACATCATCGTCATCATTATCATCACGAAAGGCAACAGCCACAGCAACAACAGCAGAATTGCTGGTGCACTTTCCCTCTGCTACAAGCACCTTGACAGCAACAAAACTTACTCATCACTAACAACACCCGCCTACCAAAAACCTCATCTGTCTTACTCACTCAACAAAGGTGTTCTTGTGTGTGTGTGTGTGTGTGTGTGTGTGTGTGTGTGTGTGTGT
>NC_068993.1:36243550-36244936 GCF_001194135.2 Octopus bimaculoides | reverse complement strand
TATATATATATATATATATATATATATATATGCATGTATATATGCATGTATTAGTATATTTGTGTGTACGATGCACATAGATACAAGTGGATACTGCAACTACTACTATCATCACTAGAGAAGCAATCACTAGCTTCAGGCATTAATACCTTCTCGTTGTTATTTTCCAGTCTCATTTAAATCAATAACTACCTTCTACTCTCTCTCTCTCTCTCTCTCTCTCTCTCTCACTCTCTCTCTCCTCTCATGTTGAGTCTCTGCTTTTCTATCTCTTTCTCTGGTTCTCCGTTATTATGTACCTCTTTCTATCTCTTTCTCCTTCTCTCTGTATTTATGTTTATCTCTCTCTCTCTTTTTCTAGATACCTCTATCTTTGTATCTCTAATTCCCTCCGACCTTGCTCTTCAGAGCAATAGCTTCTTTAGCCACCATTCTATCGCTATGGAAGAACACATTCACTTTTATAAAATGATGCAACCTTTCTTATTTTATATATTCAACACTAATGGAGCTCCACAATCTAACAAGACAATACATAATCTTTTACGAGTGTAATATATACATACATAGATATTTGTAACTAAAACACACAGAACAACTGAAATTTAAAGTGTTTTTTCCCCTAAGCCTTATCTTTTTATGTTAAAAAAAGAAAAAACAAACCAAAACAAATCCTTTTTTACAATTAATTTACAGTACCATCATTAAGTGAAAAAAGCTGAGAAAAGATTCAAAGGAATATCATTCACACTGGCGCCCACCGCCGAATTTCTGCTTCTAAACTCAACCTTAAGTAATTTCTGCCACGATAGACAAGGTAAGAAGAGTCTAAACCATTTCTTCTCTGGCTTTATATTGTCTTTAATTATCTTCCATTTCTTGTATAAGATGGTATACAGACTACACACACACACACACACACACACACACACACACACACAATGTAATGAAGGTGAGAAGGCCGAAACTTCGAAGTCACTTTCAACCATTTCCTTGTAAAAATTTAATAAAGCATGTACTCCACTAAAATGTACTCAGTTTAATCTTAAATTATTTTTTCTATTTTACTTGACATAAACACAAGCACACACATACATGTGTGTATGTATGTATGCATGTATGTATTTATGTATGTGTGTGTGGAAAGAGAGAGAGAGAGAGAGAGAGAGAAAGAGAGGGAAAGGTCGTTCTGTTACCATGAAGAACATGATGGTTCTTGATGAATCTAGAAGGTTTTATAGATGAGTAGGAAAAAAAAAAAGAATCATTGATTTCTGTCGTGAGTGTATGCTTAATATGCGAGAATGGGTGGGTGTGGATTTGTCTTTCGTTATGAGTGCAGCGACCTACCTAAATATCCATATATATATATATATATATATATAT
>NC_068993.1:36240670-36243372 GCF_001194135.2 Octopus bimaculoides | reverse complement strand
AGAGAGAGAGAGAGAGAGAGAAAGAGAGGGAAAGGTCGTTCTGTTACCATGAAGAACATGATGGTTCTTGATGAATCTAGAAGGTTTTATAGATGAGTAGGAAAAAAAAAAAGAATCATTGATTTCTGTCGTGAGTGTATGCTTAATATGCGAGAATGGGTGGGTGTGGATTTGTCTTTCGTTATGAGTGCAGCGACCTACCTAAATATCCATATATATATATATATATCATTCATCTTCACCATTCTTATTCGATTCTTTTGTATTTCTTCCCCTTTTTTGGCATAATTAACATTAATTAAAAAAAAAAAAAATAATCATCTAAGAAATGGGTGGGTATTCTTTATTTAACGATTCTTTTTTTTTTTTTATTGATAAATTTTAGAAATATGTTTTGATGATATAGTGTGGGGGGTGGGAGTGAAAAAAGAATTGAGGGATCATTTTGTGATGTTCGAGCAATGTTGCTTTGATCCCTCACTACATGGCCATTCTATGGGTAAAACACTCTCAAGAGTTGCGTACGCTTAACTAAATATGGTGTTTCCGCGAGGAGAAACAATGATCGACTTTCTGATTCTATGTCTATTCCTGAAACCAGAAACAATCAGGCACAGTAGGAAGAGGAAACTTCTAGTGTCTAATTAGTTCTATATACAAAGGTTTCTGAGTACGCCGATTGTTGTAGCTTTTCAGCCGTATATTTACGCAAATAGCAACTTGCGTCTTTCTACAGCTGACAATAGAACCAAACACGTCATTCGGCGTATTAGGAATGGCTCTTCCAGACCCTCTCACCGTCTATCCACTTTCACTATATATTTTTTTCTCTCTCTCTCTTTGGTTTGTATATCTTTCTGTATCGCACTCTCTGTATGTCTGTCTGTCTCTCTCTCTGTATAGCTCTCTCTCTCTCTCTCTCTCTCTCTCTCTCTCTCTCTCTCTCTGTATAGCTGTCTCTTTCTCTTTGCATCACACTGTCTGCCTGTCTCTCTCACTCAAACATATGATACACAGATACAAAGCTGTGTTTATAATGAAGTTAAGAGGTATCCCACGAAGTGAACTGGCCTCTTTATTTCTTGCTGAGAGGAGAATCGTTATGTTTATCCTTCACCAGTCTTCTTGTAAGAGAGGAAGGCAGAGGTGTGTGTGTTTGGGTGCGATGGTACTGCAAATTCGGTGGATGAATTGAAAAGAAATATGGTGATTGAGAGAGAGAAGATGGGAGAACGGTTGAAATACAGAATATGATTGAATAGAGAGAGGGGGGAAACCTGCTGTGCAATGTAATATAAAATAAGTAGAGAGGGGGAGAGCACTAACAGCTGTTAGTTGTGCACTCCATAGTAGCCTAGTATTATTGTGTTGGCGGATCGTTTTGCTCAAAAATTCTGCAGTAACAACCACAATTGCATATCACTGCTACAACTCGCCACAGAGCTCTGTTCTCCTCCCCCCGTCACTTATATATTTGTTGTCAATTTATCTCCTAATTAGTAATAGCACTCGTTATAGTTTTAAATAATCTTCTGATATTTTAAAATGAAAGCGACTTTACTTGCACCGGGCACCAAAATACCATCTACTTTCAATTTTCTATTCACACACACGCTTATTTATATATACGCATACATGTGCGTGTGAGTAAAGGAAATGTTAACAGTGACTTCGAAGTTTTGGTTTGTTTACCATCGTCGATGTTACAACAACTTTTCTTTTTGTAAAAAAGAAAAAAAAGTACTCTTCTGAACAGTACTGAGTGATCGTTCAGTTTACTGTTTTTATACGTAACTTTACATTAAAATAAACATCACGCACACACACACACATGCATATATATATAGGCGCTGTGTGGTAAGTAGCTTGCTTACCAACCACATAGTTCCGGATTCTTTTCCCACTGCGTGGCACCTTGGGCAAGTGTCTTCTACTATAGCCTCGGGCCGACCAAAGCCTTGTGAGTGGATTTGGTAGACGGAAACATGTGTGTGTGTATGTTTGTGTGTCTGTATTTGTCCCCACCCCAACATCGCTTGACAACCGATGGTGGTGCGTTTACGTCCCCGTAACTTAGCGGTTGGGCAAAAGGGACCGATAGAATAAGTACTAGGTTTCCAAAGAATAAGTGAATAAGTCCTGGGGTCGATTTGCTCAACTAAAGGCGGTGCTCCAGCATGGCCGCAGTCAAATGACTGAAACAAGTAAAAGAGTATATGTATATATATGCACATACAGCTATATATGTGCAATGGCAAAATGACAGACCTTTGGTAATATGCTGTGCTTGAGTAGAAGACCCATCAAGCCAAGTGAAATCGTAGTTGTGGCAGATAATAGTGTCATGCAACTGGCACTCGTGTCAGTGGCAAAGCACCTATTACACTCTCAGAGTGGTTGGCATTAGGAAGGGTATCCAGCTGTAGAAATCATGCCAAATCAGTCTGGAGTCTGGTGCAGCCCCTCAGCTTACCAGTCTGGTCAAACTGTCTAACCCATGCCAGCATCGACAACGGACGTTAAATGATGATAATGTGTATATGTGTGTATATGCATATATGTGTGTGTGTGTGTATGTATATACATACGTATATATGTGTGTGTATATATTCGTTTATATGTATATGAGTGTATATATATATATATATGTATATATATATATATATATATATATATATATATATATATATATATATATATAT
>NC_068993.1:36230036-36239998 GCF_001194135.2 Octopus bimaculoides | reverse complement strand
TATATATATATATATATACATATATATATATATATGTGTATGTGTGTGTGTAAACTTGGGTGGTGGTATCACACTCTACCATCCTAAATAAGTAAAAGGACACATTATAGTTGTATATACCCCCTACAAGTAGGCTGGTCATGTTTGGAACCCTTTTGATCATGCTTAGTAGGAAACATCATCATCATTGTTTTAATGTCTGTTGATGCTTAGTTGTAGTTCAGTCCTGTTCAATGGAATTCCACTCCTTATCATGTGTTTTACTTTTTGTTTTCCCAGGCATAGTATATCTAGGATTATATGATACAATATGTGCTTCCTTTGTTTAAGACAGGTGTGTGTAACTTGAGAGAGAGTTGGCTGCTATATCTAGCAAAATGAAAGACTATTATGGCTTGTTTTTTGCTTTTTGGCCTAGTTTGAGTGGGTCTGCAGCATGGCTTGGTGCTACTGCCATTCTACACAATTTAACATCATATTGTTCCTGGAATCAATCTAACTTGGAGCCACCCTCAATCACTTCTCCATATCTTTCCTCGTTTACTTCACGCTACTGTTCCTTCCTGTTGTCAACACATGGTCCCTTTCCACTCCTTAGGCATTGTCCCTACATACATTACCACTAAAAGTTAGATGAACTGTCTACCTTATACACATTGGCTCAGCGGCTCACTATTTACTTTGATTGTTTCTTGTGTCCAAGTATTTCAATATCATCCTGATCGAGTGGTTCCTCCATGCTGATGTCATTGATGACTTCAAATGGTGAATCCTCATGTGAAACAGACAGGAACAAAAATGGCCACGAAAAGTTGACAGTGGGTGTGATTGCTATTATTGCATCTTTTGTTCTCCATGCTTTTGTTTTCATCTTTGCTTTATCTTTCTACTAGCTGACATATCTGGTAATTCCTGGGAAAGTGGGGATTATCCCTTGGTTCTGTTCTCATAATTGTTTCGCTAATCCAATAACAACAATACAAAGTATGTAGCCCTTAAAGCAGTTTTTGTGCATTTACAGAGAATGCCAAACTGTCTTACACAGGATCTTGTTTTTAGGAATTCCCAATAAGTTATGAATACCCAAATTGTGAAGTCAGTTATGTAATAACATGAAATTAATTACCTGATAGTAAGAATTCAAATAAAGTGCCCCCAAAAAGGGCTTTAATGCGTTCCCAGAGTATATAGAGCATAGGAGGAAATACTAATAAGGTATGTAGACTAAAATGGTGAAGCATGTTATGTAATAACAGTCTAATCGGATATAATAGCAATTCAAAGTAAATAACTCTGAAAAGGGCTTTTGTGCATTCCCAGAGAATATTACCCTCAGGGGTGCTAGTGTTGGTTTATTCGTGAATAAGTCACAAACTGAAATAAGTGGATCTAATTTTTAAGAAAATATGATTTACTTGTTTAAGGGTTGTATTGGATAAATTGCAAAAATAACTCTAACAGTTCAAATACTATGAAATAAGCATACTCAATTTCCTTTTTAACAAATAATTTAGGAAAATGAATGGGTTATTTCCCTTGGCTATATATAAGGATCCCTTCCAGGGGCCCTATTATCGATTTTTTCAACAATCTGAGTATGTCATAAGGTTTCCTGACAAGAGTTCTGCTCATGTATCAAGTTTCATCAAAATCGATAAAACGAAGTAGGAGGAGTTAGCTAACAACTCCACAAATACACCCACAGACAGAATTTCCCACATATGTAGTAGATTTCAAAAAATCAGTTCTTGTAATGATAGAGTGATGCTAGTTGGTATAGTTCTGGGTTTCAGTTTCCCTTGTTTTACTTTCAAACCACTGGGAAAAGGCTATGAAAATGTCCATTTTGTTGTTAGAAAGAAAAACTGGCTAAAGTCAACCCTCAGAATGGTTGGAATTGAGTCAGAGAATTCCAGCTGTTAATCTCATTTCACTTGCACTCAATCTTTAAGGCAAGTTAATGTTGCCTACAAAATCCATATTATGCTATGAGTAATTCTATGGTGCAAGTCAAATTATCAGCATCTCTCTCTAATTCACATAGTTCCACTATTATTTATTTGTTTGTTGCTTGTATTTGTGACTCACTAGAACTGGATGACACAGTTTCTAGGGTTATAAACAAGAATAACATCTGATTCTGTTTTGTGACACCTGAAATTTGATGCAATTCTTTTTGCACTGTTTTAACATTGACTTTATGAATCTTGCGCAAGTATTAATGGTAGTTCTGGGAAATCTAACCATTTTGTTGCCATATTTCTCTTGGGGTTTAATATATTGCATTTAAATATAATTACTCTGTAGAGAAATGGTAAGCATTTGTGAAGCTCACTCTGTAATGAAGGTTTGAATTTTAGTTGAGTCAATTTATCTTACATTTTGTAGCCATTACTGACATCTTTCTAAAGGGTTGGAATTTACTAAACTGATTTGTCCTTGATGTATTATTCAAAAGCTGAACTAGGGGTATATGATACAATATGTGCTTCCTTTATTTAAGACAGGCAAGTGTGACTTGAGGGAGAGTTGGCTACTATATCTAGCATTAAGGATTGTGGAAAATTTTACTGCAGTATTAGAGAAATTCTTCTTCTTTGTTTTTGATACAGGATACATTTCTTCTTGTTAACCGGGTTACTGGTTAAAACCTCACTGATAGAATTAAAATACTAAATCTACATGAAATGACACAGCTACAACCGAGTTTTAGTATAAATAGAAGCAGTCCCCTAAAACTGTTTAGTGACATGAAGCTTTCAACTTGTGTTTCTAAGGATGTTCCAATGGCAGGTGGAAATTTTAGATCCTAAAATCATATCAATGTCAACCATGGACAAAATTCAATGGAATGACAGTGAATAGAGATAGACAGTGTAGAATATTAATCTATCACAGGCAACATTCTCAGATGATCTGGTGCCTATTACTAACAGGTGGGTTAACTGAGGCATGTCAAACAGAGTATCCCACATAGAAACCTAATAAAATGCTTGCAGTGGATTTGAAGTTAAAGAGTTTCTATTTGCAGTTAAATACCTTATTCACTCTGCTATTTTGTTACTACAAGATAGCAGAGTGAATAAGGTATTGAACTGCAAATAGAAACTCTTTAACTTCAAATCCACTGCAAGCATTTTATTAGGTTATAATTATAACCCATTATATATAATACTACATATACAGTATAATACTTATATATATATGTAATTTATGCCAAGGACCTATAATCCTTTAAGAGATATTTGCATCCTAGTTCTCTGGTTTATACCAGTGTTCAGTGAAAACTAAATACTTCAGTTTTGCATTAATGTATATTGGTATTTAAATATTTATGAATGAGAAAAAAGAAGAAAACGGAGAAATTGACATATAGACATCAGTTTATTCAAAGATATTCCAATCAATATAAAATGGGATAAAAATGTCATTTTTATGAACTTATGTCTATACATCGATTTCTCTATTTTCTTTTTTCTCATATATATGTATATATATTTGATATACTATGATATTATAACTTACAGATTATGGAAGTGTGGGTGATTGGGGTGAGAACAAATGTGAATATGAATGAAATATTGGGTCATCTCATAAATAATGTGGTTTTTTCATACTTCTTTTATTTGTCAAAATTAAGATAAACAAAGTTCTTTTTTAATCTAAGATTTTCTCTCCTTCGTTTTCTACAATGCTCTTCCATCCATCTGGACTTGCAAGGCTCCTCTTCCTAAATTCACTTGTCCGTGATGAAAAATACTCCTCCAATATTGTTCTGACCTCATCTACAGAATTCATATTTTTACCATCCAAATGATTTTGAAGACTGCAGAATAAATGATAATCAGATGGGGCAATGTCCAGAGAATATGGTGGGTAGAGCATCGTTTTCTGTTCAAACTGCTCCAGCGTTTGGAATGTCATCCTCACTGTATGTGGCTGAGCATTATCCTGATGGAAGAACACCTTTTGTCTTGAAACCAAAGATGGTCATTTTCTGATGGCACACGGGTGTTGATGAATGGTTGAATGACCAAATCCAAGCTTCTCTGCTAGTTCCTCAACGGTTACGGTGGAATTTTGTTCCACCAGAGTTTGCAGGAAGTCCTCATCAAGTTTCCAGGATGAGGCTCATCTTCTAGGTTGTAGTTTCTGGCTCAGAATTTCTGGAATCACTGTTGACACTAGCTTACGCTTATTGTCTGATCCTCATATACTGCAATAATATTCCTCACACTTTCTGTTGCGTCATTACCATTATTGAACTCATAAAGCAAAATATGCCAAATGTGTTTCTTTGTCACATTCATTATAGCTTTGAAAAAATAACTGTTAAAATAAAACTGTACTCCTCAAAACTTGCACTAAGAATAAGGACAAAGTAAAATTGCTACCTGCTTTTATAGCAAGTTGATGCAAGTAGTTTATACTGACTCTCTCCCTCTTTTAGTTCATGCAATTGAAAAAGACCACCTTATTTATGGGATGACCCAGTATAAAGCCACTACTTGGTGCAATCAATATTAATCTCTGACTTCTGTTTCATTTATCAGATGAGAGTTATATCTCTCCCTGGATATGTTGCTAGAATATTAAAATTTAATCTTCTCTTCAAGTTAAACTGAAGTTGGCTCTGCAAGCACTTCCATATTATGAACATTATTTAGCCCTAGATTTAGAGTAGTGGAATGGCAAAATCATGGGGGTGTTGGACAAATGCCTTGGTGTATTTGATCTGGCTCATTGCATTTTGAGTTCAAATCCCACTGAGGGCAATGAAATAAAGTACTAGTCAAATATTGAAGATGATGTAATTGACAGTTTTCTTCCCAGCAGATTTGTGACCTTATGTTAGAAGTACTGTTTAGCCCCAGGTCAATCCTAATCAAGGAGGTCTTTATTCAAAAGCATTCTTGTCATAGCTATCTTATTCCCAGATATTATGTATCTAGAATAATTAACTATTGCATTCATCCATATTGCCATTGATAGTTTGCTATTTCTAGCACATCAACTGACTACACAGAGTCAGTCTCATTGGCTCATAGTATCTATTTAGATGATATAAAACAATCTGCCCTCAGTTGGTTGTCTTTGATATCCTGATAGTCTCACATATCAACATTATCTTAACAACTATATAATATTTTGACCCAAATCCAATAATTGTAAGTTAGCATTACCAAGTAATGAAATACTCTGCAGTTATACTGTGCTTCTGCTTCTTGCTACAATGAACTGCATTTCTGTTTACTACTTATATTTAAGTAGATAGACTGAGCCAGTTGAGTAGCATATTTTAGTCATGGATATGATAATAGTTATTGACACTTCAACTGGAATTTAAAAACACAGTTTGATTTTAACTGTGTGTTGATGAGACCTTAGTTGCCTGAACCTAAGACTCATAGTTTGTTCAGCCTCTCAGCAGTAATACACTAAACTTTATTGATACTCAAGTTATCTAACTCTTAGTGACTAATTTTAAATAGCTGGAAACTGATACCACCTGATAGTGTGCGTGTGTATAGTGTGTGCAACTACATGCATGCATACATATGTGTATTTATATATATGTGTGTATATATGTATGTTTATATGTGTGTGTGTATGCATGTTTTTATATACATATGTGTATGTATATATGTGTGTGCTTATAAAAGGTGCCATGTAAAAAGCATTGACATGGGTGCTGGTGCCACATAAAATGTACCCAGTACACTCTGTAAAGTGGTTGGTGTTAGGAAGGGCATCCAGCTTTAGAAACCAAGCCAAAATTGACAATATAAACTGGTGTGGCCCCTGGCTTTGCCAGTTCCTGTCAAGCCATCCAACCCATGCTAGCATGGAAAATGGACATTAAATATTGATGATGATGATGAGGATACAGACACACACACTTGCAAAGGGGAATTGGCAGAGTCATTAAAGCATCAGATGGAATGGTTTGTGGTGCATGTTCTGACTTTCTGCACAGTGAGTTCCAATCTGGCTGAGGTCAACTCTGCCTTTCATTGTTCTGAGGTTGATAAAAATGTACTAATTCAGGGTGGTGGAATGGTAAAATGGTTAGAGGCTTGGTGGAAATATCTTGTGGTTACTTCATTATGATAGCAGTGCCTGGCAGTGACACTAGTGTCTACCTGCTCTGCCTCAAATTGGTGGCCTTTCCCTTTGATAAACATTAGTGACACAAAGTGGGGAGACTTGAAGGTATGGGCAACTGTCAGTTTTGCTCAAAGAATCTTCACCTGACCAGTGCATACATGTACTGATTTGGACAACCTTGACCAACTGAGACTATGCACAAACATGCATAAGTCAAGTAGTAGTGTGTGTGTATATTCTTTTATCCTTTTAGTTGTTTCTATCATTTGACTGTGGCCATACTAGAGCACCACCTATTCATAGTTACATAATCTCCTTAGTCCAAATCTTCCAAAAATACTCAGTTTAAAATTTCTTAATAGAAAGCTAATGAAACAACACCAAATTCAAACCCTGTCTGACCTGTGCTGAATGGCCAACTCTACAAACATCCATATGTCAAACCCACAACAAAACTACCTTATATACAAAGAATGTTGTGACCTGAATATGACACATTTACTTCTATGCCTGACTGAACCCTAAACAGTAACAAAATTCCTCATCAAACCAAAATAAATCTCTTCACCATACTTCTTTATCAACCT
This sequence comes from Octopus bimaculoides, assembly GCF_001194135.2. Taxonomy (NCBI): domain Eukaryota; kingdom Metazoa; phylum Mollusca; class Cephalopoda; order Octopoda; family Octopodidae; genus Octopus; species Octopus bimaculoides. The sequence continues at coordinate 36,233,303 of NC_068993.1, read as the reverse complement.
ACATCCTACACCACATACTGTCCTTCTATTTGCCTCTATTTGTCTCTCCTTACACTACTACTTACTCTGTCTACCTACACCACACCTAATTCACATTGTTTCTCCAACCAAAAAATGAACACCCCCACCAAAAAGAAAAAAAACAACCAAAGACTATTTAAAGCTTGAAAGAATCAAAGTATATTACAGTCTGGTGAAGCTGAAACTTTGAAGTCACTATCAACTTCTTCCTTTTAAAATTTACAGACATATATGTGTATTGGAGTCTATCAAGGCTCAATCTTCAGCCTCCTTCTATTCATCATCGTCTTACAAGTTATCACATAGAAGTTTATAACTGGCTGTCCATGGGAACTCCTTCCTGTACACTGATGGTCTAGTTCACATATCTGAATCTATAGGGGAATTAGAATGGAAATTCCAGGCATGGAAGCTAAAACTAGATCAAGAGGTCTTGAGGTAAACTTAGCATAGATAAAAGTTTTGGTAAGTAGGAAAGATGGTTATGATGATGATGATGAAATATCCTTTGCTGTAAGTGATGAGAGCATTGTATTACTAATAGATGTTTAATTAGTTTGCTGTGTGAAGTCTTCTTATAGAGAAAGAAGCATACTACTTACAACCCCCACTCAGTAACAGAATTGCTTCTTAACTTTTCAGTAGTATTAAATCTAGGATAATAAGCTTCATGAGACCATAACACCTTGTTTTTTAATAAGCAGACTTCTAGCAAAGAAGATAGTCATTACACTTATTTATAGATATGATTTGTGACACACCTTTTACTCAGAATTAATTTCTCATCTGTTTCACTGATGATGGGGATGAGTCAAATTTAAAAAAAAAAAAAAAAAAAAGAGAAAAAGTCCAAGAATACAAATCTAAATTTTTACATTTATTGTTATTTATTATTGTTTTTTTTCCCTTTCATTTTTTATTACAGAAATTTGTGATCAAAGCTGTGATAATATTTTTTCTACATCACTATATTTGTTTTTGTATGCAAATTTGCAACACTTTTTCTATGCAGATTGTAAATGCTGAGATATGCAAAAAATTACCCCCTATGTAGTAGTATGAAAAAAAAAAGTTACAAAAAATGAGTTATTTCCAAGTTTGAAAGTAAAAGCCTGTAATGTATTTTATCTTGATTTAATTAAAAGCATTTTCTAAGTCAGTCATTTGTCATAAATATGTAACCATAATGTTAGTAGTTTGAAGTTAATTTCATATGCCGAAATATAGTTTACATTACTCAGAAGTTTTTATCAAATAGATTTGTATTATCATTCATCAGGTTTTGCATATTTTCATTATGCATTTTCTATATTTATTACTTAGTGATGCTTTTAGAAAAGAAAATTATCATATTTTGACTTGCAAATGAATTTTGCTATGACATTACCATAGGGAAATAGGAGGAATGTATAGAGATGATGTTTTTGTGTTGCTTCTTTCTAACTGCTGATGACTTCTCACTGATGTGCTTGCAATTGTTAGATCAACTGAATTTCTTATTCATTAAATTAATGTGTCAGTGGCTGAGTATTCTACAGACACGTGTACTATTAATATGATTCTCAGGCTGAATCAGTAAAACACAATGTGACAACACTGGGCCTTTGAATTGCATGTGTAATGCAGAGAAGGAGAGAGAGAGAGGTGGGCAGAGAAAGGAAACGAATGAGAACGACAAAGAGAGAGAGAGAACAGAAGTGACCCAACTACTTGCCTGTTACTTCTTTATTTATCAACCCTGAAAGGATAAAAGCAATTTACTTCAGCAGCATTTGAACTCAAAATGCAGAGGAACAGAGTACCACATGGAGTTCTGTGTAATACTTTGATTCTGCTTGTTTGTTTCCTTGCCTTCTTATTTCATTGTACATTTGTTGTCTTATCATACTTTCATACTTACATGCAAATATGGATGTAGCTTAAAATTTTTGGTATGAGAAGGGCCAGTGTGAAGTTTTGATTTTTCATGCCTTTCCCCAAAGTAATTGTGAACCATGTGAAGGTAAATATTAACTGAGTTTCTGACTCAGCTCAACAAATTATTTCCTAATTTCTGAGATTTATCACCCTTATAGATTAATAAGTAAATCATAAGCCAATGAGTAAGCCTCTATGTGGTCACTTGACTTGCAGGAAAAAGCAGCTAAATCGTTTAGCCCACTTCAGTGCAGGGTCCCCTTGTTTTTTTTCTTTTTTACAATGATGCAACAGAGATGTGACTTGAAGTCACATCTTACTCCTTTCAACATTGAAGATTAATCTCTGTCTCAAAAGCTGTGTAAGAGTCATGACTGACTGACTTGAACTGAGACAATCCATCTAACACATACCAGCATTGAAAAATGGATGTAAATGACGATGATGATAGTAACTTGTGCAACAAGGTAGTTGCTTGGTATTTATTTTATTAATCCCCTGAGACATCAAAGCTTAGTTCAACCTTAATGTGACTTGAACTTCAACTCTGCTATTTTTGCCAATTCCCTGTTCATCAAAATATTTATAATTTCAAAACTTCATTTTATTAACAAATAACAGGAAGAATTATAGACATTTTTTTGTATCCCTGGTGAGTAACCAAATCACATAGTAATGCGAAACATATGATTATTTACCAAATAAATGCTACATTTATGAATATTAAATTATTTTTTTGGAGTCATTTGGATTCTTGCAATGGTCGAAATAATTAGCAAAGGAATAAAATAAGAAATATTAAATTAATTATGCAAAAGTAAAAGTGCAATGTAATATAAAGTTTATCTAACAGCTAACATGTGGTGTATATATTTAATATGTATATTAAATATGATAGTTTGCAAAACATCCTGACTGCAAAGACAAAGTAGAAGACTTTTGGTTCACAGACATGTCAATAGATGGCAAACTGGCAGGTCATTAGAAAGCTGGATAGTTTACTTTGTACTAACCATTCTGGCTCTATACACTCTGAGTTCAAATCCTGTCTAGGTCAGCTTTGTTATCATCCTTTTGGGGTCAATAAACAAATTATCAGTTTTGTACTGGGGTCAGTTCTTATTTCTGTCTTTCTCTCTTCTGGAAGAAATTGGTCTTGATCAAACCTGGATACACTCTTGCAGGTCTAAAAATGCTGGCACCCCTATGACTCTTTCAAAAAGTTGAGGGGCCAAGATGAGTTATTCCAGTCTGTCTGTATGAAGGTTACTTTACAAAAGTCTAACATCCTTTCCAAAGGGATCTCTCTTGTCTTTTCTCCCCCCCCCC
>NC_068993.1:36226937-36230026 GCF_001194135.2 Octopus bimaculoides | reverse complement strand
TTCTCTCTTGCCTAACACTTATTATAGAAATGAGAATCAAGAAGTATTATTATCAGCCCCAGTGGACATCCTAGATTCAAGAAATAGTTAACTTTAGCTTCTGCTACATATAAGTGACACAGAGAGACACACAAGATAAACAAAAATTTGATAATTTGCACAGCCAACTTGTGTGTTCTGATAGTTTATCTATTTCTCACTCATAAAAACTGCCGGCTACAACAAACAGTTTAAGCTTGTAGAGACAAAATCATGTAATTCAGTATTAAACAAATCAATAGAGATTAATTAGTAGTGGAAAATTACTGACTCTACTACTTGCTTTAGTCTATAGTAACACAACATTCAGTTGTGGTTTAGCCCCAGGCCAGCTTTGATCCAACAAAACTATGTCCAGAGACCTTCTAGCCTGTTCTTCTTTCATTTTATTATTTTTTTCAGTTATTGCTTCACAACCAGTGTTAGTTTGTTTATGACCCTGTAATTTAGCAGTTTAGCAAAAGAGACTGATAGAATATGTGCTGGACTTAAAAAACAAAAACATAAGTACTGGGGTCAATTTTTTCAAGTAAACTCCTTCAAGGTGGTGCTCCAGCATGACCAATGTCCAATGACTGAAACAAGTCAGATAAAAGACACTATATTTAGGACTGCATCATCTAAAATGTGTTTTTCCTTCTTTATTAATGATAGCCGGGTCTGATTTGCAAGAATGTGATAAATTGGTAGTCATTGGAACATTGAATAAAATGCCATGTAAGTGTTTGTTCTGGGTCTCTGTGTTCTGATTTCAAATATTACTGATGTCAACTTAGTCTTTCATCCTTTTTATTCAATGAGTTAAGTACCATTCGAGGTTGGTTGATTGACAGAATTATTATAGCATAAAAGTAAATGGTTTGTGGTATCCATTCTGCCTTTTGGTATCCTATGTTTAAATCTTGCTTCTTATCATTAGCTTCTTGGTAGTTGTAAAAGCTGAACACACAATCCATAGTCAGAGAAGTTTGTAGGACTCTTGCACTGCCAGGGACTAATAATAAACCATCAACCTTTTGGTCTGTTGTCTCTAATACCCTATCAAAACAATTACCCTTGATCTATTTTCCACCTTAGTATATAGACAAAATGCAAATTGAACCCAGTTTCAAATACTAATGAAGCAATCATCAATTTATAGAGTTTGTAAATTTCATTGTTTACAGATTTTGGTTGCACCGACTCACATTACTTATTTAGAGCTAGTTGAACTGAGCCAGTGAGAATGCTTGTGACGGGATATAACATCCTTATTCAGTTAACCTGCTGTGTTGCTTAATAGATACTATCACAGGCTGGTATGAAACATCATAGTGTTATTGTCAGTTTGTTAGTGAAAAGAAGGTTGGTATAATTGTTTTTTCATTATTTTCTAAAGATACAGATGTCTTTAAAGAAAAAAAATAGACAGGAATCCATTCCACTACATATTTAATTAGATTAACTTACAGTTCCTTGTGTCTGGCTATTGATGACATTTACAGTGGCAACTGGTGCCAAAAGGAAATGACTTTAAGCAATCGGACCATTAAAATCTATAACATGTCTGCAAGTGTTTTAATTAACTTTCTATTGATGCTCTGCTACCCAAGAACTGAACATCTTTCAGTATCCAAAAAAATATTTCTGTCTGGAGTTGGTTTGGAGTGTTGGCATTTGTTCATCATTCTTGCAACACTTTTCCAACAAGCGAGTAAACAATTGGAGAAAGACAGAATGAAAGAAATGACAACAAAAACAATAATAATTATAAATAGAAAATATTGTTTGCATTGAATCACAACTGGAACTTTCCCTTCTATTGTTAAAGCATATCATTGACTACTTCTGCTGGCTTGTTTTTCTTTGTATCATAAATATTCCCCCATCTGTTTCATATATTCTACATTTCTGACACAAAAGGAAGTACCACAAGTATTTCATTAGAAAGATGTCTAAGAACATGCAAGAAGCGAAGAAGCAGTTTGAGTGTTTTATCTTTCCTGTGTAGCAATATCTTTGCAGCATTGGCCAATTGTTAAAATCTTTCAAGGATTCTTGAAGTTCTTTTCTAAGAAAGCAGCTGGATGGGAGGAACAATAATCTTACTTGTCCAGAATATCTATTTTGCAGCCTAACCTCATTATTGAGAATAGTTTATAAGGATTTCTGCCTTGTGTTTGATTTCTATGGATTTCTTTTGCTGATTCATAATCTTATTTTATATAATGCTATTTTTGAATTAGAAATCTTTTTAATTTATTGTTTTGGTCATTTCATTGTATTATTTAATAAATATCAGCCGATGGTGGTAGTTATTTAGCAAGACAGCAGGCTAAGTGAATAAGGATGTTATATTTCATCACCAGCACTCTTGCTGGCTCAGTTCAACTAGCTCTAAATAAGTAGCATGAGTTGGTAAGTTAGATACCTTAAATAACGAAATTAATTAATAAACAGAATAACTTAAAGATTGTTTCATTAGTTTCTAGTTCTGAGTTCAAATTGCATTTTGTTTGCATACTGAGATGGTGAATGAATCATGAGTAATTGTTTTGAGAGAATCATGGGTAATTGTTTTGATAGGGTATGAGAGACTACAGACCAAAAGATTGATGGTTCATTATCACTCACTAACACTGCATTGTGTCCATCGACGAGTACTACAGTTCTCACTGGCTTTGTCTGTCTAACTATATATAAGTTGTGTGGTAGGTGCAGCTCACTATTGTCAGGTGATGGGGAATTGTACAACTGATTTTGTTTGATCTTTTTCCATAGCACAAAGGTCTGATGCTTGTCTCCAGATTCTGTAATGAGTGCAGGTATAGCTGAGTGGTTAAAAAGTTTGCTTTGCATCTATGTAAATCTTTGTTTGATCCTACTGCAGAGTACCTTTTATAAGTGTCTTTCATCATAGCCTCAAGTTGGCCATTATCTTGGGAATGGAATTTAGTAGATGGAAACTTTGTGAAGCCATCATAAATATGGTTCCCAATAAGAAATGACTTGAACTGTAATGACTCATCCTATCCCTGTCAGCATAGAAAATGGATATAAAACGATAATGA
>NC_068993.1:36223732-36226832 GCF_001194135.2 Octopus bimaculoides | reverse complement strand
TATATATATATATATATATATATATATATATATATGATGGATTCTCTGTCAAAGACAACATATGAGCATTCAGCTCCTGCCAAACGACCTGCACAAATGATTTGTTTATTGTGATTAAATGTTTGTACTGCACATTAGCTCACTCTCTCCATCAAATCGACATTGTCTGAACAGGTGCATGGTGTACTACATGTCAGGTGTTGAAGTGATCACAGAGCAACATGTGATGAAGTATTTTGCTCAAGAACACAATGCATCACCTGGTCTAGGAATTGAAATCACGATCACTTGGGTTTGATGGGTCACTGTGGTCAGAGCCAAACATTCAAGAGTACTGCTCATTTAGATGGGTTGGAGGATCACATTTCATTCATGTATTTCATTTTTGGTTTTTAGAGTATACTAGCAGTTTTTCTTTTTTGCAGTACCAGCACTAGGGAGGTTGTCATGTCCTTGATACAACTCTCTGATTCATGTCTCTGCTCACTTGCTGACCTTTACAGAATGATAGAGGCATGAGGTGTAAGGGTCACGAGTGATAAGGAGCATGAGTGATAAGAGGTATGAATAATAGGGATAAGTCATAAGAGGGATGAATGATTGGAATACTCAGTATTCTGAGACATGTACAAACAGTTAAGCTAATGTGACTAAGAAGATAGAGGGATGTCAATAAGAGCCAAGATTATCCCTTTAGTATCTAAACTGGTCATATTTGGCCAATATATTCTGTCATCTCAAAAGTAAACAATCACATCATTGAAATCTCGAAGCTACAAGATAGTGCATGATTAATTCAAAACAGTGAGAATAAGGAAGCATTACAGTTGAAGGAGTAATCTGAATGCTAAAAGGTTAATCAAAAGACCTTGAGATGGAAAGGAGTGATTGAGTGACGAGGAAGTGGTGAGTGGAGGAAAGAAAGTGGGTTCCATATTAGTAGAGGGCACATATAGTAGAAGGCTGAGTGATAAAGGTAAGGGTGAGTGGAAAGGAAACAAGAGGGTGTCACAGCATGGAAGGATGCAGTGATAATAAGATTTGGCAGTAAATATATCTACAAGTATTATAATAATGTATTCAAGTGAATGAGGTACTTAAATGATATGGCTATCTTAGTTGTAGGGGTGAGATGCTTTGCTATCTGATTCCTCCCTACCTCCTCCTCTAAACTCTTCCTCATTGCTATAAATCTTCGTTACCTCCCTACCCACACATGACATTGTGTTATTTTCTCCTACAATACCACCAAACTGAACTAACAAATTCATTCTATGACCAGCAAGGGTCATTAAATCATGGAGGTGCACATCTTGTTGGCTTTTGAATGTTTTTGAATGTAGTGATTCATGTGTTCACCTGATGAAAATGGTTTTTTTCTAATGATGTAATGTCCTATGAATCAATTAAAAGTTTGTTGGTAAACAACTGTAATGAATTGACACATTATCTATCTGTTGTTATTTATTTATTTACAAATATGCATGTACATCATTATATCGTCATAATAATAATCCTTTCCTTTTTTTACCTCCCCTGAAATAACCTCTTCATTTTCTTTTTTTCTTTCCTCCTTATTATCCTCCATGTTTACTATTCTAAAAGTGAGCTTGTTTTCAACAGAACAAACACTTCCCAGACATGTATGTATGTATTTAGTATATTGAAGGCTAAATGCACATTTTTTGTTTTAGAAGTGAGTATGATTTGAAGGAAATTTAGGTGCTATTTCTAGCAGGGTAGGTATGCCTGTGAGTGTATGTGCGTGTAAACAGATTCCATACACAATCTATTTGGCATTGGTTGAACATATACTATTCTGGACAGTCGTAATTAAAGAAGAGCAGAAGATTGTTGTTACATAAGGTGAAACTTGTGATAAAGTCAGGTAAAAAAAGAAAAATATTTAGAACACACACACGCACTCACACACGGATAGAAACCATCTGGCAAAGGATGTGTGATAATGTTTATGCGGCATGCTCTTTCACCAGTTTCTGGTCTTTACCATGTACAGAATTCCATATATACCTGATGCTATTTTCTCCTGAAGATATCTACTTATATTAAAGACAAAAACCAGTATATTGTTATAATGAGCAGGATAGGAAGTGTATTTAGATGTACAAGCTATTTTAATTGTGTCTACTTTTGGGAAGTGTTAGTTCTGTTGAAAACAAATCCACTTTTAGAATAACAAACATGGAGGATAATAAGGAGGATAATAAAGAGGTTATTTCAGGGGAGGTAAAAAAAGGAAAGGATTATTATTATGATGATATGATGTGCATATGACTGTACATCCAGTAAGAATAAATGAAGTGTTTTGTTTAATTTCAAATATTTCTAAAAAGAATGATGAAATGCTATACATGATTACCATTGACTAAAAACTTTAAGAACTTCATAGTAAATAAACAACAAAAAGCATCCTTATGTGTATTCTATGCATCATTTTTTCTTATTCCTTAATTTCAAATTCAAACTGCTAATCCTACCAAATATTATGAAGAAATGATTATCTCCCTTGTATTAACTGTCCACTAGGGAACAATGTTGTTTCTGTTTCCTTTTTAAGTGGAAATGAAAGTACTCAGTGTTGGGCTTACAATTGTTCAGTTCTCAGATTAAGTGGCATGGGTTCAATTCCTTGGCTGGACTGTTTATTGTCTTTGGGCAGAGCAATTAATTTCACACATATTTTAAATCTGGTACTTACTTATTCTATAATTCTCTTTTTTCTGAACTACTAAGTTATGGATGACATGAACAAACACCAGTTGTCATCTGCTGTGAAACAGTGGTTACACACACATACATTCACATACACATGCACACACATGATATGCTTCAATACAGTTTCTGTCTGACACTAGAAGGCCTGAAGCTACAAACAAAAAAAGACACTTGCATGAGACCGAACCTAAAATCAAGTGAATACAGAATGCACTTCTTGATGGTGTGTCTAGCCTCTGGTATTAGATTCAAAATGTATCAAATAAGATTTTATGATCATGTTTCAATAATCATTTGATTTATGATCTCAAAAGCCATTTATTATAACATCCTATCTTATATATATATATATATATATATATAT
>NC_068993.1:36211602-36223240 GCF_001194135.2 Octopus bimaculoides | reverse complement strand
TATATATATATATATATATATATATATATATATACACACACGTGCGCATGCATGTTGCACATTGATTTGTATTAAGTCATACAGTGTTTCTTGCATGTAGTTCTATATATTTTAGATTGTTAGTAAATTATACAATGATTTGCAAACATCCCTTCTTTTTACCAAGTATAAATGTAGGTTCTTTGTGTGTGTGGGAGGGATCTATGTTTGCATTTTAATTTTTCTTTACCAACCTTGCAAACTGTTGCAAGCTGACTCATGAACCCTACCCAGACTCTCAAATGGCTGTAGTACAATGTGAACTTAACTCATTAATATATACTTACTGATGCTAATGATTGTTGTATATTGCCTCCCACAGGAAGGGACAAGCACATAACCTGAAGGGTATTGCATGTGATAGAAGTGGAATATGTTTGTTTGCCAGCCTGAGTTTCAGGGTCAGTGGCTGTGGCTGTAATTTTTAAACTCATGATCATATAATTAATAATTTATTCACCATTCTTAGCCTCATTATTATTCTGACCTTGTGTTTGTGTGGGTATAAATATATGCATATATATATATATATATATATATATATATATATATATATATATATATATATTATATATATATATATTTATGTTTACATATAGATGTATATGTGTTTATTATATATATGTATCTGTGTGTTATATATACATAAGTGTGCTTTTATATATATATATATATATGTAGTAATTTCTTTTTTAGTCAGGTAGAAAAGCTTATGGCGTGACCTTTACCATTACAATTTGTACAGTTTTTTTTTTAAGTTCATCACAAATAGAAGGAATATATTGGCAGGGGAGGGAATTCCAGAACTTTATTGTGTCTGGGGAATAAGAATTGAGTGACAAGTTTAGAGTCGGTGGTTTATGTGGTGAGAGGTAGTGGAAAGTCAGAAAGGAAGGTTAGGGTTGTGGTGGTAGTAGTGATGATATACTGTGCCAGTCAGTTTAGAGGTTGCAGCATGGTGGTGAGTGAATCTTTACCTCATGTCTTGTAAATTCTTCAACTTGATGGGAAGCTTAATATTGACTTGATGACACATATCCATTTTTTTTCCATTGCATTCTTGAAGCAACATTTCACAGAACAGCAATAATTACAGCAGTTTTGTTTTTATATTGTTTTTCATTATTTGTTATGTGACATTACATATCTCATAGTCTAGCTGACCGTTGAGGCACCACTGATGACTTTGTGACCAGGTCTCTCCACCTGTCTCTATCTTCTGCTTCTCACACTGTGTCTCTCATCTTTAGGCCTGTCTGCCCACAGATATTGTTTCCCCACCCCTTTCTCTGTCTGTCTCTGCATCTGCCACCTTGTTCCCTGAAGGATTGTTTTGGCGATCCTTGAGGAGCAGGTGACATGCCCAAACTACCTGAGCTTGCATTTCTTTTACTGTGGTAAGAAGTTCCTCATAGGGCCCTATTGCTTGCATTATTCTTCTTTTCACTTCCTCATTTGTGCCCCAATCTCTATATGATATTTCCAAACTTTTCATCGCCGTGGCCTGGATTCTTCTTTCGATTTCTGCTATAAGTGTCCATGTCTCAAAGGCATACAGGAATATTGAGATCACTAGTGATCTCATTATCCTAATTTTGAAGCTCAGTGAGATATTTCTGGCTTTCCCCACTGTTCTGATTTTGATCATTGCTGCTGTTGTTTTGGCAATGCAGGACATCATTTCAGGCTTGGAATTTTGGTCACTCACTATCACCCCAAGATATTTGAAGTTTTGAAATTATCCAAGCTCAACTCCACTGATACTTATGTTGGTACTGATTCCATTTGGGCAATTTGCCATAACTTTTGTTTTCTCTGTGCTTATCTCCATGCCAAATTCATTGGTTGTCTTGTTTAGGTGCTCTACTAGATAAAAACCATACACATAAATAGATCTTAATTTGATTTCAAATTTTGGCACGAGGCCAGTAATTTTGGGAAGTGGATAAATTGATTACATTGATCCCATTGTTCAATTGGTACTTATTTTATTGATCCCTAAAGGATGAAAGGCAAAGTCAACCTCAGTGGAATTTGAACTCTGAATGCAAAGATGGATGAAATGCTGCTAAGCAATTTTCCCACTGTGTTAACTGTTCTGTAGATGTAATATTAATAACAATAATTGTAGCAGTTCTGTTTTATTTTTCACTGTTTGTTAGTTATATACTGGACATTAAAAAACCATACACATAAGTAAATCTGGCATTAAGCAATAATTGTAGCTGCTCTGTTTTATTTTTCATTGTATACGATATACTGGACATTAAAAACCATATACATAAGTAAACCTGATTTCAACAGCAATGACCACAGCAGTTCTCTGTTTTATTATTCATCATTTGTTATATACTGGACATTAAAAAGACCATACACAATAGTAAATCTAATATTAACAACAATAATTGTAGCATCTGTTTTATTTTTCATTGTTTGTCATATACTGGATATTAAAAGACTGTACACATGAGTAAATTTGGTGTTAACAACAAGCATATCTATAGGTTTTCTAAATGTGTTGATGGGATACATGAATTTTTCTTCTGTGCAAGATTGAAAAATTAAATTTCTTGTTCTTTTTGCAAAACACTGTTTGACCCTAATTGGGGATCACTCATTTAAGTGAAAATAAATGACTAAAAAGGGAGCCTCTGCAATTGTTCAACTTGCTAGAAATAGCAGCCAAATCTTGAAGGTGTGTGGGCTGCTATTTCTGTTATTTTACACTGATGTCTCCAAAAAGAGGGCAAGTGCTCATTTAATAATGTAATCCTAAATATACAATACCTAAAACTAATCCGGGCATAGGCTACTCAATCGGAAATGCCCTGGTTTTAAACAATAAAAATAACAAACATCAGGAGGTAACCTTAGTAAAGGAAAGTAACTAACTTATGACAATGTAATGTCAGTTCACATGTACAGCAGCATTATAAAGGTTATTGACACGATCTGTACTTTTCTGTTCTTTGACATAGGTCACTTGCTTAGTTTTGATCTTTTATTTTTTACTTGCTTGTCATTGGACAGTGGCCATGCAGGACCTTGAAGGGCTTAGTCAAACAAATTGACCTCAGTACTTACTTTTTAAGCTTGGTATTTATGCTGTTGATCTCTTTTGTCAAACCACTAAATTATGGGGCATAAATGAACTAACACCAATCAAGTAGTGGTGAGAGACAAACACAAAGACATACACACACCCATACATACATATCATCGTCATTAGCATCTGCTTTCCATGCTGGCATGGGTCAGACAATTTGACTGAAACTGATAAGCTGAAGAACTGCACCAGGTTCCAATCTGATTTGGCATGGTTTCTACGACTGGATGTCCTTCCTAATGCTGACCAGTCCAAGAGTGTAATGGGTGCTCTTTGCATGCCACTGGCATGAGTGCCTGTTATGTGACTCTGGTATCGACCACTACTATGATTTCACTTGGCTTGATGAATCTTTTCCAGCATGGCATGTCACCAAAGGTCTCAACCACTTATCACCACCATGAGGTCCAATGTTCAAAGGTTTGCCCTTTATGTGCCACTGATGCGAGTGCCTGTTACATGACACTGGCATTAGCTATGACTACGGTTTCACATGGCTTGATGGGTCTTCTCAAGCATGGCATATCTCCAAAGGTCTTGGTCTCTTGTCATTGCTACCATGATATATATATATATATGTATATGTGTATATATACACACACACACACACACACCATGGGCTTCTTTCAGTCTCTGTCTACCTAATTCACTAACATTACTATAGCCCAGGGCTGTAAATGAAGACACTTGCCAAAGGTGCTGTGCCATAGGACTAAACCCAAAACCACATGGTTGAGAAGCAAGCTTCATCACCACACAGTCACACTTGGTGTTATTTTTGTAATATATTTACATTTTCATCAGTCACCATCATCATCACCATCACCACCACCACCATCATTATCTACAATGGCACAAGATCTACAATGGAGATAGATGGGGTTTTAATATTTGTCAATACATAAATGCAAACAAGAGAAAGAAAATACTGAAAGTACTCAATATTGAAAATGGAGTGAAATAATTCATTGAATGCTGAAACTTCATACATCATTACTCTGAGTTTCTTGTTGATCTTCAGATGAAGAATTTCCACATCCTGAGATTGATCCATACTGCTTCCTTAGTCTTCCTCTTCCGCTGGTTTCATCTTCTTGGATCACTTGGTGCTTCTTTAGCAAACAGTTTCATCAATAAACAGTTATTATTATCAATATTACAAGTGCGGAAGGCAGTGAGCTGGCAGAATCATAAGCATGCCAGGCAAAATGCATAGCAGTATTTTGCCTATCTTTACATTCTGAGGTTGATAAAATAAATATCGGTTGAATACTTGGCTTGATGTAATCGACCTACCCTCTCCCCTGATGTTGCTGGCCTTGTGCCAAAATTTGAAACCAACATTATAAGGGTTGCTAGCTGACAGAATTGTTAGCATGCTTAAGGCAGCGAGCTGGCAGAAATGTTAGCATGCCGGACGAAATGCTTAGCAGTATTTCATCTGCCATTACATTCTGAGTTCAAATTCCTCCGAGGTTGACTTTGCTTTTCATCCTTTCGGGGTCGATAAATTAAGTACCAGTTTCGCACTGGGGTCGATGTAATCGACTTAATCCCTTTGTCTGTCCTTGTTTGTCCCCCTCTATGTTTAGTCCCTTGTGGGCAATAAAGAAATAAGAATTGTTAGCATTTTGTCCTATCTTTATGTTCTGTGTTCAAATTCTTTCATCTTTTTGAATAAATAAGTACTAATTGACTACTGGGGTCAATGTTATCAACCGAGCCCCTCCCCACAAATTTCAGGCCTTATAGAAAGCACTATTATCAATTTTACAAGAGGGTGATTAAGGCAAAGATCAATTAACCTCTCTCTTGTCTCATTAAGACTCTTGATAATTCTTTGTTTAACCACACTCTTGTTAGTCCTAAAGCAAACACTTTACAATAACCAAACTAAAAGCCAGTGAATGAGTCTCTATATATATCACTTGTTTTGCAACCAAATCTTTCTCAGATCGCGTTATTGTAATTACAAAAATTATAAGAAGAAAATATCAGATAAATTGTGTCTGAAAAAATAAAAGGCTGGATGGTCATGACTGGAATATTTTTGATTATAGATCTGCTCAGAACTGATCTGGAACTAAACAACAGCAAAATAGAAAAACAAATTTGAAGGCAAATAACTCTCACAGTTAATTTGATTATGTCAAAGGCCATTGCAGCTGTTGCTGTTTTCCTATATGTATTGTAGGTTCTGGTTATATAATAAACTAGACTATCCATAACCTATTGGGTCACCAATTATTCAATGTACCTGAAAAAACAGTGTATCTTGGTAAACTGTGGTCCGATTTATGCGAAACTAGTTTTATTCTGTTTGTATTCACATGAGCATCCAATTCCTGATCTCTCCTGCTTTTAACTCTTTCCCTCTGTTCCATCAATCACTCAGCCCTTGCTTTATCAGTTTCATCGATCCTTCTATTTGCATGCCTGTTCTGATCCTGGGTAAATATCTCATAAAGGAGCTGTTCGTACTTTGGTGTGAAATAATTTTTTCCACAGGTTTTTTTTGAGAGCATTCAATGTATCTCACCTTCAAACCCACCACAAGCCACTTTCTTCTGGAAAAGAAAGGGGTGAGGGGTGGTAGGGACCTTGGAGTTTCCCACCAATGGAATTTTGTTTTGTGTTTTTTTTTCTTTTCCAAGTTATTTCGCATGCTTTCAATGAATGTGAGATCGAAATCACATGTAAATAGCTCTTTCCCCAGAAAAGGAAAGATTTGGCTGCTATTTCTTGCATGCCATGCAGCCATTTCAGGTCCTTTATCACAAATAACTGTTAAGTGAAATAGCAGTCAAATCTTTGGAGGTGAGATACGTTGAATGCACTCGGAAAAAACCTATGGAAAAAAATTATTTCACACATGTTATGAACAGGTCTTTTATGAAATATTGTATCTTTAAAGTAATTTTGACTTGAAAATATCTTTTAAATATGCCAAAAAAATGTTTGTAATGGCATTCACTTGAAAATAATTTTTAAAAGAATTAAAATATTTTCTATTTAAAGAAAGCTAAAATAAGCAACTTACAATTTTTGAAATCACATTCACTTAAAATATTTCTAAATGATTAAAATATTCTGTTTAACAAATGCAAAACTCAAAACATTTACTATAAAAAATAACTTGTATTTTTTTGTTGGCAAGTTAGTCATAATGTGTCTAATTGAACGGTTAGAGTTTCCTCCCTTTCAAGGTTAAGTTGTTTTCGGTGTATTTTCTCCATTAGGCACAGTTTTGGGTATTTATACCCCCAAAACCCCTATCTCAAGAATCAATTGTCTGACTTACACAAAACTTGTTTTATTCCATTTGTATTCACATTTCAGGGGAACCTTAATTCATAATATTTTCCCAGTATGCACCAGTTTGGCTGTGTAGCATTGCAAGCAAGCAAGGTTGAAATTCATTTTTAATGTAATATAGATAGATATATTTTGTTGCAATCCTGGCTTTAATCAATGATATAGTATCTAGCTTCTTATTGAGTTGCTTTACTGTTGTCCCACAAGTTATATTCATGTTTTTTTTTATTTTCCTTTGCATGCATTGTTGTTGTTTACTTTGTTGAAGCAGCTGTGTTTTGTTGAAGCTATATGTAGACACACAGACACACACACACACACCTACCTACCTTGTTAACCATTCAACTGTGCAGCAACAAATGGAACCAGTTTTATGTTAAATTAGTCAAACAAGAATAGGCAACCATGCAACAAGTGTACACCAATTTCCAAGAACCCAGTACAATGGTTACACCCAAGACTATGTAGTCCTTAATCTTAAACTCACAAAAGGAAAATAAAAACGTCATGTCACAATATATTTTATATAAACTTTTCATTAGTATAAAATTGTTATGTAAGTCCTTGACATAAATCCATTGTTTATTCATGCTTGTCACTACTGGATTATGTCTTCCATAAATCTCTAGCTTCCTGCTATACATATAAAGGTGAAAGGTGAATAAGATATTGTGACACTCATGCTGTTCTTAAGAGTATGAAAAATCTAAGATTGTTACATAGTTACAACTTTACACTGGAATTGGATTAACTTTTGGGAGTTCTATCTTGTGGGTCACATCTAAGTAGCTATATTATGATAAAGCCTCATAAGAATATCATATACATGCTATATGACCTGCATAAAACATTGATCTGCATCTAGTGATGAAGCTCCAGCTTCAGAGCTCTGGAGTTTTGGGGAGTATGTAGTTACTCTCTAGTCACCACTACTCATAAATCTACCACTCAAAGTGGTAGTACCTGTCAGAGGCCCTAATAATGGGTCAAATAGCAAAAGATGGTTCTGTGGTTAAGGTATACAGGACTGGGAAGCGGATTGGGTCCTAATCATGTGATCATGCTAGCCTAGTGTGTATGAACATAGCATGATGTCATCTAAACTAGTTCCCCTACCTAAGAGTTAAATAGGCACTATTTTTTAAGGGCAGGTTTGAGGGAATAGGGGAGTAGCAGGGTAAACTATAAATAAACTAGCAGAAGGCAACAGGAAACCACTGTTGTATTTTTTCCTAGAAAAATCATAAATATTCAGACTTTGGCATGGCAGTCAATAAGTTGCTAGTGCCTGAGAGCGTGGCACATGTGTGTGTGTGTGTGTGTGTGTGTGTATATATATATATATATATATATATATATATGTGTGTGTGTATATATGAATAAAAATAAAAAAATATAAAAAAGGGTTTTGTATGATCATGTATAGAGGAATATATTATTTAAAAGAGTTCCAACTCTGTCTGTTTTTTATGTTTTATTTATATTCTTATAAAATTAATGTGGGATATAGAATATGGAATATATAATATAAATAGTAAAATGAAATGAAGTATTGAATGTCTTATTGAATATATGAAATATTGAGTATTAAATATAGAGTATAAAATATATAAGGACTAGTATACTTTCTTGCCTCATGGCAGTCATCAAGGTCCCGTCTGACAGATGTACTGTAGTATATATATATAAAAGAAGGATCTGAGGGAGTAATTACAAGGTAGCTAAATGTTGCTTAAGTGTCCTAGGAAACAATGGACACATTTGTGTGGGAGTTGAATTTGGGGACAAGCAAGACGTATTTAGGAGAAAAATAGGAAAAATAGAAAAAGGAGACAAACGTTCAAGATGTTATTATATCATTTATATTTTCATATCTCGTACACAGGTTTCGATGGATGCATCCAAAATGAACAATGGTCAGCTTTGCAGATATATCTGTTAAAATGGCTATTTGATGAGTACTGTTATTTATATCCTCCCTAAAGAGATTGATGCATAGCTGACCATTATTCATCCTGTTGGACATATTTTGGATGTAACCATCGAAACATGTGTAGGAGATATGAAGATATAAATGATTTAATAACATCTGAGCGTTTGTCTCCTTTTTTATTTTCCTATACATATATATGTGTGTGTGTGTGTGTGTGCGCAAGTGTGTGTGTGTGTATTTGTGCAAAGGTCTGTGTGTGAGTGTATGTTTGTGTCTCCTTGTGTCTATTGCATGATAGTTGTAAATGAATTTTAGTTATACAGTGTCAGTTCATTTCCAATATTTCATGAAAATATGTCTGGTAATGTAGAAATACTATCTTGCTTGGTGACAGGAAAGGCATCTGGTCTTAAAAACTCTGCCGCAATAGATTCCATCCAATTCTTGCAAGTATGGAAAAGTAGATGTTAAAATGAGGATGACGATGTTGTTACCATGGAAACAGAATAAATTTACTTTTGTAATTAATTTCTTAGGAAATAAGACAATGTCATTTATCCTTAAAGCAGCTCTGATTGAGCATATCTACATTTTTTTTTTCAACTGCAGTGTATCTTGGATAACATTATCCAATGTGTTCTTCCTTGTTTATAGAAAAGTAGAATATAATATGAGGGAAGTTTGGATCTATATCTTGCTGGTTGCGCAACCACATAGAGGCTCCCTCATTGGCTTAAACTACCACATGTGCACCAATTAATGAGTTAAGTTACGTTAATTTTTTTTTTTAATGATTTGTATTACTTTTTTTGTTTTTTATACTATCTTTAACGAAGAAGAATAATGAGCAAAAACATAATCAATGTTAATAGCAGTAAGTTTTCTCTCTCGTATGTTTTCCATCTTTGAGATATCAGTTCCTGTTTTATCAGTGGAAAGTTGGTTATCTTTGACAAGCAATTTTTTTTTTACATTGGAACTTTTCCCAATATTCTGAACATGAGGCCATATGTATACACACACACACACACACACACACACACACATACACACACACGTGTATGTATATCACATTAGTTTTTAATACTTCCTGGTGGTTTAGTAGAAGTAGAATTGTTTTCTCTGACCTTCGTTAGTGTCAGAGTCTTAGAACCATCGCTAAAATCAGAAGAATGTGTTCCAAGATAGAAATTTAACTGAGATAAACTGCTGGAAAATGTTATTCTATTTCAATGTATAATTGCTTAGAAGAAGAAAAGAAAGACATTAAGCCGAATAACAAACAAATGGAAAATGTTATACAGGTAAAATGTTTAAATATAAGAGAAAAAAGAAATGAATTGCATGTTGTTGTGCTGTGTGATTCTGAAGTGGAGACTGATGTTTTTTGGGGTGGAGTCCTTTCTTTAGAGAAGGAATAAGAGAATACATTGTGCAAGGCTATACAATAACAACAACAACACTTTCTAATTTTGACATAAGATGGGTGAGTGGGTGGTAGGCAAGTCAATTATATCAACCCCAATACTTGACTGGTATTTTTTGTCTTTTCTCTTTTACTTGTTTTAGTTATTAGACTGTGGCCATGCTGGGGCACTGCCTTGAATTTTAGTTGAATGAATCCATCCCAGTTCATAATTTTTTAAAGTACTGGTTCTTATTCTATTGGTCTCTTTTGTTCAACCACTAAGTTACGAGGATGTAAACATGTCACCATCGGTTATCAAACAATGGTGGGGAACAAACACAAAGGCATGTACACATACACACACACACATACGACAGGCTTCTTTCAGTTACTGCCTACCAAATCCACCCACAAGGCTTTGGTCAGCCCAAGACCACAGAAGAAGACACTTGCTCAAGGTGCCATGCAGTGGGACTGAACCCAGGACCATGTGGTTGGGAAGCAAGCTTCTTACCACATAGCCATGCCTGCATCTATGGCTTCTTACCACACAGCCATGCCATATTATTTCATTGACTCTAAAAGGATGAAAGGCAAAGTTAACCTCACTAGGATTTGAGCTTAGAATGTAACAGTTGTCTACTATAAGCATAAGCTTGAAATTTGGAGAGAGCGACTAGTCTATTACATTGATCATAGTGTTTGGTACCTATTTTATTGACCCCAAAAGGACAAAAGGCATAGTTGACCTCTGCGGAATTTGAACCCTGCTTATCATTTTATACAATGTGTTAATGTTCCTGCCAATGTTTCTGCCAATAATAGCACCTAAATCTCAAAATCTCAAAATACCTCCTCAAATTACACCCTACTATCTTAAAGAGGAATTGCACATTGCATAATGTAGTCCTAGACTAGTGGTTCCCACATTCCTAATGCCCCCTCTCCACTCGCCACCACAAGCATAGATCACTTTCTGCAGCAAATTCAAAACAACTATATTTCGCAATTAAAGTTTAACCTAATTAACCCATTATTTTGGTTTTTTTACATCCATTGACCCCTTTTGGCCACCCCATTATCACCTCACTTTTCTACAACCCTCCCACACTACCTGGATTTTTCCATCACCCCCAAGGGGGCAGTACTACCCCCTTTGGGAACTGTCATACTATCCTAGACATACTATGCCTGAAAAATACAAGACTGAATGGATGAGCTCAGATGTGCTGGGCTGAAATACCTTTGATTGTAGGTCTCGCTCAATTATTTCTAACCTGGGGATATACAATAAAAACAACAACAACAACAACAATAAAACAACAAATTAAAATGGATTATGCAGTGTAGCTCATAGATTATTTTGCAAAGGATTAATATTATGTGATTAGTACAGGCAAGATGACACATAAACGAAATATATTATTCAACTAATGGTGCTTAAAGACATGTGATTTTTTCTCTTTTTCTTATTTTTTGTTTATTTTATTGATATGAAATCTGATATTTCGGTATTTCTCTTGTCTTTAATTCTCACCGGTAATGAGGTAATGCCTTCCAGATGTTTTTTTTCTCCTACTTCTGTTATTAAAATCGAAATGTCACTTGGTTTGATAGTCAAAATAGTGAAAATTCACAAATGAAATGGCATTTATGAATCATTCTATGCTGCACATGTCTTTGCACTTAATTAGATTTTGGGTTGAGAACGTGAGGTATGCTGCCACCAGAAGTTTTATTCTCTTATGTAAATCCAGTTATATATATATGTGTGTGTGTGTGTGTGTGTGTGTGTGTGTGTGTGTGTGTGTGTGTGTGTGTGTGTGTGTGTGTGTGT
>NC_068993.1:36205218-36210808 GCF_001194135.2 Octopus bimaculoides | reverse complement strand
TATATATATATTGTATAAAGGATCATGGGTAAGGCCAAAACAATGCGAAGTAAATGCAAGGTAAATCACAAGAAAACAAATATGTGAATTAATGTAGACTTACCTTGTATTCAATATTTTGGGGTTATGACTCCATTTTCAAGAAATTGACAAATGTTGCCAATGTGTGTGTGTAAGCATGTGTGGAGTGGACATGTGCAGAAGGTTGTTGCTATAGCAACCAGCAAGCTTCCTGTAATTCCCTTAAAGATACAGGGAGTGCTATAGCAACAAGCTAGCTTCCTGTAACTCCCTTAAAGTTAAGGGAGTTACAGGAAGCTAGTTGGTTGCTATAGCAACACCCTTCTGTGCATGTCCACTCCACACACGCTCATACCCCAAAATATCGAATACAAGGTAAGTCTACATTATTTCATATATCTGTTTTCTTGTGATTTACCTTGCATTTACTTCGCATTGTTTTAGCCTTACCCACGATCCTTTATACAATATATTCTACACAATGCTTCATAGTAATTATTCCATATATATATGTGTGTGTGTGTGTGTGTGTGTGTGTGTGTGTGCATGAATATAAATTAAAGGAAGAGGAAAACAAAAATAAAGGCAGATTATTTAAATTATTTTAATGGTGAAATGAAGTAAGCAAAAGTAAATAATAATGTCTTACAGCTGTTTCCCCAATTCCAGCCCCTGTTGTTAACTTGGATTCTTCTAGCTTATCAATTTGGAGCACTCAGACAGCATACCTATTAGTTTAGATCACCAGTGGCCTAAAGTCTTCCTATTGTATATTCATACATACATACATATATATATAGGCACATGTGTGGTTGTCTGGTAAGAAGTTCGCTGCCAAACCACATGGTTCCAGGTTTAGTCCCAGTGTGTGTGGCACCTTGGGCAAGTGTCTTCTACTAAAGCCTTTGGCTGACCAAAGCTTTGTGTCCTCCTTTTCTTATCTTTTCTTCTCTTTTGAGTGTCCTCCTTTTCTAATCTTTTGAGACCTGTCCAACCCATACAAACATGGAAAGTGGATGTTAAAATGATTATTCCATATTCTTCCTGGGTGTCAAACTAATACACCTGCTTGTTGTTCCCTCATCTGTTTTTTTCTTGTTTTCTGTAAATTTGAACTATATGTATATATATATATATTTATATATATATATATATATATATATATATATATATATCTATATATACACACACCACCGCCACTCTACTTCCTCAACACTCCTTCTCATCTCCCCCCCAACCTACTTACACAACCTTCCTCACCTCCACACCTTTCTTTCCTTCAATAACTCTCTCTCAGGATCCCTCTCTACCTTAGTCTACTGTTCCCTTCCTGTTTACTTTCCCTTATACCTTCTGTCCATACTACCCCATCCTATTCTCTTCTTATCATCCCACATGTCTCTGTCTAGGATTACAGCTTTCTCTCTTCTCTTCCTCTGCTGTTATTGGGGGTCATATTAGGCCCTCACCTTCTGCAAGTTACTTGGTGATCATCACAAGTGTTGGTGCCATGAAAACAAAAAAAAAAAGCACCCAGTACACTCTGTAAAGTGAATGGCATAAGGAGGGATATCCAGCTGTAGAACCCATGTGAAAAAAAAAGACATTGATTATATAACATAGTCCTCCAGCACATCAGATTCTACCAAACAGTCCAACTCGTATTGGCATGGAAGCTGGATGTTAAATGATGTTGATAATGACATGTTGTGTAGTTATCACTTGTACTCAGCAACACACACTAGTTTACTTTCACTGTGCTCATGCTATTAAAGTATTAATTACAATGTACATGATGATAAATTGCATCATCATCATCATCATCATCACCTTCCACCATCATCATCAGCGTGATGATGATAATGATTATGTTTAAACACAATGCCATTTCAGGTAAACGAGTTACCATCGTCATCGTTGTCATCATCATCGTCATCATCATCACATTCATTATCACACTCATCACCATTATCACTGCTCTACCTTACATTCATTCCATCCCTACTGTTGTCATCATCACCACTATCACCACTGCTACCACTGCCACTATCACCACTGCTACCACTGCCACTATCACCACTGCTGTCTTTTTCATCATCATCATCATAATGTTTTATTATCATAGTTGAAGTGAACTAGTTGTAGTTGTTGCTGTCCTGACAGGCATAACAAGTGACGGGTGTCAATAGTTGGTACCAACTGAGTAGAAATATTAAAAAAGACTGAAATATAAGAAGTTTATTGAAGTGTGAGACCAAATTCTTTGGGATAATTCAAGCATAAGAAAATCTCTTTTGAAATATCAGAAATTTCTTGTTGAGAAACATTTTAAATGTACTGGATACCAGAATTGAAAAATTTAAACTTCTCAATGGCCAAAAATCATTGAAATTGATCATCAGTTACATCAATTTCATTGACCTGGGATCACCTGAATAGGTCATAGACACTGACCCTCTTTCTCTAATTATGTCATCCTTCATACTGATCCTTCCCTAAATTTCTATGATACTCATTGAAACTTTCATACAAATATACAGAAGCTTGTTTATTTGTTGTTGTATTTTAACTATGAGGTGGTGAACTGGTAAAGGTGTTAGTGTGGACAAAATACTTCATGGTATTTCTCCCAGCTGTCTGCATCCTGAGTTCAAATCCTACTAAGATTAACGTTGCTTTTCATTCTTTCAGGGTCAATAAAAAAAAGAAGTACCATTTAGTGGAACTATCAGGTGAGATGCTTTGCAGTATCTGGTCTAGCTCTTTGTGATTTGGCAGCAACACCTGTAATGACACTGGTACCAAACTGAATTGATCCAAGTCAATAGCCTTCTCCTTGGACAAACAACAGTGGCATGAAGAGAGCAGAGACTTGCATGTATGAACAGACAACTGCTAGTTTTCCTCAAAAAATCTTGTCCAGGCTTACACATACATGTACAGATGCATGGTTAACATTGTCCAACAGAGTCCCTACTCCTTTTAGCTCTGATTCGGTCCCTGCTCCCCAAAAGACAGATCAATAACCAAATATATTCCACTCATAACCATTCCATCTTTTTCCTGGACATCATGTATCTTCTCACCTGATGCCATCATACTAAGTGATCTTGTTATTAAATACTAGATGCTACTTGTAGAATTTTCATGGTAGAATACAAAAAGGTTGATTCTCATTACCTTTCTTTGGGCAATTTTTTTTAAGATGCCATCATCTTGGCTAGATACAAGAGAAGTTCATCACAATTGCCTGGGAACTCAGAATCTAAAGAGCTGGAACAAATACAAGACATTTTGTTCATCACTCAAATAATTTTACCTTCCATTAAAATTTCATGTTAGTTTATTATCTAAATGCCAGTTTAATATTGACAAATTTATCTTATTAAATATTAAAAATTTTTTTAATTAATTCAGTCAAAGAACAGAGTATTTCAACAAAAATATGGGATCACAAGGGTTAATTTACTGCTGATGCTGAAAGGTACCTCACCCCTGCCCTAGCCTAGACTGTTTATACTACTTGTTATGTAAGATGTAAGCTCTCTGACATATTTCCCTTATATTTCTTGATATAAAGTCTTCTAATTTGCCAAAAAGATCTGCTTTATAACAAGATCTACAATATAACAAGATCTGACAATTCTCTGTGAGTATATGCTGAAAATATCCAAATATTTTGGTTTATTTTGGAAAAAAAAAAAATTTGAATTAAACAGTCTTTCTGTTGTGTATTAGTTGTAAGGTATGCCTATCCCTGGTACCTATTTACAGCTAGTTGAAATGAATTCACTAGAGATAAGTGTTGTCATCACCCATAGGTACAATTCATTATTGTTGGTTTGACATCATGGCTTGGGAGATCTTGGGTTCATATCTCGAATGTACCCTTATTTTATAGGTGCAGGCATGGCTGTGTGGTTAACAAGTTTGCTTCCCAACCATGTGGTTCTGGGTTCAGTCCCACTGCACGGCACCTAAGGCAAGTGTCATCTATTATATATCTGGGTCGATCAAAACCTTGTGAATGGATTTGATAAATGGAAAGAAACCCTGTGTGTATATGTATATACATGTGTGTGTCTCTCTTGTTCTTCATCCTTTCTGTTTTTCTCTCCCACCCTTTCCCTATTCTTCTCCTCTTCTCTTCACCATTCCCTTTCTCTCTCACTCATCCTCCTTGACCTCTGTTATCACTGACACGTGATAAAATGAGATCTATCTTTCTGTCCACTTCCTTCATAAAGAAAAGACGTGTCTTTTCCTGTCTCCTCTCATGGCTCGTCCTCCTAGCGTTCATAATAATCTTTCTATTGTTTTGGCTCAACAGCCCTCACCGTTTGTTTTTACTGTCTTGTTCTCACTGTCCTGTTCTTGTTAACACTTTCACCCTCCGCAAAAAATCCCAAATTTTATTTAATTTGCTTTGCGGGAAGGACTTTTTTAATGAAGTCGCATATTGTTGTTACCTTCGAAACACGGAGTAGATGAAACAGGGACAACTGAAGAAGGGGTATATTCTTTATGTTGCATGTCTTGTTTCTCTGTTTTTTTCGTTGTTCGAAAAAAAGTTCGTTTTCTATGTTTTTGTTTTTATGTTTTCGTTTCTCATTGGGTTTAACGTTTTTTTTGATGTCCTGTACCCATATATGCATGTATATATACATATATATGTAGGTATGTACATATATGTATGTATATATGCATATATTTATATATTATTTATATTATTATATATATATGTATATATATGTATATATATATATATATATATATATATATATATATATATATATATATATATATATATATATATGTGTGTGTATGGTTGGCATTAGGAAGGGCATCCAGCTGTAAAAATCATGCCAAAACAGACAGTGAGGCCTAGGACAGTCTTCTGGCTTGCCAGCTCCTGTCAGACTATCCAACACATTCGAGCATTGAAAACTGACGTTAACTGATGATGATGGTGATATCTATTTATTTATTTGTGAGCATATGTGTTTGTGTCTCCTTGTCTTGACATTTTTATGTGATAGTTGTAAATGAGTATTACCATCATACAAATAGTGACATTCATTTCTAATCCTCCATGAAAACATGTCTAGTCATAGGGGAATATTACCTTGTTGGGAAACAGGTGAAGGCTAGCAACAGGAAGAGCATCAGGCCTTAGAAAACCTGCCTCATCAAATTTCATTTGACCCATGCAAGCATGGAAACATGGACATCAAACAATGATGATGATGATATAATTACATGTATATATATATATATATATATATATATATATAGGGCAGGGAATCGTCAATTAGTAATAAAATTAATAATTAACAATTTTGCCGGGTAGCTCAGTATGAAAAAATCTTATCGGTAAAACCATTTATAATGTCGTACCAAATTAACTAAAGGCAGGTTTGTTTTTACTCTTCTCTTCTGTTTTTTTGTTCTGTGTGTACCATAAATATCGCTATCAATTAGAGAAAAATTTGTAGTTTTGGAATCAGTAGTTCTTTGGCTGCTATTTCTGAATTCTCAGTATGTTGGAGAAGCAGGATACTGCTAATCC